>NC_056762.1:40799519-41119519 GCF_018687715.1 Carya illinoinensis | reverse complement strand
GATTGTCCTCAAGAGAACACTAACAACTAAATGGTGCAGATAGGATATGGCTGAATAGTACGCAAGAAAGATGAATTTTTTATGTCAATGTAATATTTGGCGAGTAACTTAGGCTGGCTGGCTGGCCACTAACTTAGTTAAATTTTATTTAAAATATGGCTTCAGCTTGTTGGTGCTGGTGCTACTCTGGCAAAATCTTGGGCAGTTGTCTGGGGCATTGACTTCATGGTAAGTTCAAAATTATTAATTTGCACCTTAAGTTCTCTAGCTCTGATAATTTAGATTCCAATCAAGGTAAGAATGTTGAATTGATTATAGAATGAGTGAAAATGATCAAAATTGTTAATGTCCCGTACGTTTTTCTACTTCTGCATATTTTTTAACTGTTTATATGTATGTTTTTTTGGCGTTGTTCCTTCTTTCCATTTTTTAGCGTTGTTTCCTGGCGTTTTTGCCTTTTTTTCCCGTTTTTTCTGACTTTTTTTTTGTGTTTTTCCGGCAGCGTTTTTGTTTGGCGTTTTTTATTCTTTGCGTTTTTTAGCGTTTTTCGCCTGCAGGATTTTTTTTTTCTTTTGGCGTTTTTCCCTGGAGCCTTTTTTGCCTTCTTTGGAGATTTTTCCCTGGCAGAGTTTTTTTTTTTTCGTTTTCCTGACGTTTTTTTCGTTTTTCTAACGTTTTTTGTGCGTTCCTGTCGTTTTTTTTTTGGACATTTGTTCTGGCTTTTTTCGGCGTTTTCATTTTGGCCTTTTTCTTGGACATTTTTTTAGGAGCCTTTTTTTGGGTTTTTAGAGCCTTCTATATTTATTTGCGTTTTGTGCGCGCATTTTTTCCGGTACTTTTTTTTTTCTCCCCTGCTTTTATTCTATTGTGCATTCATTTATTTATTTTTGAAAATCAGAACTCCTCTTCTCATTCATTAACAATAAAAGAATTAATTATTATAAAATATATTTTCATTACAAAAAGAAAAATCTCAGTTGGTCCATTTTCAATCTAGCATTGCTCTCCTCCCAACTGTAAAGACCTCTTGGACAAATTATGAGTCACATTGTTTCCTTCTCCACAGATAATTGAGTATATCCCAATTGATCTTTGAGAGAAAACATGTCTTATGTCATATCCATCAGCTGACCCATCATCCTAACAAAGTACATCTTTTAGATCAAGTTATTGGGGTTTGGGATTGTTATTGCTTTGATTATTCAAGAAGGTAAGGTGAAATTGTGAATGAGGTGCATTTATGTGTGGCTTTCGAGATTCTAGTTCTCTTAGCAGGGCTATTGTCAAACTCAGAAACAACGAATACTTCGTTGCGGTTAGTTCCAACTATTGTTTCCCCTGGTCGAATCAGTTATAGACCTAGTGTTTTTGTTAGAGTCATTTTTCTTCACTCTTTCTGGATTATAACTTCAGCGTGAATACAGAAGCTGTTGCTTACATGTTTGCATATGGTCTCAGCAGCGTTAGTTATCAGAATATATAACTTCTTGCCGGTTGTCTTATTATTTAAAGGCCCTCCATTTCCCTATCCTGTACAAGATACAAGTCAAAACTTTCAACTTAATGTGGCAGCACAAGGGTGTCAAATGAGTTCGGAGCTGGCAATCCCATCCGGGCTAAGAGCGCCATGGCAGTGAGTGTTAAGCTCTCTAAGCTTCTTGCGATCACAGTTGTTTTGGCTCTGGCACTTGGTCACAATGTAAGGTGAGGTTTCTTCAATGATAGCTTAGATATCATAAAGAAATTTGCTTCAATGACACTTTTGCTTGCAATTTCAATATTCCTTGATTTAGTGCAGGGTGTCCTATCAGGTCCGGATCATACAAATTTTCCATAGCACGCCCTATCTGATATCTCTCCCCCATGTCTCCCAACTGATTTTTTGTTCCCAGTTTCAATGCTAATGATTTTGGACACTGTAGGGGTGGCCAGGGGATGTGGTTGGCAGCACTTGGCTGCGGACGTTAAGTTGGCAACAGGTATCAAGCCTACAGTTACTTCCCATGCATACGGATTCATATGATATAATACAAAGCACTAGCATTACGTGATTGTATAGTTTGTTAAGACTGTTAGTGTGATCTGTCATTTTATTCTTTATTCTTTATTCCATATTTGTCGTGTATATATATAGCAGCACACGTTGTGTATGTAAGAATATTCTGAGTAAATACAATTCAATCATTCATCCTCGCCTCTGGTTTGTCTCCTTCATTAAGTCAGTGTTAATATGGTACCAAGAGCATGATCTCCGATACAGAATCCAAAACCTTGCCAAACATAGATTTTAGTCTACCAAATGACCCCACCCTCAACCCCCACCACCCAACCAGTCCTTATTTCATCCAACCTGGAGAAGGAGCTTCATCTCCCCTTGTTCCTGATCTACTCAACACAGAAAATTATGTAACCTGGGCTAGGACCATGAGTCGCGCTCTCAACATCAAAAACAAATTAGGCTTCATCGATGGTTCGATCATCAAGCCTACCAATCCATCCGACCCTCTCTATGCATCTTGGGAGCGATGCAACGATATGATCATTGCATGGATCCAGCACTCAGTTGCCTCAGAACATCGCTCAAGCATTGCTCATGCCGATACGGCTACAAATGTCTGGAATGACCTACGTGAGAGGTTCTCCATCCAGAATGCTTCACAAATTTTCCAACTATCCAAGTTGATTTCTCTCTCATGCAGGATGACAACTCTATTACACAATATTACAACAAACTCAAGTATTTTTGGGATGAGTTCGAAATTTATGAGCCGATGCCCACATGTACCTGTGGTTCCGTCAAGACGCTGATGGAATACTCGCATCGCCACAGAGTCATGCAATTCCTCACGGGTCTTCATGACTCATTTGATTCCATCTGAGCTCAAATATTACTTCAAGACCCACTTCCTGCCCTCAACAGAGTTCTCTCCCTGGTCCAACAAGAAGAACGACGACGGCAACTTAATACTCCATCGGCTCCCATTGCCGCTACCAAAGGTCCCGATAATCGTCCTGTTTTGACATCTCGCAAGGATCGCCTATTTTGCTCTCATTGTAATATTCATGGACATTCTCTGGAACGTTGCTTCAAAGCCAACCCAAAACTGCCCGTTTGCTCTCACTACCACATTCCAGGACATACAAAGGAAAAGTATTACAAACTAAATGGCTTTCCTCCAGGCCATAAGAATCATTCTAAATCTAAATTTTATGCTAATCAGTCTACACTTGAACATGAGCAAATCAACAATGGATCATCTATTACCCAGGAGCAGTACAACCACTTGCTTGCATTGCTTCACCATGCCCAACCACCTCCCAATGTTCCTGCAGCCAACATTGCCAATGCCTCAAATTCCCCTGCGTCTAGTAACGTATATTGCAATAATACTCACTCACTACACATTGTTGCGTCCACCACCAGTTCTTGGATAATAGACATCGGAGCTACAGATCACATGATTTGTAGCCTGAATTTTTTTTCTCACAATGTTACTCCTGTTTCACACACTGTTTGCCTTCCCAATGGATTCACCACACAAGCCACTCACATTGGTGACGTTCGTCTTAATGCATCTTTACTTCTCAAAAATGTTTTGTGTGTCCCGGCTTTTTCATTCAATTTAATTTCGGCAAAATCATTAGCATTGCATTCTCAATATTGTCTAATTTTTTTTTTCACACTCATGTTACATCCAGGACCTTTCATCTTGGAAGACGATTGGAATGGGGAAGGTGTTTAATGGCTTGTATCAACTCCAACTCTCAACACCATCTCCGACTGCCATATCTTTTTATTTTATTTTATTTTATTTATTTTTTTTTATTTTTTTTGCATTTCCACATTGCGCTGTAAACATTTCCACTGCTTCTAAGTTTGATGACTTAACACTGTGGCATTACTGTCTTGGGCATAGCTCCTTGACCAAATACATTTTAAATGACATTCTCACGGATTGTTCCAAACTTGCTACTTCCTCTTAAACACCTTGTGAAATTTGTCCCATGGCTAAACTACATAGATTACCATTCCCGCACTCTGATATAAAAGTTAACAAACTACTTGAATTAATATCGGTCGATATCTGGGGCCCAAACCAAACTCAAGCATACAGTGGAGCAAAATATTTCCTTACCATAGTCGATCAGTTCACTAGATGCACCTGGGTTTACATGCTTACCTCAAAATCAGAAGCTCGGCAATCCATTCATAATTTTTTCTCCCTTGTTGCCACCCAGTTTGATACCCAAATAAAAATAATCCGCTCGGACAATGGAAGTGAATTTAACATGCCATCTTTTTATCAATCCAAAGGTACCCAACATCAACTCACTTGTGTAGCCACGTCACAACAAAACGCATTAGTTGAACATAAACACCAACACATCCTCAATGTCGCTCGTGCCTTAAAATTCCAGTCTGACCTCCTCATGTATTACTAAACAGATTTTATCACCACTTCCATATACCTCATCAACAGAACACCCACCCCCATACTTCATTACAAAACACCTTTCGAACTCATTTTTAACGCTAAACCATCTTACTCACACTTTAAAGTTTTCGACTGCCTATGTTATGCCTCAACCCTCTCCCATGCTCGTACCAAATTTGACCCAAGAGCCCGGCAATGCCTTTTTCTTGGCTATCCTTATGGGGTCAAAGGCTACAAACTACTTGACCTCCAAACCAAACAAATTTTTTTTTATCACGTGACGTTGTGTTCCACGAAAATATTTTTCCTTTAAAACAATCACTCTCTTCATCACAATCGGACCCTCCTTCAACACCTCCCATTATTCCTTCATATCCCAAAGTCCTTGCTTATCCTTTCCTTCCCATGGAACCTCATTATTTTCCCAACACCTCACCCACACCCTCGTCAACTAATTCTTCTCCACTTCCACCTGATAATATCACCAACACAACTCCCACCAATCAACCACCTCCTGACCATCCCACCACTACCATTCCCAATATTCCAAGACGCTCCTCTCGAACACGTAAAACTCCATCCTATCTTGCAGACTTCCATTGCAATCAAGCCATTTCACTCAACTCCATTCTGTCGGCATCCAAGCAGAACGGCACTGGAAGTACTCTCCCACATTCCAAGGTAAAATTCCCTCTATCCTCTGTTCTCGGTTATGATTTACTCTCACCATCCTTCAAAGCATTCACCACCTCCATATCTACACACATCGAACCTAGCTCATACACTCAAGCAGCCAAAGACCCTACATGGTGTGCAGCAATGCAGCAAGAACTGACAGCACTTGAGCTCAATAAAACTTGGTCCATCGTTGATCCACCTTCTAACAAGAAACCGATAGCATGCAAGTGGGTTTATAAATATAAATTCAATCTCGAAGGATCTGTTGAACGTGCCAAAGCCCGTTTGGTTGCGAAGGAATTCACTCAACGTGAATGAATTGATTTCCATGACACGTTTTCTCCGGTTACCAAATTGGTGTCTATTCGCTGCCTTCTTGCCGTTGCTGCAATCAAAGGCTGGGATCTCCAGCAATTAGACATCAACAACGTCTTTCTATATGGTGAATTAGATGAAGAATTATATATGACACTACCCCCTGGTCATTCAGCTGCCAAATCCAACAAGTTATGCCACTTGTACAAAAGCATATATGGTCTCCGCTAAGCATCACGCTAGTGGAACAACAAGCTATCCTCCTCATTGGCTGAGTTTGGCTTCCAATAGTCCCATGCAGACTATAACTTATTCGCAAAGGTCACACCTGATTCCTTTGTTGCACTTCTCATATACGTAGATGACATTATTTTACTAAGCTCTATTATTGTCTCAAGTGATGCTGTAAAAGCTTTTTTGGCAACCAAATTCAAGATCAAAACACTCGGATCCCTCAAGTATTTTCTTGGCACGGAAGTGGCTCGCTCCAAAGCTGGTATTCAACTCTACCAACGCAAGTATGCCCTCGACATCCTAGCTGAAACTAGGCTACTTGTAGCCAAACCTTCTCCACTACCTATGGAACTCAATCTAAAATTGTCAAAAGATGATGGTGAGCCATTTCATGACCCATCCATGTACCGACGCCTAATCGGGAAGCTCATCTACCTCATAAACACGAGACCAGACCTCAATTACAGTGTGAACTTACTCAGTCAATTCATGGCCTTGCCATAGATTCCTCATTATAATGCTCTCTTGAAGGTTCTTCGTTACATCAAGGCCACTCCTGGCCAATGTCTCTATTTTCCTGCATCATCTAAATTGGAACTTGTTGCATATTGTGATGCAAACTGGGCAACTACTTAGATACACGTCGCTCAACAACTGGGTTTTGCGTGTTCCTCGGCCACTCTTTAATCTCTTGGAAATTGAAAAAATAGAGCACCATCTCACGGTCGTCTGCAGAATTAGAATATCGAGTAGTGGCAACAGCCTCCTACGAACTCACACGGCTCCATTACTTACTACAAGATTTATGCATTCTCATTCCGAAGCCAACCACCTTATATTGAGACAATCAAGCCGCCCTACATATTGCAACAAACCCGATGTTTCACGAACGGACAAAACACATCGAAATCGACTACCACCTTGTTCGCGACAAAATCTCAGCTGGGCAAATATCCACTGCACATATCTCATCTGCCCATCAACTCGTAGACCTACTCACGAAACCACTTCATTCACCTACGTTCAACAAGTTGCCATCCAAGATGGGAGTTATCAATATTTACTCTCCATCTTGCGGGGGGTATCAAGCCTACAGTTACTTCCCATGCATATGGATCCACCTCATATAATACAGAGCACCAGCATTACGTGATTGTATAGTTTGTTAGGACTGTTAGTGTGATCTGTCATTTTATTCTTTATTCTTTATTCCATACTTGTCGTGTATATATAGCAGCACACGTTGTGTATGTAAGAATATTCTGAGTAAACACAATTCAATCATTCATCCTCGCCTCTGGTTCGTCTCCTTCATTAAGTCAGTGTTAATAATAGGAAAACAAATATTAAATTACAGTGCCTTGTTTGGTTACACAGATGAGATGAGATGAGATGTTTTAAATAGTAATGAATAAAATATTGTTATAATATAATATTTTAATATTAATTTGATATTAGGATTTGAAAAAGTTAAATTATTTATTATATTTGATACAAGGATTTAAAAAAGTTGTAATGATGAGTTGAGATGAGATGAGATGTTTTGGATTTTGATAACCAAATGAGGCCATGTTTCTCCTGTACATGTGCAAAATTATGTACAGGGTTTGTGCATGGGCTTAACCTGTGGCCTCTTCTGCCAAGGCGGCACCTTGTTGTTGATTACATTCCGCACAAAATGGGCTAAGCTGGCTCTCCCCGAGAATGGCAACAGGGAAAACCCACTTTCTATCCTACTGAATTCCTAGCAGAAATGCAGCGAAGGATATACACAGGCTAGGTGCTCGGGAAAACTGCATGATCAGTAACACATTTTCTGGCACATGCATTTTGCAGAGGGAATAAAATTTAAATACCATCACATTTACGATGAAGTTTTATCATCTGGCCATTTATTTTGTTTCCATTTTATGGTTTAATTTACTTTTGAATCGTAATGATTTTGTTTATTAATAAAAATCGTCATGATTTTGGCTATATAAAGAATGCATCAAATAGTTACGGATCCAGGAGCTGAGTCAATATCCTAAACAATGCATGCATCGTATTATATATATACGGATGAATAGATCGCATGCATGCGTATGTCTGTATATTTTTTTCATCGGTATGGATTTTTGATGGGATATTCGCAGTAAAATAAACACTAAATTTGAAACAAAATCGTGTTAGTATAGCAGTTTTCAAACAACACAAATCATCTGGCAGTGGCAGATAGATAATCATATATACATAATCATAACCTACGTTAGATAATAATTAGTTAGATCGATGCTCGCTCGCTTGAGGTATGCACACTGTATAATTAAAACACCATTGGGTTGTCCGCATTTGGCTCCAGACCACAAAGACAGACAATCTAATTTAAATTTGAAACCAAAGAATAAGTCCCCTCCCACACAAAAACAAAAGGGAAAAAAAAAAGAGAGAGAGAGAAGGATAGTCACTAGCTCTCAACTTCCCCTCGCATTCTTTTCATAAATGGATATAAAAAACAATAAAACTTGAAACAAACAGCATCAAGCTCATTTTCTTGCAGTTACATTAATATAGCTGAACCCACACACACGTATATATATATATTTATATATATATATATATAAAGAGGGGAGAGGGAGGGGGGGCAGCATCAATCCATAGCCAAAAAGAAAGCAAGAAAATGGCCTCAATTAGCAAAACTTCAGCAGTGCTTTTGATCAGCATGATGATTTTGATGGCGCATATGCAGGTTGGAGAGGCGATTAGATGGCAACTCGACCAGACTTGCTACTCAAAGTGCAACAAGGATTGCATGGCAGATGGCTCCTCCTCGGCCTCTGAATGCAAAGATGCATGCGAGCCTTTATGCGATTCTCTTGAATGCGTCCTCTGCGTTAAGGTTGGTAACATCCAATTATGATCTTCAAGGCATGCACAGATCATACGACGTCCCTTTCCTTTGCCGATACATGTCAGTGATCATGTCACTACTCAGAATATTTAAAAAAATAATATTTAAAAATGAAAAGAAAAGAAAAAGGATTTGTGTAGAGTTTGCTATCTATTATTAATAAATTTGTACAGAATTGAAGTAAACTTTTCTGTGCGGTATAATTAGTAAATAAAACCCTTCCGCATCCTTGCAATTTTTTTTTCTTCTGTTTTTTGTATTTTTAATTTTTGTGTTGCACAATATATATTCCATTAAAACCTCCTTACATGAGATGCAGTACTGCTTCTTCCAAATCAACCATTAATGGATTACAAAACTACTTCTTTAATCATCCCTTCCTTAATTAGTTAGCTCGACTCAAATTTTGTTGGTTTCATTAATGTCTATTTATTGAATAGATTTTTACAATATATCCTATCTTTGTGATGTTATTATATATTAATTTGTTACATTTTTTTTTTTCTCTTAAAGCCGGAGCGACCTAATAAAATGTTTACATAACATAATTTATTTTTTAAAATTTATGGTATGTTCTACAAATCGGATTGAGAATAGAACGTAAAATACAGAATGTAGAAAATAAGTACTCGGTAGGATTTAAAATTAATTAGAAAAATAAAAGAAATTAAGAAATAGTGCTGAAATATTATTTTGTCTAATATGAATAAATTAAAATAGAGTAATCATCAATGGAGTCTTCAATTAATTCAGCGAAAAAACCACACGGATTGCTGAATATTATACCTAAAAAAGCTAAAATTTATCCAAAATGAATGTTCCCAATTTATATCATTAATCAGATTGCCTGCTCTGCTCAGTTTCATGAAGAAATGTGCTGCAATTATATATGGGAAAATTTTACTTATAGTTTATATACCACATTATATATTATTTTCTAATTTTTATTTACTAAATAATTGAATTAGTTTAAAAGTAATAAAATTCAAAAAAGAATTTAAAAAAATTAAAATAAAAATTATGCAAGAATTTTGAACAGCATTGAAGAATATTCCAGCAAGAAGCAATCCTACCCAACATTTGGTAGCCAACCAGACGAGCATCATGGACATGGACACTATCCGTCTTAAGTTGTCCGTTTATTTTTAGAGAAATCCTTAGAACCGGTCGGGCTGGTTATACTCAAATAACAGTCCGCCAATCACATCCTGCCACGTAGGACTTCCACCGATTAATTTGTGGACCACACACGATCAGAAAGCTAGCTCACTACGGCTCCCTTTCGAAACCCATCTCACTGTTGCGAGACCCCTTTCATCTCTTGTTTCGTCTGTTTGCACCGCTGCCCAAGAGCTTTGGAAGTTCCATCGCCATCAGCTCACTCTACGCCTACAAATTTCAACCCATTAATGAAGAATTCCATCGAAAAATCACTCTCTCGCTACGAAACCCATTTGGTTTGCTTGTGATTTTTGGTCTACGAAACCCATTCCCAACTCTCAAATATGTTCAATATTTGGAGGCAAAAGAACATATAGAAATCAGAAGCTGCCCTCATGTGATTCCACCAAGCTCGATTTTCTCATTCGTGGGTCGTGTTTCTCATTGACTGAACCACTTCATTTCCCCCCAACACCGCCCTCACTTTGTCTCCCTTCAAACCGGCCCCTCACCTCCGACCGGCAGATTTCTGGCGCTGTCAAGCTTCCCACAAACCCCTGCACTTCGTAGACCATAAAGAACAGCACTTGGTGCCATAATCAGGATGAAGTTAATGGCAAAAAACTCCCAAAAATCATTGAACTCTTATGAGAAAGTCATAACCAAAAATCATGCAGTGTGAGGGCGAACGACGAGGAGGGCTCGCAAAATCCATTTGTTGTTCAAGACACTGGGTTTGGGATGAGTGATTGGGGGTCGCAAAATCAGTCCATCGAAGCTTGATGGGTCAATCTCCATCCGTCGTGGCTCAGCAAGAAACAGCCTGTCGCAGCTCAGCAAGGTATTTTCGAAATCAGTCCATCGTTCATCATGGCCCTTGGTTTTTAGTCTGTCGTGGCTCGGCAGGAAATAAGTCTCTGGCGACAAGGTATTCACTGGGTTTTGTCTCTGCGTCTGGTCAATTTGGAACACGACGAGGACTTGAGTGTGTGATTTCGGACTGCGATGGTTGAGTTGGCGTCGGGCTGCGATGGTTGGTTCCGTTGACGTCGGGCTGAGACAAATGGCAGAAGGGAGAACGGCTAGTACTCGCGATCGTGGGAAGGGTAGACGGAAAATTGAAGTTTGTTTTCAAGCTGCTACGTTCTGATTCCTTGCTTCACGGTCTACTAACCTTTTAGTCCTTTTTTCTACGTGGCATAAGATGATTGGCGGGCTGTTTTTGTGTGATTAACAGTCCGACCAGTTTTAAGCGTTTCTCTTATTTTTATTTTTTATTCAAGTAGTTTCTACCATTCTTAGAGTGACCGAGCTACTATGCCGCCCACGTGCCACTCAGGGCAACTTTTCATATTTTTTTAAATATATTTAAATATTTTTAAAAAATAAAAATATATTAATATATTAAAAATTATTTTCTTAATTATTAAATAAAAAATAATTTTTTTTAATTATTGAGCGGTACATTTGAATGGACAAACTAACATTTTCCAAGACAATAATATAGACACAGAAGGTGGCCACCCTATTTAATATAGAAATTCCCCATAATCATGGACGGTATAATGCTAGCTGTGGTGTTTACTGTTTAGAAAAACTCACGATGCCTTTAGACTATATTTGAATCATGATCATAACCCACGTATATAAGAGTAATAGAAACACTACTCCCAGCGAATTTGTCTACCGAATTTTATTTTATTTTATTTATTAATTTTTCTTTTTATTTCATGGTTAAAGAAGTATTTTTTTAATAAGTTCATAATTTTTTAAAAAAATATTTAAAGTGATTTAAAAATATTTAAAAAAAATTGCATTGGGATTTCTCCAATGCCGAGGGGGTATGATCCTATACTTTCAAAGGTCAAGTACTAAGTTCTCAATTCTTCAAAAAATAATCAAATAAGTTTTCAATTTTGATTTTGCTTCTCTTCCTTTTGAAAAATAAAAAATTATAAGAAAAAGTGTGATGGCGATGGCTTTCTTGGGCTTATTACTTATATCACCCTTGTAACTTAGTTTAATATCTCCACCCTATAATATTCCTATAATATTTAGAGAAACCACGACACGATAAGTGAGAATTTACGACATATTATTTGCGACGAGAATAAATATTTGTTATGAAAATATACACATTTTAGTATGAATAGCTATTTATAAATAAGTAATTTTCTTATAATGAATGATATATATAAACTTTAAATACATAAGTAAGTTTTATATAAAAAAGTGAATCCATTTATGAAAAAGTATGAAAAATTCACTTTATTTGTAGGATTCATATTTTTACAAAAAATTTTTGCAAGATTTGTATAATTAAAACTTATACCTAATATTACTCTAATATTTATAACTGTTTAAATGAATTTTTCAAGTAACATTAAATTTTAAATATAAATAATGTAAAGCTCACAAGCATACGTTGATCATTCTCTCCTTAGAGTTTGAAAAAAACAGACAAAAGAAACTTGATTTTCTTAATTGTGGTTTCCTATATTTAATAGTACGATAAAAAACACATCTAATCACTTTTAGTTTGGAAATTTAGTCAGAAATTATCATGAGTTTCCTTTCAAGAAAAATTAAAAATAAATAAATAATAAACAGTATCAAAGAAAATAACGTATCAATTAAAAGAATGAACTTTTGCTATCACAAAGTGATCTCATCCTTTTCCCATCCACAAATTTGAAAAGTGAAATCCTCTTTTTTCCCTTCTTTTTATATTCTATATCAATGATAAAAATCTTATAAACTTTAGTTAAATGGAGAGAGATATTGAGACCATGAAAATTTGGATAGTGAGATGATTTGTGAATAGATATTTTTATAGAGTTTTGAAAGATAAGATAAAAAAAATTGAATAAAAATATTATAAAGTTAAATTATTGTTAGAATATAATTTATTTTCTTTTCATTATTTGTTTCAAATTTGTTATGTTAAAATTATTTTTATTTTAGAATTTAAAAATTAATTTTTTTAATGATTTGTTTAAAATTTTTAAAAAATCATAATGAGTAGATAAAACAAATTATAGATTTAAAATTAAAAAAGTGTTTAATTATGATATTTGAATATTGATATATGATTAGAAGTTCTTATTATCTAAACCAGACGCAAGAGGCATTAAAGCCTTATTTGGGTTGATAGATGAAATAATCTCGTATAATTATTATAATTTTTATATAAAATATAATAAATATTTTTATTTTTTTAATATTTTAAAATAAAATATATATATATATATATATATATATATATATATATATATATATATATATATATATTTATAAAAATTTCAACTTCAACCTTCTCATCAAATCCTATTTATATAATATCGAGTCCTGAAACTAATGATATCATATCAGACATACCAGAGTGATATACGTACTCGATTCCAGATTCCTCAGTAAACGCAAATTGTACTCCAGAAGAATATTACGAGTACAGGAAGCAGAACGAAGAACTGGAAAAAAGATGGATATTTTAGAAAACGCAAATTTAGATCGCAAGACACCATTGATAGAGGTCGGTCACGGTGAAGATGAAAGGAAGGAATCAGGTGGTCACTGGTGGGAGAAAGTGTTGGAAGTGGAGGAGGCCAAGAAACAAGCTTTGTTTTCTTTGCCCATGATTCTTACCAATGTTTTCTACTACTTAATCACCCTGGTTTCCGTCATGTTCGCCGGCCACCTTGGCGACTCCGAGCTTGCCGGTGCCACTCTTGCTAACTCCTGGGCAACAGTCACCGGCTTCGCTTTCATGGTAACTCTCTCTATCATGCGTATGTGTATGTCTCTGTCTATGACTGTTCCTACAATTTTCCCAATCTTTGAAAACTTTATGATTGAGCTTATATCTTAGAGAAGGAAAGGAAACAAGTTTAATTTCGTAAGGTTCAAAGTTCAAACTGGGAATCCAAGAAAGTAGTCCACACGCTCGGGAGGGCAAAAAATAATAGAAAGTTGTTAATCCCAATTCATACCCATACGATCGAAAAGACGTAAATAAGCCGAAAGGAAAAGTAAGGACAGACCCATATGCGAGCATATTGGAAAAACTATGAGGCATAAAGTCCTCACGTTTGAAAGCCCCACTGTTGTATTGAAGTCTTCAAATGGATCAAACTTGATTTAGATTAAAACCCCCACCAAATCTTAGTACTAATATATATGCTGGATTTGAAGAGCAATTTATCAGTTTCTACTTTATCTTTCTCGTTCCAACAGAGCAATTTTCAGCAATTACTAACATGGTTATGAGCTTTCACCATGTCCTGAAGAAGTAATGATAGATAATATCCTGACTAAAAAATTGTAGATTGTGATATAACTGTGAGCAAGATGAGTTAATCTCTAATTAGATAGGTAGTTCATGCTTTATTTTTATCAGCGAGCTGTTGCTATTTAACCTTATAGTGAAGCTCCATTCGCTTTATTGTTATCATTTTAGGTTGGTTTAAGTGGAGCTCTTGAGACGTTGTGTGGGCAAGGATTTGGTGCAAAATTATACGGGATGCTGGGGATTTATCTGCAAGCCTCTTGCATCATATCCTTCATATTCTCTATCATCATATCCATAATCTGGTTCTATACAGAGCCCATACTGATCTTTCTTCATCAAGATACCGAGATTGCAAAGACAGCCGCTCTCTATATGAAATTTCTCATTCCTGGACTATTTGCATATGGGTTTCTGCAGAACATCTTGAGGTTTCTTCAGACACAGTCTATGGTTATGCCCCTGGTTGTATGCTCATTGCTACCATTGGTTGTTCATACTGGCATTGTATATGCTTTAGTACATTGGACAGCTCTTGGTTTCAAGGGAGCATCTTTGGCAGCCTCAATTTCATTATGGCTGTCATTTCTTATACTGGCCATGTATGTCATATACGCAAATAAATTTAAGCATACATGGGAAGGATTTTCACTGGATTCCTTCCATTATATTTTTACCAACTTGAAACTAGCCCTGCCCTCTGCAGCAATGGTGTGGTAAGTGATCTGAACTTCTATTCTATATTTGATCTCTCTAATTTAACAATGACATAGCCTCACTCGAATGGGCAAGTTGATGCTTAGAACATAAATAACCAACAAAGTCCATAAGAAATATGATGCAGCCTAGTTATGGTTATAAAATCATGGAGTAGTAATTTTTATGGCCGTCTCTACTTTCAAATTTGTCAGTTTGGAGTACTGGGCTTTCGAGATTCTGGTTTTCTTAGCAGGACTGATGCAAAACTCAGAAACAACTACATCATTAATTGCAATGTGGTGAGTTTAGAATCTTTTCGGCGTTTTCACAACCTTGAATCTGTTATGGACCTAATCTTCCCGCTTTACCTTTTCTTTTCGTTTCCTTTTTGGATCATATCTCCAGTGTCAACACAGAAACAATTGCCTACATGATCACATATGGTCTGAGTGCCGCTGCAAGGTTGGTTGAATAACTTCTAGTAGGCTTCTGCTGTTCTTTCAAGTTCTAAGATTTCTGAATTCTGTCTCATTTATTGTTCAAAATAAAACTTATTATGGCAGCACAAGGGTGTCAAATGAGTTAGGAGCAGGCAATCCCAAACCAGGCCAAGAGTGCCATGGCTGTAACTCTTAAGCTCTCTGTTTTTCTTGCACTCACAGTTGTTTTGGCTCTTTGCCTTGGCCATAACATCTGGGCTGGATTCTTTAGTGACAGCCCTACGATCATACGGGAATTTGCTTCAATGACACCCCTCCTTGCAGTTTCGATATTTGCCGATTCTGTTCAAGGTGTCTTGTCAGGTTTGAACTCCAATTTTATTTTATAAGCAGCTGTGGCTAACCTATCTTCTCAATTAAATAATGCTAACGATTTAGACACTGCAGGCGTGGCCAGAGGATGTGGTTGGCAGCACCTGGCTGTGTATGCTAACTTGGCAACTTTCTACTTCATTGGTGTACCAATTGCCATCTTCCTCGGTTTTAAGTTGAAACTACAGGCAAAGGTGAAACACATATCTTATGGTAGTCTGTTTACAAAATCGCATATACTGCAATTCATTCATAGCAATTTGGAAGAAAACAAAGACTTGGGGAAATATGTTTTAACATTTGCTTAACGTTCCTCATTCTGGACAGGGTTTGTGGATTGGCTTAATTTGCGGCCTCTCCTGCCAAGCTGCCACCCTCTTGTTGATTACATTGCGTACAAACTGGGCTAAACTGGATCTCACCCAGAACACTAACAAAGAAAATGTAGTTTTGGTCTAGCTGAGTGCCAAGCTGGTGTTACAAGTAATATTCTTGTTTTGGGAGAAAATTTTAACCCGCGATAGAAATTCAATCGTAGTTTAATATGCTCCATAAAATAGTAACGACAAAAGTCGTATGAATATGTAACAAGGTCTGGTTTCTGTTTTTGACCTATTATTGCGTTTGATCTCACATCTTTGTCGTCCGGTCCCAAAATGGGTCGCCTGCCCAAAACAAACCCTTCAGTTATCATCCTCCATAAGTTACCATAATAGTTTAAAAGGTCCCAAGCCGCCTCTGGCCTCTCTCATCACACTTTGTTAATTGTGACAATTTAGGAGGCTACCCGGGCTAATTAAAGAAGAAGAAATACAACCGGATCGAGAAAATGACTTCAGGGAAAGTTGCAACGCTACTGCTCCTCATTGCCATGATTGTCTTGATTACTTCCTTTCATGAGGTCCGAGGCATCCCCGATCAATCAAACTACTCGTACTGTAGTGATCACCGAGGCCTCACCCCTCCCCCCGGTGATGGGAAGGGGTACTCTGGTCATGGGAAGGACAAGCGCGGACGCATCACATCTCGTAATAAGTTGAGAGGCTTCTCCGTTCAAACGTGGCAACGCATATATAAATGCACCTACGATTGCCTGGAACAGCAAAGTCACCCCCCTACCGAATGTACTGACTATTGCTTCGTATCGGTGATTTTTTCCGGTAAAGACTAGCTGCTATGATTGTGTGTATATATATATATATATCTATGGGGGACTACAATAATGTTATCTAAGTTATTCTATCATATTATAAGAATAAAGAGAAGGTTACTACCTAATACTACTCATCTATTATTATTCTTGTACGAAGATAGGAACCTATCACTACCCTTTACATAAAAATACGAGCTAGTTATGCTTCTTTAATATTCTTTGGGATCTTCAAATACAAATAGTTGGGGAAAAAAAAAAGAAAAATATATATATATTTAAAATAAAATAAAATAAACTTAATTTGGACACCGATCCTCTTAATCAAATCTATTCCTATATGATCCGAATATAGTTCCATCATCCACATATATTAATATTATAATTGAGTACATGAACAAAGACAGCAGCCCCGATGCTTGCTTAGATTATTTATTTAAGGTGGCCGGGGCGAATTCATGATCGGCACAATAAAGGTTGTATGTGGTACTGATTGCGTCCAATTACTGAATATTTTTAAGTTAATCTTAATTATTTGGGGCTTTTATAGCAACGAGTTTCGTCGCCTCAGAGGCATCAATTGTGTGTACCCAAGACCTCCATTTGTAATTGGTTGTATTTAATGCGTCTCCTGCCTGGACAATCTCATCGATCCCTTGGTCAGGATCGGACTTTAGACGTTCCACACCTTGACCAAACCCTATTATATATGTTAATGCACATATATATATTTTCACCAACCGGTCTGTGGTACTGTTAAATATGCCTTGGCCTTCCACCTTTATTCGTCATTATAATATTAAAGGTATGTTTGAAAGTATTAAAAAGTATTTAAATATTTTTAAAAATTTTTTAATAAAAAATTTAATATTAAAGGTCTGTTTAGAATTATGTTAAGAGTCTTTAAAAGTATTTAAATATTTTCAAAAATTTTTTAATGAAAAAAATTAGATTATTTAGATGTTACATATTAAAGTATTTTTAATTTCAAATAAGCTAAAAAGTACGTATTAGGAAAATCATCATTTTAATATTTTTTTCAAACGTACTTTTTTGGATAATACGAAATGTAATTTGAATTTTAAAAAATTGTTAATTGACGAAAATATCCATACAACTTTAAGATAATTACAACTTTTAAACTTTCAAGAATATGATCATAATTTTTAAAAATTTAAATAATCGTCATTTCTATCTTAGAAAATACTTTTTTAATTTGTTTCAAACTAAACGTAACATGATTGAAAGTGCTTTAAACATATTGTTACCAAACAATAAATAATTTTTTAATAGTATAACTTATTACTTAAGTTATAAGTTCTAAAGTTATAAGCTATATTTTTCACTGCAATCTCAATCTTGCATTAAGTGCATGTTTGAGATTGCGATGAGAAATATAGCTTATAATTTTTTGACTTATAACTTATAATTTAAGTAATAAGTTCTACTATTAAAAAATTATTTATTATTTGGTAACCATATGTTTAAAGCACTTTCAATCATGTTATTTTTGTTTGGAAACAAATTAAAAAAGTACTTTCTAAGATAGAAATGACGATTATTTGAATTTTTAAAGATTATGATCATATTCTTGAAAGTTTAAAAGTTGTAATTATCTTAAAGTTGTATGGATATTTTTATCAATTGACAATTTTTTTAAAATTCAAATTACATTTCGTATTATCCAGAAAAGTACGTTTGAAAAAAAGTATTAAAATGATGATTTTTCTCATACGTATTTTTTAGCTTATTTGAGATTAAAAATATTTTAATATGTAACATCTAAATAATCTAATTTTTTTATTAAAGAATTTTTAAAAATATTTAAATAATTTTTGTTTGAAATATTTGAAATGTTTTTGTTTGAAATATTTGTTTGAAAGGGAAGATCGTAGGAATAGGTAAAATTGGTAATGAATCTTCTCTCATAATTGAAGATGTTCTACTTGTTGAGGGTTTAAAACATAATCTTTTGAGCATAAGTCAATTATGTGATAAAGGATTTACAGTTACTTTCAAAATAGATAAGTGCATTATTTTGAATGATCATGATTGTAATATTTGTTTTATTGCTTTTAGAAACAATAATGTTTATACAATCGATTTTGAAGAAATTACCTCACAAGATGCTATTTGCTTTTCAGCTCAAAATGAAACTAGTTGGTTATGGTACAGAAGATTAGGTCATGCCAACATGGAACTTATTTCCAAACTTTCAAAAAATGATCTTATGAGAGGTTTACCAAAAACAAATTTTTTTAAAGACAAAATTTGTGATGCATGTCAATTTGATAAACAAACAAAAACTTCTTTTAAAACTAAGAAACATATTTTCACTACTAGACCATTGCAACTGATACACATGGATCTTTTTGGACCAAATAGAGTTGCAAGTCTAGGAGGAAAATATTATGTATTTGTTATTATTGATGATTTCTCTAGATATACTTGGGTCATCTTTCTTGCTCATAAAGATGAGGCACATAATGCGTTTACCAAGTTATGCAAGAGAATTCAAAATGAAATGTCAATATTATTTCAAGTATCCGAAGTGATAGGAGAAAAGAGTTTGTTAATAAAAATATTGAAACATTTTGTGATGAAAATTGTTTTGTGCATAATTTCTCTGCTCCTCGAACTCCTCAACAAAATCGGGTAGTAGAGAGGAAAAATAGATCTCTTCAAGAGATGGCAAGAATAATGCTCAATAAGAACAACTTGCCTAGTTATTTTTGGGCCGAAGCGGTAAGTACTGCATGTTATGTTATAAATAGAGTTATGCTAAGGTCTAAGTTAGATAAAACCCCCTATGAGCTTTGGAATGAGAAAAAGCCCAACATTGATTACTTTCATGTATTTGGATGCAAATATTTTATTTTGAATGACAGAGATAATTTAGGCAAGTTTGATGCAAAATCTGATGAAGATATCTTTCTCGGGTATTCTACTAATAGTAAAGCTTATAGAGTATTCAATAAGAAGACTTTGACTGTACAAGAATCTATGCATGTAGTATTTGATGAATCTAATTCTCCACTCTCCAAGAAATCTATTGATGAAGAAACATGAGGTATAAATAATACGGAAAGTCTCAATCTCAACAAAGAGAAAATAATAGAGGAAGTTCAACATGGAGCCATCAGGAAAGATCATCAAAATTTAATACAAGATGCAACCAAACAGTGGAAATTTGTTAAAGATCATCCAGTGGAACAAATTTTGGGAGAACCTTCGCAAGGTGTAAGTACTCGATCATCTCTTAGAAATATTTGCAATCATACTGCTTTTCTATCTCAAATTGAACCCAAAAATATTGATAACTCACTTCTTGATGAATCTTGAATTTTAGCTATGCAAGAAGAGTTGAATCAATTTGAAAGAAATGATGTTTGGACACTTGTTCCTAAACCCAAAAATCATACTATTATTGGAACAAAATGGGTTTTTAGAAACAAGAAAGATGAGTCCGGAGTCATTAATAGAAATAAGGCTTGACTTGTAGCCCAAGGTTTTAATCAAGAAGAAGGAATCGATTATGATGAGACATATGCACCTGTCGCAAGATTAGAAGCTATTCGAATTCTACTTGCATATGCTTGTTATAAAGATTTCAAATTTTTTCAAATGGATGTTAAAAGTGCTTTCTTAAATGGTTTTATAAATGAAGAGGTATATGTTGAGCAACCTCCAGGTTTTGAAAAACATATTTTCTCAAATCATGTTTTCAAACTTACAAAAGCACTATATGGACTTAAACAAGCTCCTAGAACTTGGTACGAGAGATTCAGTATTTTCTTGATTGAAAAAGGTTTTTCAAGAGGAAAAATCAACACAACTCATTTCATTAAATATGAAAATGATGATATTCTTTTGATTCAGATTTATGTTGATGATATAATATTCGGTGCTATTAATGAAAATATGTGTCAAATTTTTGCTAAAACTATGCAGGAAGAATTTGAGATGAGCATGATGGGAGAACTTACATTCTTTCTCGGATTGCAAATTAAGCAAGCAAAAAGTGGGACATTCATCAATCAATCAAAATATATTAAGGAATTACTGAAGAAGTTTGGGATGGAAAATGCTAAGGAAATTGGAACACCAATGAGGCCATCAACTAAACTTGATAAAGATGAATCTGGTAAACCAATTGACTCGAAGATATATCGAGGTATGATTGGTAGTTTATTATATTTAACAGCCAGTAGACCAGATATTATGTTTAGTGTGTGCTTATGTGTACGCTTTCAATCATCTCCAAAAGAATCACATTTAATTGTAGTTAAGCACATTTTTAGATATCTTAGTGGTACAATTAACCTAGGGTTATAGTACCCTAAGTACAGATCTTTCGATCTAATCAGCTATACAGATGCAGATTATGCTGGCTGTAAAATAGATCGAAAAAGCACTAGTGGAGCATGCCATTTCTTAGGTCATGCACTAGTTTCCTGGTTTAGTAAAAAACAAAATTCTGTTGCACTATCTACTGCTGAGGCAGAATATGTTGCTGCGGGTAGTTGTTATGCTCAAGTTCTCTACATGAAGCAACAACTTGAAGATTTTAAACTCATGTATAATCACATTCCAATTAAATGTGATAATACAAGTGCTATAAATCTTTCAAAGAACCCAATACAACATTCTAGAACTAAGCATATTGAAATAAGATATCATTTTCTTCGAGATCATGTGCAGAAAGGCGATATAGTACTAGAATTCACAAACACACACGATCAGTTAGCAGATATTTTCACAAAGCCTTTACCAGAAGATAGATTATGTATGATCAGAAGAGAAATAGTTATGATGCATGTTATGAATATCTCTTAAAAGATAGACTAGAGTCAATAAAAATAGAGATAGATTTTTTTAAATACTTTTACATAAACTTGAGATTCTTAGCCTCATGTTTGAGACGCTCATTCTCTTCATACAATATCATGTCATTCTTATCCATGGGAACCGGCAAGCGGAATGAAGAATCTAATAAAGATTTCAACTGTTTATTCTTCTGCCATTCCTTCCCTTGTGTGAGACTCTTGAACAATTCGTTGAAGTACAACAATTTATTCTTTGAGCTTTTCAACTTCATGATTTTTGGCTTGTAGCCGCTGAGAAAAAGCAACAATAGAGGAAGAGTAGCGAGTCCCAAGACTCACCAAGTCATAAATAGCATCAGAATCTGACTTATTAGTCAGATTATTATTTTCTTGCTGCAACATGGCACCAATGGTAGCTGCAGAAAAGACAGGAGGTTGAGATGCAGAATGCCTCATGGATGGATCTAGAAAAATGTTAGAAGAATGAGCCATTGAGAAAAGAATAGAAGGCTTAAAACGAGAATGTTGAAGGAATGCAGATGAGTTATAGAGATGAGAAGAAAACTTGATGCAGATTGGATGAACTTCAGGACTGATTTTATAGAGATAGCATAAAGAACAAGACAAGCTATCATCCAAGTCAAAGAGCAATGTATTTTTTTCCGATCGGTGAAAATGACATTTTTTAGAAACTCGGAGCCTTCAATCTCGTTTGTCAACAACATTAGGCGATTTTTTCAAATCTCCAGCCGCACTTGTCGGGTCACGGACGGATGAAATTTATTTATTTATTTTTAACTATCTACAGTGTCTACTAACGCACCGTTTTCTTCAGGTCCATTTACTTGTTGCGGATCCTTTTTAATGATGCCAAAAGGGGGAGAAGTGTTAGACTAGAACATTAACATTGTTTGAATTACTAAACTTATTATATATGCTTGGAATTATATTTATACTTTTGCTTGAAAAACTAACGCAAATTCTCAGGGGGAGCTTAACTATTAATACAGGTTTCAAGTTCTATCAAGTATTTGTCATCATCAAAAAGGGGGAGATTGTTGAACCCAAGGTTTCAAGTTTCATGTAATTATAAATCTACACATAGATTTTGATGATAATAAATGAATTCAAAGAATAAAGAAGTTTCAAGCTCAAGTTGTCCACACAATGGAGTCAAGCACATCAAAGAACCAAGCATGAGCAAAAGGGAAACAAGTTCACATTAAAGTCATAGAGTAATGTTGTAAATCTTTTAAAATTCAAAATTAGGATTAATGCTCAAAATTAATATTTTATCATAAAGCATTAAAATACATTTTCCACATGTGCATGAATTTTTTTGAAAATTAAATTTGAAAATTTTGAAAGATGATTGATTGTCATCTTTTACATGTGTATGCCTTGATTAAAGGGTTGAACTTTGAAAATATTAAAGATGATTGATTGTCATCTTTCACATGTGCATGTTTTATTTGAATATTTTCAAAAGTGATTGATGCTTTTTTAGACTTATACAAAAGGTAGATGATTTTGTTTGAAAAATTTGAAAAGTAAAGTGTGCTCCTTTTGTCATATACAAAAAGTAAAAGATTAGGTTTGAATTTTTTGAAAAGGAAAGTGTGCTCCTTTTGTCATATGCCAAAAGTAAAAGATTAGGTTTGATTTTTTTTGAAAAAGTGAATGATGTTGTCTTTGACATGTGAATCTTTTTAAATTTGAATATGAAGTCTCATATGCTTATAAATAGATCATTTGAGAACTTCACATGCACAACACCAAGAGTATACAACATTCATTCAAAGCTTTCATTCTCTCTTCTCTAAGTATTGAACCTTAATCCTTGTTCATTTTGAGAGATATAATTTACGCTGTATTGTTCTTATTTCACTCATTGATGAGTGTTTTCTGATAACCTACCCACTATCAGCTCTTGTATCAAAAAAAGGGTGTGTATAATCCTTGTGTGTGTAGAAAGTATTCTACACGGGGAATAGTTGAATCACCACGTGTAAGGTGATTGCAAGTGTAGAGGGTGTTCTATACGGATCCTTTGTAGCGGTGTTGTTCAAATGTGTAATAGGTTTCTATCTCCACCTGAATGAGGTTGAATAGTGAATTTGGAAATCTTCAAAGGGTAACTTGAGGCGAGGACGTAGGCAGTGGGGCCGAACCTCGTTAACATACTGAGTTTGCTTCTCTCTTACCCTTACTCTTTATATTTATTGTTATTTCATATTTTGTTTATATTTTATATCATATATTTGATTTATAATTGTTATTTTTTTAATACAACTCAATTCACCCCCTCTTATGTTAGTCATCTGGGCAACACTGATGTATTAGTTCCTCTGTTTGGTTCAAAATGTTGTGTTTTTGCCTTTTGCGGTTTAAGTGTCGATTTTGAAAACAAGGCTTGGTTTTCTTTGTGTAATACTACTGTATTTAGTGTTTATATATAGATTTAGATCAAGAGCAAGCTTAAGGTCGAACTATTTTTGAACTGTTGCAAAACAACCGTTCAAAATTTGTCCAGATTTGAGTTCACAGTTAAAATCCTATAGGAAAATGTACCAAACTACAAGAACAAATATTAATTATGTAAAGGGGAAAAACCAACTTTACATATTATGTCAGAATGAATTTCGTATATTAAACCCCTAAAAGGAAAAAATAGGCCAACTTCAGGTAGGGCTAGCTCATATAAGTGACAAATTGATGGATTTTAAAAATTGTTTCAGATTTATTAGACTACTAACTTCTTCATATTTTTCTAATTTTATAAGATCATAAAAGTTGATTTCTAGTTATTTTAGTTAGGATCAATATTAAATATATCTTAACTATATTAGAGTGTATAAGTCTTGCATAGTCTCATTGAAAACCTTAATTAATCATTATTAAAAAATAAAAATATTCTTATATAGGAAGTCCAGCTTGGAGAATATGAATAAAAATATTCTCATGAATGACCTTAAGCTTGAAATATACATGAATCTACCCATTTCATTATATTAAAACCATCTCAACTAAAACCTACCTATCATTCCCCCAAAATAAAATGTTCACAGCTGTTTCTTTCAGCTTGATTCTTATTGGAAATGGGGTCTTAGAATAGTACTGATCATATTTTAAATTTACCAAAGAGATCATATTATATATAACTACTGTAGGCTGGTGAAGAAAAGAGAGGTAATGGTACTCATAATCAACCTATTAAAAAGTTTGTGTTGATTATGGAGCAAAAGAAAAAGATCAATGCAATATAAGTTGTGCCAATTAATTAAAGATGGTTCCTTTCTCCATCTCACAGCTGGTGTTTTATTAAAGCTAATCTTCCTAATATTGATAGTGATTGGTATAAGGAGGCCAATGAATTACCTGTGCATCTTCTTTAATTTATGTGCCTCAAGTACTGAACTAATGTTTTAGTAATGGTTTGTATTATCTGTCTTGTCTAATCTCATCACAGAAAAAAATAAATAAAAACTGGTTTGTATTATTCCTTGTTTTTAATTAAGAATATCTATGGACCACTTATCCTTTCATTGTGCTTATATCAAAGAAATTAGGTTCCTTACACACCAAGTGATGAATAAGGCAATCAGCATCTATTATTGTTTTTTAATTAGCAAGCAAAGAATGACTAATCATCGTTCTTAATCAGTCAATATTCCCTTTAAAAAATACTAAACACAAGATATAAGTAAAGCAAAAAGTCTTAGTTTCTGGGCAACCACATCCCCATGTTACACATCCAATCAATTTTTCCTTTATGAATAGCATTTCAATTAAGTACTCATTATGACCTTTTTCAAACCAGATGCATGAAAAAAGATCCAAGGTTTTCGGATATAGATAGAATCTTTTTTTTACTCACTTTTCTCTGTTACAAATCCAAAAAGCTTATAACAAAGGGATATTGTATGATTATTGAGAATAAGATGTCTCTCCATTGCTAGCTGCACCAATAACAGCTTTCTATTTAGTTATTTGTAATTAATTATCTATGTATTTGTCTCTATTTCTGCATGAATATTCAAAGTGAAAGAGGTGCATGGTCTTGTCAACAAGACTAAGGAACCGTTGTACTGCTATATATATACATACCACCATATATATATATGATTAGAGATTTGGAAGACATCTTTGTCTGAAATGTCATTGTCAGCTTGTTTCCCAATGTCTGCATGGGTTCCTCTTCCAATGAATATTGCAAGTCATTTCAAATGTAGGCTTATTGAATACTTGTATTTATTTGTACTCTTTTTAATATTGATTTGCTCTTGTTTTTAATATTGAGTTTGAATGAATGTTTTGAGAGCCTTTAACCTTTATGACTGTGTTAAACTAGTAGATCATGGGAATGTACTTTGAGAACACTTTTCTCCAAGATTAATAGCTTAAGTCCTAGGGATGGTATAGTCCCTTGAGGTTTGGGATCGGGAGAAGATTGTAATAATACCAGACCATTACATATTCACGAGTGATGAACGTGCAAACCGTAATGTGGATATACTAAGGGATTTCTGCATGGAGCAAAACATCAACTACTTTAATGATATTAAAGATCTTGGTAATTTTAAGGTATGTCTCTACTCACTCATTTGCTCTCTTTCCATTTTGCTAATCCATTATCCTCAAGAGGTTATATCTAAATTTTCCTTCCTAACTTTTCAGGCTAACCCAGATTACAAAGGTGTATGCCATATTGCTCTTGCACAAGAAGGTCACTCTAGGCCTGGAGAGGTAAGTTTTTTATCAAATACATTACAAAGTCAATAAATAATTCATGTCACTTTTGTGCCTTAAAGTTCCAATGTTGTTAAACCTTATTCATTGCATTCAGGTCCTGCTGGGTACAGACTCTTGCACTTGTAAAATTGGAGCATTTGGCCAATTTGCCACTGGAATTGGCAGCACTGATGCAGGTTTTGTGTTGGGCACTGGGACACTCCTGCTCAAGGTCTATGTATGCTTTATTTTGGTGTCGATATAGACTTCCTCAATTTAACAACTTAATTTTTGCTTGGAAAACTAATTTCATATTTAAGGTTTCAAAAATATGATCGTAATTCTCAATTCTAGGACTTCCAGCAACTGTAAGAACTTAGATATTCTTCACTGATTGGAAGGTAGTTAAGATACCGCCGTCTAGTGTGTGAATATATACCCATACAAATTATTTAGGAAAATGCTACACATCATCCCACACCACACACTTTATATATTAAAATAATATTTTTTATTTTTTTTTATTTTTTATTTCATTTTATTCTTATTAAACTAATTAAATTATTCTATTTATCATCTACACACTACATATTTATTATAGAAAAAATGAAAAAAAATTAAAATAAGTGTGGTGTGTGAAGTGTGAGGATGATAAGAAGAATTTTCCAATTATTTATTTGACTTTGGGATGTATCATGTTTATCCCTTTTGGTAAGTTCAGATGTCTTATTTTATTAGAGCCATGCATTCTTGTGTTAGACTCTCTAACATCTTTGTAGTTTGAATTGTTATTGAAAAGCCAAGAAAGATGATTAAAATACAATTTTTTTGCTCTTTTTAGTATTTCCATGGATAAGCATGACCATTATTATACGCATTCTGTTAAATTTTAGAAAACTAGTAGATCCTCAAGTCTTAAAACTTGCTACTGCTACTGTTTACATATAAGAGAACTAGAAACCAGAGTATGGAAAAATTATGTCTTTCAACTTCCTTCAAGCTATGAGAACTAGCAACTCATGTACTGCCCCACCATTAAGTACAATAGCTGAAAACCAACTAAACAAAAAACATATAAAGAATTCCCAGATTTCATCTACATTGCGTTCCCTGTTATTAAAACACCTCTCATTCCTTTCCAACCAAATGCACCACATAATACACAAAGGAATCATCTTCCATGCACCTGCCACTTGAGAGCAAGGAAAAAGGTCTAGGCCAACATGCAAGTGCTTCTACTACTGAATTAGGCATAATCCAGGACTGTTCTAATCTATTAAGCACACCATCCCATAACCCTTTAGCCACATCACAATGAATAAGAAGATGGTTCACAAATTCTGCAGCTTTCTTACACTAAAAGCACATTCCACAACAAAAAGAACATGGCTTTTTTTTTTTTTTTAAAACCATGTTCTTCAGTTTGGAAAAACTTCAACAAGATAATGAAACACTTACCGAGTCACTCAAAAGATTTGAAATTATGAAAAAATGACTACTGTTTTTAAACCTTAGCAAATTTAAGTGCCACAACAAGGCATTGCAAGATCAATTAACTGAAATTCAAAATGATGTTCAAGAAGGGAAGTATTCATTTATATGTCTTGATTTGCCACTGGTTTTCCCATACTGAAGTTAATGATATTCAACAGAGATCAACCATTTGTGCATTAGAGAGGTTTATTGTTTTTTTCACTCTATTAGTCAACAAAGATCTTGCTTCTTTCTCCATCGAAGGTAGAAGAAACGGCACAAGTGCATCCTGCAATATGAACTTTCTCTGCTCATTCCACAGTTGAGCAGATTTACTAACACAATTGCTAAGATAGTACTCATTAAAGTCACTTGTCAACTTATTCAAGTCTTCTTCTGACATGTTAATAGTAACTTGAAGAAGTTTTTCCTCTTCAGCCTTCTGGATAAGGAAAAGATGGTCAAAGTGACTCACCATCTTTTATAAAGATAGTTGCAATCTAGGTTGCTCAGAATTGTCGTTCAAACCCATTGCTTGTTGTTGATGCCTCTTTGTTGGTCTATCATGTTATTCTAATGTGCTGTAGGTTGGATCGTGACAAGTTTTAGCTTGGAAGATAATGCTAGCATGATGTGTCTCATTTGTTCTTATTTAGGAAGAAAATAAGAACTTTGTTGGTGTTTTACAGAAGGGAAGTCTGTGCAAGAAATGGTGGATGAAGCTCTTCGACATGTCCCAAATAATGATGGTAAGCTTCAACCTTGATTGCATTCATCACTGAATAAGTTCTGTTACAGTACCCTCACTGCAGTTTTATAACAAAGTTTTGGTTGTGGTGCACTTGTCATAATGGCAGGGGACAAAAACATTGAAATGGTAATATCTTCCTGATTGCTGCTTGCCAATTTTGGTATAGTATGTCCACTCTGGAGTTCTGAGCTTACTCTTTCTGTGACTTTTATCAGGTTAATCAAATTAGGGACTCATTGGCCATTATGGGTGATAACAGAACAGCCGATAGCTTGCCACAAGTATGTATTTCCACCCATAGATTTATAATCTCTTTCAGCCACCTTTGGTTCCTTATTTGGATTGCTATTGATAAACCTAAGTACTTTCAGACAGCTAGGTTACAAGGCATGTTGACTTCCTAAGCTTATTAGGTGAAAAGGACACTTAAAAATGTGGGAGGGACCCTTGTTGGACATAAATATGACATGGAAAACAGGAAAAGTGATTTGCGGGCTTTGGATATGAGAAGTATTCAACTTTTGGTCAAACTCGTGCCCATTAAATGTGTCTAGCAAAGGGAAAGAGTTTATCCATGATCTGTTTGATGTTTCGTTGGTTGTTTTTGTCATATTTTCATGTTGTATGTGGTCAATTTTACACAAGATGAATCGGGTGAATATCATTTTTTCCTTTTACACAATTGTTTGAATATATTCAATTGGGAATGAATATAGATTTTGATGAATTTATAAGATATAATAGGTTGATTTAATTGTATGATAAGGATGTTGTGTGTTTTAGGCTATGACAGGCATATAGGTTCACCTGTATTATAATTTTTTTTATTTTTTAAAATACTATTTGCGGCGATTACAAGTCGCCGGAAAAGGATATTTTTTTGCGACGAAAAGATTGATAAAACTGCAAAGGGTATTTAATGGCGGCACTTTTTTAATCGCTGGAAAATCCTTTGCCAACGATTTTTGAATCGTTGCCAAAGGAATTTAATAACCAAAAGGTCTTTGCCAGCGATTAAAAAATCGCTGGGAAATCCTTTGCCAGCGATTTTTGAATCGCTGCCAAAAGAATTTAATAACCGAAAGTCATTTCCTAGCGAATAAAGAATCGCTGGCAAAAAAATTTAAAAACAGAAAGTCATTTGCCAGCGATTCAAAAATCGCTGGGAAAGGATTTGGCAGCGATTTTCTAATCGCTGGAAAATGACTTTCTATTTTTAAATTTTTTTGCCAGCGATTTTCTAATCGCTGGCAAAGGATTTGGTAGCGATTTTGTAATCGCTGGCAAATGACTTTTTGTTTTTAAAATCATTTGCCAGCGATTCAAAAATCGCTAGGAAATCCTTTAGTTTTAGCGGCGATTTTTTAGTTTCCGCCGCAGTTTATCAGAAATGGCTGAATAGTACCGGCGAATATGCAGCGATTTTTTCATCGCCGGTATATGTATTTGGCGGGGATTTTTCCACTTTTCCCGGCGATTTATAATAGCCGGGAAAAGTGCCATCTGTTGTAGTGAGATCCCAAATACACCTCAGGGCTACTAATGTAAGCTATGAACAAACCAACAGAACGAGAAAGAAAGTGGGTTCCTGCTTTTGATCTTACAAATTCACAACAAATTTCGCTAAACTCAATTTTAACTTTTGCATCACTACTTCTATACATTTTTGCCTTCACCTTTTCTTGAAAATATGTATTACGTTCCTAGCTAAATTTGCTTTTTAGATCTCGTGAAATACTTTCCATCTTTGTAATTGAAATTAAAGTGATGATAGTGTATTGCCATTGAGATCAACGGGTTGGGATTTAGAAGAGAGAGATTGATTGGTTGCCCATGAGAGAGAGAGAGAGAGAGAGAGAGAGAGAGAGAGAGAGAGAGAGAGAGAGAGAGAGAGAGAGGTGCTAGTTTTGCCCTGTGGTTTTGAGGAGAGAGAAAGCTTGAGGAGCTAGAGCGCTTGAGAGTGAATCGGTGGTGAGGGAGGCTGAGGTTTTATTGAACCTAAGATTTCAAATTTTGTATAATTATATATTTACACATGGATTTTGATGATAACAAATGAATTTAAGTATAAAGAAGTCTCAATTTCAAGTTTTCTATACAATGGAGTCAAGCACATCAAAGAACTAAGCCTGAGTAAGAAGGGAACAAACTTACATTAAAACTTATATATAGAGTAATGTTGAATATCTCTTAAAAATTTGAAATAACTAGTATTAAGATTCAAAATTAATTTTATCATAAAATATTAAAATACATTTTCTACATGTGCATGAATATTTTGAAAATTAAATTTGAAGATTTTGAAAGATGATTGATTGTCATCTTTCACATGTGTATGCTTTATTTGAATATTTACAAAAGTGATTGATGCTCTTTTTGACTTATGTAAAAGGTAGATGATTTTGTTTGAAATTTTTTAAAAATAAATAGTACTTATTTTGTCATATGCAAAAAGTAAAAAGATTAGGTTTAAAATTTTTGAAAAGTGAATGATGTTGTTTTTGATAAATGAAAAAGAAGAAACTTTTATTTGAATTTTTTGAAAAATGAATGATGTTATCTTTGACAATTGAAAAACAAGAAACTTTTATTTGAATTTTTGAAAAAGTGAATAATGTTGTCTTTGACATGTGAATCTTTTTAAATTTGAATATGAAGTCTCATATACCTATAAATAAATCATTTGAGAGTTTCAAATTCACATTATCAAGAGCATACAACATTCATTCAAAACTTTCATTCTCTCTTGATCTCTAGGCATTGAACCTTAAACCTTATTCATTTTGAGAGAGATATAGTTTGTATTGTATTATTCTTATTTCACTCATTGATAAGTGTTTTCTGATAACCTACACACTATCAACTCTTGTATCAGTAAAATTATATGTATAACCGTTGTGCGTGTAGAAAGTGTTTTACATAGGGAATAGTTGAATCATCACGTGTAAGGTGGTTGCAAGTGTAGAGGAAGTTCTACAAGGATCCTTTGTAGCGGTATTGTTCAAAGTGTGTAATAAGTTTCTATCTCCATTTGAAGGAGGTTGAATAGTAAATTTGGAGACCTTCAAAGGGTAGCTTGAGGCGAGGACGTATACAGTGGGGCCGAACCTCGTTAACATATTGAATTTGCTTCTCTTTTACCCTTACTCTTTATATTTATTATTGCTTCGTATTTTGTTTATATTTTATATTGTATATTTGATTTATAATTGTTAATTTTTTAAATATAACACAATCCACCCTCCCTCTTGTATTCGTCATCTGGGCAACATATTCAACTAGGGCTTAAGTGAGATTAATGAGGATTGGTTTGGTTACACAAAACCAAACAATCTCATAAAATCTCATCGCATCTTGTATAATTATTATAACTTTCTTAAATTCTCATACAAAATATAATAAATAATTTAAAATTTTTAAATTTTAAAATAAAATAATATTTTATTCAACTTTCTACCTTTATCTCATCTCATTTTATCTAATTTTATGTAAAAATCTTTCTATTCTATTTATGCACCTTTTCTATTTTATGTAGAATTGCGGACGTGGCAAAACTCAATTGGAGGCTGTTAAAGCCTCAACATTAACAGCTGGACCGGTGCAAATCGGAACTGTATTATTTTCCCTAATTTGAGATATAATAACGTCGGCCATGCCTCGATCGTCTAAGTCTTGCCCCATTAATTGTTCCTGATCTGGAGATACTATGATCTTGTTAAACTCCTTGTTTTTGAGCCCTTGATTGATCTCATCGACCCATTGCTTGGAATATCTCATGAGTCCAATTTGATTCCCTGCCCTGCCCTCTGCGTCCCATCCCAGCTTGAAAGAAAATAAAAAAGTGGGACGTGCGCACCAATGGATCGGACTCTGGAGAGCAGTACGTACGTAGTAGGTTTTTGGAAGTGGCCTTACTCGATCTATTGACATGGTGATAACGAAGAGTAATTATATGATTGCGTGAAATACAAAATACATCATGACTCATCAGTACTTGATCAATGAAGAGATTATTGCTTAATTTGTGGTTTAAAGTAATTAAAATTAAGCTAGTTAGTTCCTCATGATCATTCCCCTAGGCCACCACGAATACTCATGGTGAACATGATCACATGATTCCAATTTGTTTCCCTTTGCCTGATCTGTCACCCATCCTTAAAAGAACATTAAAAAAAAAAAAAAAAAAAAAAAAAAAAAACAGTGACATATATATATCCATGCCCACGGACGGACTATCATGTAGACAAGAAAAACAAGATATAATTTGTACGTGCCTTTTAATTAAGTTGTAATTTTGTTTTTAGTTATGCTTATATGATTGTTTAGTCTCATGAAACAAAAAGCTGTTTAGAAGTTTGTTTCGTCTACAAATTTAATGGTTTACAATTGAAAAAAAAAATTATGAATCTGGTTTCATCATTGAGGCTATATATATATATATATATATATATATACACACGTATAATAATAGAGGGAAAAAAAAAAACCATTTTTTTTTAGTTCCACGACATTAACGAATGGGATCGATCGTATGCATGCTTAGTACGTACGTACCCATGATTTAAAAGACATTTACCGGTTAGATTTCAACAATTCATGTTTTAGCTAGGTTCGTTGGAGAGTACTGAGTTTACAGTACCGTACGTTAATTAATCGCCACCTGTAGTTTGTACGCATTTGCCTCTGCACCACAAAGACCGTGGCCTATAGCTAATCCTCCCTCCAGTTCAATTGTTCAGTTACTGTCTCCAATGCTGCATGCATGCGCGCACATTTCTCATGCTTAATTAATGGGTCCAAATAACATGTATGTATATATTATCTGGATAAAACCGCCTCGTACGTATGTGTTCGATCATTTTCCTGCGTGCATGCATATATGCAGTTGCGTTGATTAATAAAGCAGCTAGCTCAGGCCTGCATGCATGCAGATGTAGATAAATTAAGGGCGCGCAGCAGCATTCGATCCATAGCCCAAAATAATTAGCTAGAAGAAAATTGTGATGGCGTTAATATTTAGCAAAAGTTCAGCAGTGCTATTGATGAGCGTGATCATGATGGTTATGGCGGCGTATTTGCAGGTTGGAGAAGCCATTCGATGGGGAACGGACCCTGAATGCTACCGACAGTGCTTCCACGCGTGCCTGGGTTTGGGCAAATACGTGACTCGCCTTGATTGCGACAACACTTGCCGGCCTTCATGCGAGATTATGGAATGCTTTTTCTGCACAAGCTTCGCTCGTAATTTTACAATCAATAAAAAAAAATTCCACAGATGAATACTAATTAATTTCTGCGCGTACGAGTGAATAAAAGCAAAACGCTTTCATGAATTTGTTGTCTATCCAATATTATATTTATGTGTGTGATCTGCCCTTTTGTTGTTGTGTTGCACAGTACTATAATTAACTGGTGATGTAATATATATATTATACTTGCAGATGTTTATTACCAGTTTATCATTAATTTCTCTTTTAATCCTTAAAAAAATTAAGGATTATCCGTATGAATAATTCAAAAAAATAAATTTTATAGAGCATTTAAAATACATCGATTGCAATAAATTGGTCTAAAAAATCCATTTAATTTCTTGTAGTGATATATATATATATATATATATATATATATATATATATCTATTTAAAATATCTAATATGTCTATTTATTATTATTTTTTTAAATATTTGAGAGAATATTCTTGATTTGATACCATAACTTCGATAATTAATCCTTAAAATACCTGTACTTAGGAATTAAATGACTTTACACGGTGCATTATCTACCTCTTCCGTAGGGGGGAAAATTAAAAAAAAAAAAAATCAGTGAACCGATGCTAAATCGGACCGTATCGAATAAGTGGGTTTGGTTCGGTATTGGATTTGGTTCGGTCCAGAATTAATAAAAGTAGAAGTACTAGTTTAAGAATATAATCGGTGTAGTATCGGTCATTCAAATCTAAAAACCAATATATATATACACCGGTTCGGTTCTAAAATATATCTAAAACTGGACTAAACTTGACCGATTACACCTTTACTCTTTTGGACACAAATGACTTTCGCTTATTTGGTCACAAAAAATTTTAATATCTTTAAAAATTTTAAACTAAACATTTTTAAATTTTAAAAAGATAGATTATTCTAACTTTTTATCCAAATACAAAAATATTTTAATTTTTAAAAATATCAAAACAAAGACTACTCTTAAAAATTTAAATTCAAACATCTTTTCAAATCTGCTTATCTATTTACATAAACAATACATTTCAAAATAAATTATCTAAAGCCCGTCAAAATTTTCCATATCTAATCATATAACATACCCCACATTTGGTGCCAGCTAGGGAACTTCCTGCTTGAAGCCTCCTCATGAATCGATCATTTGTCTCTGGCTACATATAAATATATATGGTCTCTCATATATACATCTCCAAGGGCCATCTTATTTATTTTCGTTCCCTTATGGAATTTCAGACGCATTTCTTCCTTTACTTTGTTCTCCTTTCTTGTTTCCTATCTTCTTCCCTTGCCTACAATTTCTATGTAGGTGGAAGAGATGGGTGGGTCTTGTACCCCTCTGAGAGCTACAGCCACTGGGCTGAGAGAAACAGGTTCCAAGTCAATGATACTCTCGGTAGGTAATTTAGTTTTCATGCAGCATCATGACCTTTCTTTTTTCCTTTTACTGATTGATCATTTAGTTGATTTATTCTGTTGAGTACTGTTTTTCCTTATTTCATGTTTTCCAGTCTTTAAGTATAAGAAAGGTACGGACTCTGTGCTGGTTGTGAACAAAGATGATTACTACAACTGCAACACAAAGAACCCCATCAAGAAATTGGAGGAAGGTGATTCTGACTTCCAGTTTGATAGATCTGGGCCATTCTTTTTCGTCACTGGGAAGGACCAAAGCTGTGAGAAAGGACAGAAACTGATCGTTATTGTTTTGGCCGTAAGACACTACAACAAAAACCCTCCTCCTTCATCTCCGATTCCAATTCCTCCAAAAGAAAGCCCCGGCTCCAGGTACTGAGGCCCCGGTGTCTCCCAAAGCATCCCCTCATGCACACTCATCTGGACCGGCATTGGCCCCAACATCACCATCCCCGGTGTCCAATGCTCCGAAAGCATCACCAGCATCGGCTCCATGGTCGTATGGGCCTGCGCCAGCGTCGCCGCCACCAACGACGACATCTTCTCCTGCAGCCGACAGTCCAACTACGCCAGCAACGGAGCCGGGAACTCCACCGGGAAGACTAAACTCACCGGCAGCGGCACCATCATCATCTGCATGGGCTTTAACTCCTACAACTACAAGTGTGTTGGTGATTTTCGTTACGCTAGCGCTGAATGTGGCTTTGAGCAGTGCTTTGGGTGCTTTCTAGAAAAAGGCAAAAAAGATTTAAAAAAAAAAAAAAACAGAGTAATTAATTTGTGGGATTTTTTATTATTATTAAACGGTTTTTTATTTTATATTTCTTCTGTTTCTCTACTTGCGTATGATTGTGATTTTTTTGTTTAATAATAGTATATAAGAGCCTACTGGATGCTGTTAATTACTTTTTGCCCTTTTCCCATTGTTCTCTGCGTTTAATCTCTATCCCCATATTATATTCTATATATATATATATATATATATATAAAATATAAAAATTTTATATCCAGTCATTTTTATATTTTTTTTATAAATTTTATTAATGTAATTAGTTAAATTACTTTTTTTGATATAAAATAATTATTTTAATTAATTATATCAATATAATACATAATAAATATATAAAAATGACTGTACGTACTAGAACTTATATATATATATATATATTCATTTTTATTTTCTTTTCTCCCATACCCTCTATGCAAAGGATGAAATTAAGGGCTACGGTATTAAGATTCAATACATGATCGGTCAGTATTTTCAGTACAATCAAACTTTTGTTGTGACACGTTCTCATGAATGTTGCAATTATTGATATAATTAAAAAAAAAAAAAAAAAAAAACCGTTTTTCATGAGACATGTTGAACTTGTGGTCACGTAACTTTCTTCTAAGGTAATTAATCAAGCAATCACTTGGCTTTGTAGCTTAAAAGGGAAAAAAAGGGCATAGCTTAATATCTAGCTAACCAAAAGTCTCCGCTTCAGACGCTATTCTGATAGTGAAGAACCATATATGTCCAATTCAACGAGTCTAATGATCAGAATGCATGGGAGAAATACAAAGAGACTTGTCGTTTGGTGAGATATTTCGTCTTTAATTTCAATCTTGTCAAATGGTGTTCATACTTCATCGATCGAGGAATTAAATTGGTTTTTGGCTTTTAGATCGTTTATACAATTGATTGTGATTAATACAAAGAAAGTATTATTCTTTATTTATTTACAGCATATATATACCTTAAACAAAACCCGGCCTCTCAAAAGAAAATAAGAGCCGGTACGTACAATTGGATCGATGTGAAAAACCATGTCTTAATTCTTCTTATGTGTGGACACTGGCCTCTAATATTCCTGACCTAAAGTGCAAGAAAATTGTACATTTCGTACATGTTCTCAATGATTAATTATTAGTCTGTATTATTCTATGTATGTAAAGCAAAAGAAAATACTTAAAGCCTAAGGCTCTCGATCGGCTACTTACGCGGTTAGATCATTATAACCCCATTGGCCTTTCGCTCTTTAGTACGTGTCAAAGCCTAGAAAAGTTTGGAAGCTGGTCGTCATGTCACCGGCCATGGCCAATTATCAAGGAAAATGACTTATATTTATGTACGCTTCTGATTATCTGCCACGTCTTTGATGACAATCAATACGCTGCCGGACGGGGAGTATACTTCATGAGCAACACAATTTCTTTCCATGCACACGTCCGGATCATATATACAAACTCTGACAAATACAATTACTTAATTCCAACTCGATCATGAGCATGCATGCAGCAAATCTCACACCCTTGACATCCCACAAGACGAAGTGGCCCGGGATCTCTGGTACTAGCTGGCATGCACGTACGCATGGTTGATTGCATCTTTGATTCTTTTCCCTGAAAATATAGATGTATATGATCATAATATCTTGATCATCTAGTCTATATAGTTTGAAAGCTAAACAGCAGTAGCACAGCAAGCCCGACATCACTTGGATGTTGATATATATGATCTAATATCTATATATGTGTGGGTGTGTATATATATATATATATTGTCATGGAGCAGCTAGCTAGGGTCCGGGAATGTGATGGCTGATGAGAAGATATGTCCAGAGCTAAGACGAAAAGAAAAAAGAGTTAATTAGCGTCGGCAAGAGGATTATAAAGGGAACGAATTAATTCTCTAGTCGTGATATCCAAGCATGTATAAAAATTATAATTGGCTCATCTCCATGTGGAAGGTCAAACAATTTTGCAAGTTAAGACTAGTGCTTAATTATTAGTCACCAGCTAGCTTTACTAGTAAAACGCACAGTATCTTTATATTGAGAGTTCTAACGTCAAGCAAGCTCGGCCTATAACGTGGAACATATAGTACTTTTCCTCTTATGCAAATCATTCTCATTTCTCCTTGAGTAATACTAAATACAATTATAGAGTATAAATACTGCATACTTCTTTTTAAAAAAATAAGATCCATAATTAAAAAATTAATATTTTTTTATGTAAGATCTATATTTACTCACTTTTCTAAAAATAAATACGCAACACTTACCTACTCTAACTGCAAATATCATTTCTACTATTTTAGAATCGTCTCGTTTATGAGTATGTATGGCAAGCAGGTCAAACAGCCACAGTTCTACTCTTCAGGGGAAACTTGATCATAGTATCTAGGTGTTTCCTCTGTTTACTCCTTTGTATACTTGGACTGTATGTTTCTTTTATTAATAAAACTTTATTTTAACTATCAGATTAAAAAAATAAAAACCCTTGATCATGCAGAAGTTCAAGGCATAGTTATTTTCTCTTGTTCAGTTCACTGTATGTAGAGGTTGGTGTGGCAGCAAATTAGACAATTCCTTGGAATATGTTCCCTATTCGGATCATGATCAAGATTCCTATTGTATCAGGGTTTTCAGAGAGGGGGCGGATGAGAAAGAAAAATGTAACAAAAGAAGGAAAAAAAAAAAAGGTTTATAAATCCATAATTCATACATGCAGCTACAAGTAAAACAAATGAGTCACACCCCTCTATATATAAAGGGGAGAGAGAGAGAGAGAGAGAGAGAGAGAGAGAGAGAGAGAGAGAGAGAGAGAGAGATTAATTGTATCGAACAGAATTTCCAGCGACCTCAAATGGTGGAGATGCATGGAGTTGTGAAGCACGTATACAGGAAAACGTAACATTCTACCATGAGGAAGACAAGGGGAAACCAAAAATATACCACCGTTAAAGAACATATATCAAACCAGTTGCGACCACCCAGATACAGCAATGGTTTAAACTTCATCAAAAAAACCACCATCTCCGTCGACGGGCCCTCTGCAACAAACACGCCAACATGAGTTATAAAGATTACTGAATTGCAAGAAATATAAAATGGTCATATTTGCAAGTATGTGAAACTGTTAACAATGGCAACATTAAAGGGGGAAACTCATATACATGATGACTACCTAATGAAAACTAGGACCATCAAGGCAGACAGATCAAATGAAGTTAAAGATACTGAGACCGTTTCAAAAGGACAAATATTTTTTGGTTAAAAGAGAACTGACAGATAATACAGAGCATCTCAATGCCAAAGAGAAAGTATCATAATTAATCATGTAAAATATACAACCATTACCAATATAAACTTAAAGCACCAAATGGAGCATTCAAGAAATGGCGTAAATTAAGAATTGTGAGTGGTCAATTTAGAAAGCAGAAAAGGATGTCATTTTCCAATTAAGGCTTTCTTTTATTTTAATTATATTTTAACATATACAATTTCCAATCAGTTCTAGAAAATACCCAAAAGAAGTAAAAAGAATAAATCAGTGAAAAGGAAAGACAAGATAAACCTTCTGCTCCTGCTTTTGTGATTGCAAGACAATAGGTTTAGAGAGGACACCATTGTCAATGTTCTGAATATAGGGTCGCACCTTGTCCTTCAACATCTCATTTAACTGAAAATCAAAATAAGTATAAAATATCATTAGAAATAATTGATGATTTATGGCTATTATAGCCTTATAACAAGTTTTTTTCCCCCTCCATCTCGATCTCTTCCTTTTACCTCTCAGCAACATTTTATGGTTTATTTATCGTCAAACACTTTCATTGGCTAAATTATGGATCTCAAACCCTATGGGATTCAACCAATGAAAGATTCACCTATTTGTACAACCCAAAGAACTTCATAGCATTGGGGCTTGGAGGTAGTCGGCCTTGGTTAAAACTTAGGAAAGCACCAATGTGGCATCCATTCCATTCAACATGACATAAAAACACCAATAATGAAAATACAGTACCTTATCCCTCTATGTCACTACCATTAAAAGAAATGGTGAAAGATTATAATAAAAAAAACAAACAGCCTTGGGTGTTGGCTTGGGGATGTTGTACTTAATTTTTTTTTTTGATAGGTGGGATGTTGTATTAAATGCTCAAGGTACATTAGTGATACAGGTTGAGGCACGAGATTGTGCATCAAAAGTTCAAGGCATATTTGTGATTTCGGTGGATACGTTGCGGCCACTATTATGTGCACGAGTCTTTGATATTTTGTACACAGTACAAATGTGCGCACACGCGTGGATATGTGTCTGTGTGTGCATGAGAGAGAGAGCCATTACAGAAAGAAAACAGGAAGGCCCAATCCGAAGAACCTATTACTCTCCTTAATGATTACAGTAACTTACTAATTAAAAGAGAGACAGTAACATACTAAAACTCAGAACTTACTGACCTTCTCCTCGCGCCATTTAGTTTCCCACTGCACATCCAAGATTTTATCTGCAATTTCTCTTTGGGCATTAAGAAGAACAGTCATCTCATATAATTTCTCAGGATCTTTGAGATCTTCCTCACTCCAAGAAGATGCATTCAGTGGAAGGTCCAGCTCCTGCCAATGTTCTGCAGTTAGTTCAAAGCCATTCAAACTGCATTTCTCAGGTCTGATGCATATGAGGAAAATTCTTAGCCATACGCCTCTTCTCTTTTCTTCCCTTGTTTTACAGTTCATAGTTAACAGGAACATAGAATGTTCAGCACAGAGAGAATGAGATAACAAAGATATTTTTAAAATCAAGGACCATTTTTTTTTTTTTTTTGATAGGTAAACAAAACTTTATTATCAAAGAATAAGGCAAAGCGCAAAAACAATACAAGGAAAACAGTGTGCCCTAATTAAGAAGGCGCCAAAGAAAAAAGAAAGTCATGTAGGTCCATGCCATTGAAATCAACAGCAATGGCCCATGTACATAGGGTAGTGTAAAATAGAGCTTTAAGTTCCTCTAATGATCTCTCTCTCTCTCTTCAAATGTCCTCGCATTGCGCTCCTGCCACAAGCACCACATGATGCAAATAGGGATCATCTTCCAAACCGCTTTGATCTGCTGCCTGCCTCCTACAATTGTCCAGCTGGCCAGCACTGCCACTACAGTCTGCACCATAACCCAAGCCATCTCTACTCGACCGATCACCTCATTCCACAAAACCCTTGCTGTCTCACAATGTAAAAGAAGATGGTCCACCGACTCTCCCCCTCTCCTACACATGCAACACCAATCTACTATGATAACCCTCCTTTTCCTTAGATCATCAGTTGTGAGGATTTTGCCCAAAGATGTTGTCCACACGAAAAAAGCAGCTTTGAAAGGTGCCTTGTGTCTCCAAAGTCTTTTCCAAGGAAAAGTAGCATTAGACTCTTGAGTGAGAACCTTATAAAAGGAGCAAACCAAAAATGCACCTTTCCCAGCAGGTGACCACCATAAACCATCTTCTTGTTGATTGCTCGGTTTAACGGAATACAAGAGGCTGTAAAAATCAGCAAAGCTGCTCATCTCCCAATCTTGTGCTGCTCTACTAAAACTGATGTCCCAATGGAACTGTCCACCCGATAACCCCATGACATCTGCCACTGCAACGTCTTTATCACTAGCAAGATGGAAAAGTGACGGAAATGAAACTTGTAGGGAGGTATCTCCACACCAAATATCCTTCCAGAATTTAATCCCGGAGCCCCCCCCCCCCAACTGGAATCTAGTGTGTCGGGTAAAAACTCCCCATCCCCTCCTAACGTGTTTCCACAATCCCACTCCATAAGCTCTTCTAACTTCTTTCGTACTCCATTCAACACCCCCCCCCCCCCCCCCCCGGCGTGCAATGCCTCCATATTTATGCTCAATCACCACCTTCCACAAGGCTTCTGGTTCTTTATTATATCTCCACAACCATTTTCCAAGTAGCGCCGTTCCTCATATTTCTAAAGGACCAATTTACAAAAACCAAAGTGGTCTCAGACAAATAGACAAACCACAATTCAATGCATCACATGCAGAAGGAGATAGAAGAACTTGTATACCAGAAGAAACACATTACAATTTACAAGCCTTGCATGTGTATGTTGGTCAGACCGCTGAACATTTTGCATGACATGAATAAGGGGTTAGATATATGAGGAAATATTATCTATAAGAGTTGTAGTCTTTCCAATGATAGTCGTTGTGATACACTAAAAAAACAGTAGTGAAGGAAAAAATTGGCCGCCATCCTGCTGCTTATTAAACTAAAAGAGTTTTGGTAGGCTTTTGGAAAAATATGGGGGATTATTTTCTAGCCACCTAAAAAGAACCCAGTTATTCAGCCAAGTCTATCACCCCCATCAGCTACCTAATAATTGCATCGGTTAAGACATCCTCCTACCATGCACTCTAAAATATTTTTCAAAATTAGAACTGAAATTCAAAATAGGATTGAAATAGAAACAAATATTGATATATAAGAGTTGGCTAAAATAGAATGAAGAAATCAAATACGCACACCCCAATTTGCTGGCCTTGGTGGAGGATCAATTTTCATGACCTCTGCCTCCAATGCCTTCTTGGCCTTGTAGTAGGGAATATTTTTCACTATAACAGGATCATCCCTAGCACGTACAGGATCGATAGAGATCAAGGCCTGTGAATCATAAACAATATAAATTTTTTTTATAAGTAATGCAATTTTATAAATAGTGCAAAGGATGCAACCTTAGTACACAAGGAGTATACAATGATAGGCCTAAGTAGCAATAAAAGGAAAGAGAGCAAAAGGCTTTGGAATCTAAAAAGATAGCAAGTTGGGAGCTGGTGTGAGCAGCCATTCAATATAGAGATTTTTTTTTTTTTTTTTAATCAAATTAAATGAAGAAGTTGTTTAAAATTTTTAATGAGAAACAGAAAGATTTCGCATAGAAGCCAGCACATATCTAGGCATGGATAGAGTATAATGGATGGATGGAAGATATGATCCTGGCTCTTTTAGGGCCTGTAACTGATGGATAGGAATTTCAACTCCATGATTTTCAAATTCAAATATCAATCAGCAGATCACAAGGCTGCATAAACATTTATGCAGATATGCATACATTACATTGATCAATAATATAATTTATACATAAATAGTTCTCAATTCATATTTGCAGATCTACTTAGTTATATTTAGTGAGATGTTTGAAGAGTGGGGTGCAGATTTAGAATAGGAAAGTTACAAAATAGAATTAAAATTAAGTGGGGAATATAAGCAGTAGAGAAAAATAAAGAAAACACATTTTAAAGCTCTAACGAAATGCAAAACCAAAAGTACATCAATCAAAGAGGAAAGAGGAAGAAAGAGCACTAAGATACCATAACAAAGTTTTACCATCCATTTTATTGATATCCAATTTCTTCTTGCAATTTACTTTCTTTGCTTACAAAGTCATGATTGCCTAAACTTTCAAGTCAGAGCATTCATTCCACAATTGTGCCATAAAAATCTCTCAGACTGTGACCAGCCATCACCATTACTATTTCTCCACTTATAACTTCTTATTTCTTTATAAATAATATTTCTCTGCATATATTTTGAGCATATTCTAAACATGAAAAGCATATTTGGATCTCCCAAATAGGGTAACTAGAGAAATCTCCATGGATATACACTGACCACATTCGCTCTCTGATAATTTCAATAATTTCTTAAGTATAGCCATTGTTTTTAGAATTATGTATCCTTTTTAATAAGTCATTTTAGAATAAAATATCTTACTTCCTGTAAGTGCTCCCACCCTGGTTTTCGCTTTGCTACCTCATCTTGAAGATGATCATACCGCATGGATTCCTGAAGCCATATAGGAAAACTTAAATGATTACTGGAAGGCACTTGAGTATTCATGTTTAGCAAATCAGTCATTGTAATAAAGATGTCAATGTAAAATGTGACACTAAAACGAGATATCAGGTAATAGAAGGTCGCAATTTTTCACTTTAGGTAAAGCTCGCCTTCATTATAGAGTTTGTCAATATCAATCTATGAAATAGGAAAATATAGTGTTTCTTCAACATGACAAGATGACCCTTACAAAATGAAACTGCATATAAAGCACCTTCAATAATTGGAAAACTGAAGTATTAGTCAAAACATCAATTTAAATTGACTGTAAGATCCGATAAGAGAATGCCAGAAATATTCCAGACCAATCAGGCCCTCAACAAAAATGGGTGGGAGAGACAAAGAAAGCACAAAAGGATTTTATCGACAAACTTTTAATATGGCTCTGATAAAGGGCTTACGTTCCCGGCATCTCAAACCCATCTATTGTTTCAGGATGCTTCTACATTATCAGTTTTAATTTTTGGACTTGAACAAGCAGATCTGAACCAATTCCCAAAAACCAAACAAGAATGGGAAGCTATAATGTGTTTGTTTATGAATCAACTTTATTAAACAAATATTATAACCTCCGAAATAAATTACATCTTTATGGTAGGTTCTGTAAACAAAAGTAAGGGACATGCACTTATTCTGCATGGCGTCATCCCAGGACCATGGAAAAAAGGGTATAAAAGATTTATACCGACTTCATCTTTCCGGGATAAAGTTCCTCAACCTATTAACAAACATAGAATCTACCAATTTCAGCTAAAATTTGAGAAGTGGAGATTTATAGGGCACATGCATCCACTAGTGATGGTTTTCCATTTTTGAATCAATTAATAAAAGAAAATGCACAGTTTAATGGACAAGCAATAATATGTTTGTGATACAATAGTAGTAGCATAAATGAGATTTTACACCTAAAGACAGACAGAAGAAGAAGCAAGATGCACTCAAACCTGGTATTGCCACCAAATTTTCTGCTTGATCTCGTCATCATAGTTGAAGCCACCCACAATCTGAGGCAAGGTAATCAACCAAAATGCAGCAATGCTGGGATCTTTCATGCTGTGAACTATATGCTGAGACGGTAAACAAAATAACAAAAAAAATATTAGATATAAACAGTATGCTACAGGCCCTCCATGTAGGCTACATGACCGTGCATATTTATTGAGAACAAAAGCACCAATTCCATCATCCTTTGTCTTGAGACATTTCCTTCTATAAAGCCTCAAGAAAGCACATCAGTCATATCTATTTTTTTTTTTTTAATAGGTAAAAGTAAAATTTTATTGATATAAGAGGCATTGCCCAAGTACACTAGTAGTATACAATGAACATGCCTAATTACATCTAAACACTAGTGAGATATACAAGCAAATCATGGAGGTTGTACGTGCTACAAATAAGTCGTATCTATTATGTGATTGAAGCATACATTAAAAGCCCTTCAGAATTTTAACAAACTATTCACATGTTATCATGATTCATAAAAACAAGTCAGAACTCATAGGGTGCTTGTTGGTCAAATGGCGGGCTTGGGATGAGTTGTAGACTCAAACATCCTGGTTTATTTATTTATTTATTTTTTATAAGTAAACATCCTGGTTTATATTATGTACTAGAAGTTTCCTCAGATGACATAATAATGATTTTGGTGGGCTGGATAATGTATGGTTTAGTCCCCAGGGATGGGTCCTTAGCTTGGTGAGCTTCCATTTCATCCAAAAATAAAGTCAGAAACCATAGCCAGCTAACAATGGCCTTGACCTTTACCGGCATACATCAAACTATATTATATAAATCTCTCTTTTTTTTTTCTTGTTTTTTTTCATTTCACTATGATGTTGAAAGCAAAAAATAGACAAGTAGAAGTCTGTATTTTAACAAAATCTTACAAGCTATGGGAGTGTGACATGTATCACTAGAAACAGAATTTCTGCTAGTACATGCAGGACGGCAAATGCAAGAAATGTGAGGCTAGTGAGGTAATATGAAGCTTTAAAAAGATTGGGCCCACCATTTTTACACAAGAGGGCAGGAGATCAACATCAATTATATGATCGTGATATCATACTTTAGACCAATGATGCATAGCACTCTATGATGAGACTCAATGAATTCTAAATGGATTTGCACTAATAACAATTGATTTGATATCCTTTTTTTTTTATTTGCACTCTATGATAATATCGTACTTAATACCAATTATGTAAACACAATATTATATGGAAGAAAAAGATACTAGCCTCATAAGGATAGTCCATTTTTTTCAAGACATTATAAGCCTTCCATGGAGGCTCCATGATCTGCAAGAAAAGAGAAGGCAATATAAGAAAGGAAGCATTTTCAAATTGGACAGCAAAATAAAAGCACAAAGCCCAACGAAATTAAAAGATCTAATCGTCTAGAGCTCAGCAATCCTTCTAAGTGTGCCCTAACCATCTAGTATTTTGGTCATCGATATGGAATAAGTATATAAGTAGAGTATACGAGTAGAAAGAAAACAAAATTCAATTTGATAAGTTTTAGACTTTGGAAACAAGCAGCCTATTACCACAGGGCTAAGGAAGCATGTTGCGGAGATTAGCCCTGTAAAAGGGCTTTCCCAGGCCTATTCAACATCGCTGGGTAAAGATAGCATTGGTGGCAGAGAATTTACAACTTTCAAAGGGCTCTCCTTAATGGAAATGGGAGTTTATCTGTGCAGCAAAAGACTGGGAGATGGATTCCTTTACCTCTTTTTATTCTCAACAGTCTTCTTTAAGAGTGGCAAATATAGGTGTTTGAAGTTAAATTGCTCTGTAATGCGTAAGCCCCCACAACCACATTACTTTTCCATGGAAGAGCAAGGTTCCCTTGAGAGTGGATTTCTTTGTTTGGATGGATGGACTGGAGAAGATCCTCAGTTGGAATAATTCAAGGAAGTGACATATTATGGTTGTAGAATGGTGTTATATGTGCATGAGGAATGAAGAACCCATAAATTATCTTTTACTCCCTTGCAAGGTGACTAGCACATTATGACAAGCTGTTTTCTGTATTTTTTGGCTAATATGGGCGATACCTAGTACAGTGGTAGATCTATTAGCATGTTCAGAAAGGGAATTTTCATAGTCATCACACTGAGACCTTGTAGAAAATGATTTCAATTTGTCTAATGTGGTAACTATGTGTAGTCGATATTGAGAGAAATTACACACAGATATTTTATTGATCTTTAAGCTTATATATACAGTACACAAATGACACTAACACCCTTATATACATTAGTTACAACCATACCCTCTAACACTCCCCCTCAAGCTGGTGCATATATATCATATAAACCTAGCTTGGAACAAATAAGCTTTAACCGTTTAGAACACAATGGTTTGGTAAATATATCTGCAAGTTGATCAGCAGATTTTACAAATGGTGTAGAAATGTCACCACTTAGTATTTTATCCTGAATGAAATGACAATCAATCTCAATGTGTTTAGTCCTCTCATGGAAAACGGGATTAGATGCAATATGCACTGCAGCTTGGTTATCACAAAGTAATTGAAGAGGGACAGGAGCTGGAAACCCAATCTCTTGAAGAAAGTGTTGCAACCATGTCAGCTCACTAGTTGTGTGAGCCATTGCTCTGTATTCAGTTTCTGCACTAGACCGAGCTACTACTGTTTGCTTCTTACTCTTCCACGTAACCAAGTTACCACCCACAAAGGTACAATATCCAATAGTTGATCTTCTATCTGAAGGAGATCCAGCCCAATCAACATCTGAAAAAGCTTCAATTCTAAAATGTCCATTTGATCTATACAACAATCCAATACCAGGAGCCCGTTTAAGGTAACGAAGAATATGAATTATAGCATCCCAATGTGAGACCCTAGGCATTTGTAGAAATTGACTCACTACACTCACTGCATAAGAGATATCGGGTCTAGTAATAGTAAGATAATTCAATTTACCAACTAGTCTTTGATACCGACCTGGATCTCCAAACAACTCCCCTTCATCTTTCAAGAGTTTACGATTTGGATCCATAGGTGTGTCAATGGGCCCTGCACCCAACATACCAGTTTCTTCTAGAAGGTCAAGTACATATTTTCTTTGAGATAGGTTAATACCTTTCTTCGATCTACCAACTTCAATTCCAAGAAAGTATCTAAGTTTGCCCAAGTCTTTTATCTGAAACTGGTCATGTAGGAATTGTTTTAGCCTGGCAATTCCAGCCAAGTCACTTCCAGTAATGACAATGTCATCCACATATACAACTAACAAGATATAACCTGCATCACTATGTAGGTGAAATACCGAATGATCTATTTGGCATCTATGAAGACCAAAATGCCAATACAGCTTCCGAGAACCTTCCAAACCATGCTCAAGGAGATTGTTTCAAACCATATAATGCCTTCTTTAACTTGCACACAGTACCTCGATACTCCCCCTGAGCAACAAACCCAGGTGGTTGCTCCATATACACTTCCTCATTTAAGTCGCCATGTAAGAATGCGTATTTAACATCCAACTGAAATAAAGGCCAATCCAGATTAGCAACAAGAGAGATCAATATTCAAACAGAAGAAATTTTGGCAACTGGGGAGAAAGTCTCATCATAATCAATTCCATAAGTTTGAGTGTAACCCTTAGCAACCAAGCGAGCTTTCAAGCGTTCCACAGAACCATCAGGGTGAAATTTGATGGTATACACCCATCTACAACCAACCAGGTGTTTACCAGGTGGTAAAGGGACAAGATCCCATGTCCCATTATGATAAAGAGCATCCATTTCATTTTCCATAGCAGTCCTCCATTCCAAATCAGATAAAACATCCTGAACAGTCTTAGGAACATAAGTTTTGAGAGTTGAGAAGAAAAACATGAGAATGATGGAGATAAGGCATGAAAAGAGACATACTGGCTAATCGGATACTGAGTAACACAAGAGCGAGTACTTTTTCGGAGAGCAATAGGTCGAGAGTCTGAAGCAGTAGATAACTCAGGATCTGAAGATGGAGACAAGGTTGGTGGAGGCATGAGAGCTGGGGGCCGCAAGCGTCGCGAGTACACCTGTAAAGGAACAACGGAAGGCACTGAGGAGGGTTGGGAAGAATTGGGTGAGTGAGCAGGAGAAAGAGTAAGGGTAGGTAATGGTAGAGGATCACACTCACCAACCGAAGATGTTTCCAAGAAATAGGGTGTGGACTCAAAGAAGGTGACATCAGCACTAGTGAAGTAACGTCTAAGAGCAGGACTATAGCAGCGATATCCTTTTTGAGTCCGAGAATAACCAACAAACAAACACTTAGTAGCACGTGGATCAAGCTTATCAAAGCCTGGACCAAGATTATGAACATAGCAAACACACCCAAAAATTTTTGGAGGGATAGAAAAAGGTAAAGAAGAAGGGTACAAGATGGAGAAGGGAGAAGAACCATTGAGGACTGATGAGGACATACGGTTAATAAGGTGACATCCAGTAAGAACACCATCACTCCAAAAGTGTTTAGGAACATGCATGTGCAGTAAAAGAGCTCGGGTTACATCTAACAAATGGCAATTTTTGCGTTTAGCCACCCCATTTTGTTGGGGTGTATAAGAACATGAAGCTTGATGGGCAATTCCTTTATTACTTAAGTAAGTAGTAAAGGAATTAGATTGATACTCTTTAGCATTGTCAGAACGCAAGATTTGAACTTTTTGTCTAAATTGAGTTTTAATTTCTTTTCGGAAGACTTTGAATATGGAAAAAAGTTTAGATCATGCCTTCATCAAAAACAACCATGTCATTCGAGAGTAGTCATCAACAAATGTAACAAAATACTGAAACTTGTTTGATACAATGTTAATTGGTCCCCATATATCAGAGTGAACCAATTCAAAAGGAATAGAAGCTCAATTATCAAGTCAAGGTACAAAAGACACACGATGGTGTTTGCCAAGCTGACATGCTTCACAAGAAAAGGGAGACACATTTCCAAGATTCCTAACTTGGCGTTTCAAAAGAGAAAGGGATGGGTGTCCAAGGCGACAATGCCATTCAAACGCAGATGATGAGGCTGTGAGAGCTCGAGTAGGTGACTCTTCGACATCAAGGTAATATAGACCACCAGTTTCATGCCCCGTACCAATCTTCTTCCCCGTCTTAAGATCTTGAAAGATACATACAGATGGATAAAAGGTCACGGAACATTAAAGAGTTTGAGTAATTTTACTAATGGATAGTAAACTAAAGGGAAAGCTAGGAGCGTATAAAACAGATGACAAGGATATAGAATCGGTGAGATTAGTGGATCCAATGCCTGTAACTTTAGCAAGAGAACCATTAGCAAGAGTGACACTCTTTGGAGATTTTATATTATCTAACTTAGACAAGGAATAAGACAAACCGGTCAAGTGTTCATTAGCTCCTGAATCGATGATCCATGGATGTTGAGGAGATGAGACAAGACATGCGGACGTTGTACCTGAATGGGCACGAGTAGCTATGGAAGATGAAGCCGTCTGCGTGCGACCCAAAAGCTGATCATACTCATCCTTGGATATGCTAATCATCTCTAGAGTTAGGTTGGAACTCGTTGATGGTAGATCATCTTGGAAAGTGGCTTGATTAGCAGACCCAAATGGTCTACCATGCAGATCCCAACAATAATCCACTGAGTGGTTAGTGCGACCACAATGGGTGCACTTACGAGATTCACGACCTCGAGTACGATTATCACGCCCCTCACGTGCACCTCCACGTGCACTTCTACCACTTCAACCTCCACACCCAGCAGGAGCAACATAGGAGGCAACTAAAGCAGATCTCTCATTACTCTGATCAGAAGACACTGTAGCTTGCTGAAGTCGCGAGAATACATCAGGAAATGAGGGAAGCTGTGGACTTGCCAAGATTTGAGAACGCACTGACTCATACTCAGGTTTTAAACCAACAAGGAAGCGAACAACATTAAAATCTTCCCGTTGTTTCAGCATACTTGGAATATCAGAAGTGATAAGTTGATACATTTTTAGCTCTTCACATATGCTCATCACTTGAGAGTAATATTCTTCCAGACTCAAAACACTTTGTTCCAATGCGAAAAATTGTTTACACAACTCATAAATACGAGTTATGTTTCCAACACCTGAATACATCTGTTTGAGATGCCTCCATACCTCTTGAGCGGTATCAAAATGTATTAAGCTTGTACAAATATTAGGCTCAATACTGGTCAACATCAAAGACAATATTTGAGCATCTTCTTGCTCCCATTGGGCAAAGGTAGAACTAGTCGAATCAGGAACTGGATCAACCAAATGAGTACGACGAAGACCTTTGCCTTTCAAAAACATTTCAACATATCTTGACCACAACATATAATTTTTTTCATTTAACTTCACCGAAGTCATAGGCATACTAACATTTGGTGCAAGAGACATTGACTCAAATTTAGTATCCATGGAAAACAAAAATATCACAACAATTCACTTTAGAAGAAAATATTTCACATAAAAACATGAAATATGGATGAGAAATTGGAAAAAGCAAGCTGGAAAAGTACAAATCCAGATTAAAAACCTAAATTTCGGGCCTGTATCGTGTGAAACTAATCTGAACCGATCGAAATAAGCAAATATCGGGTCTGAACCGGCCTGTTTCGGGTCTGAACTGGCCTGTTTCAGGTCTGAATCGGACTGTTTCGGGTTTCGGCTTGTACCGGGTTCACTGCTGACCAAAAAAGGATTATGCTATCCCTAACCAAGAATAAGCTTACCTTATATCCATTACCAAACAGGGCTTATTCCGAATAGGAATAAGTTCCTATTGCAGGTTTGAGGCATACCCAGTCCAGAACTTGGTTTTGTTGAGACCCGCAGCCAAACAACCCAAGCCGAGCTCCTCGCCGGCGATATACGATTGCTCCGGCAGCCGATGACAACGGAAAATACATCGGAATGCACAGAAAACGCCGGTGAAGTGTATTCCGATGACTTTAAAACTTGAAATCACCGGAAACACGTTGAAAATGGGCTTATTCCACTCCCTGCCACCAACGCCGAAGACAACACCACCGGAAAACACCACAGACGGCTACGGTGATTCCACACAGCGCCACTAACCACCACCAGCCACCACTAACAACCACTAATCACGAAACGCGTTGAAAAAGAGTAAAAATTTGTCACAGAACACTACCAACCGACTACGCAGAGTTCTCTGATACCATGTAGTCGATATTGAGAGAAATTACACACAGATATTTTATTGATCTTTAAGCTTATATATACAGTACACAAATGACACTAACACCCTTATATACATTAGTTACAACCATACCCTCTAACACTATGAAAGGAAGAAATGACTGCAATTAAGGACTGCAGAAGATCTTGAGGCTTTCTTTCACAACTCACTTTATCATTACATGGCAGCCCATCTATAGCTTTAGCTTTCAGGATGTTCTTGATCTTTTTTCTTTCTCTACTTATGTGTATATGATGTATATTCCATCTATACTTTGTCATAACTTTATTTATTTTTTCTTGATTATTAATAAATTTATCTTATTTATCAGAAAAAAGTAGCAATTCATGTGCTTACTAGTCTCACGTAATTATTGATGAAAAATATTGATATGTTCAAAACAAAATCTAAGCTGCATTACAGAAGACAACTCACATCATCCCCAGAGATTCTGACTTGTAATTTGTGTTTGCATTCAGGACATCCCATTACACCCTGCAATATTGAATATATATGTATATATTACATATGACCAGAACCAAAGATTAATATATAGGAAATTATTGAGCAGAGTAAGCCCAAAGGCAGGTTAATCAATTGGAAACCATACATGCTGAAGAATATGGCTTAACTATCACTTACCGTTCCATCACAGGTAGGACAATCTTTAGATGGCAAAGGCACATGAAGATCCATGGTGGACGGAAGGTGCACCAACTCAGCCCGATTGTCAACAATGGCCTCTGCAACACATTCAGCCGTTGCCTTCTCTCCACTGCAGAAGGATACATGGGAGTGAATATAAGAAAAAAATAACATTATATTTCAGTTGGACATTGATCAAAGCTTCACATCATGGACACAACCAAGGAAAATAATGGGTCTTTCAAAGGCTAAAAAAGTAAAATTTAAGAAATCTTCAGGCCAATCCAGCTATGTAAGGCAAGCTCAAAAAGCTTTTGAATTTTGCCTTGAAGGGACAGAGAGTATTGTAGCTTATATAGTTAGAATTTTATACTCCTAGAAACCAAACTTGATTGGAGAGGGTTTACCTTTTCAAGGTGTAATTTTTCACTTGGTAGTGCACCCTCCCTGATCCTCTGCACATGGTACACCGCAATGCCTGCCACCCATTGCAGGTTTGACAGTTTCTGCACTTCAATACCACTTTTAAGTAAGAAAGCATCAAACTTTAATTCTACAGCTTACCCAGAGTATCTGTTATTTGTATCACGACAATATACATTTCAAAAGGTAAATTAATCTGATTCTTTTGAATGTTTATATCAAATCCTATAAAGTTTTACTCCAAGGAAAGTAAAGATTTTAACTTGTCAAATCCACCCCTCCCCCCAAAGGAGGGGGCGCTGCAGGCCCAATAAAAGTCATTAGCAATACTTATCTTCTTAGAACCCCCATTTTTTTAACTCCAACCATCATCTATGTGCCTTTTCCAAAAACGAGACCTCTTACAACCAACCTTTAAGAGCCATGGGAAGTATTGACCCATGTTAGCTCTGCAAGCATGGCAATGTTACTTTTGCTAACATGGTGGAAGCGGTAGGAAAGGAGGTGCAGTTCCAAGTGCATGTGAAAGAACGTCAAGGCAAACAGTTACTCGAAGTTCAACATAAGCCAAATACATTTACCATATTTTAATTGTATATATGCTAATAGACTATACTTACTTAAAACAGCACTAATTTAGAGGGTTTGAATAGAAAACAGATAACGATGAACAAGGGCAATAGTAAACATCTAAGGAACGATGCAAGTACCTCTGACATATTACTTTCTTTCCCAACTCCAACGCAATGTCATAAGTCCCAAGAGTAGCAACAACCTGCAATCAACCCACGATGCATCTAATGATTGAACCATTTGAATATCATGCAAGTCCCACTTGACCAAATTACAAGCATAATTCAAATGATACGTGTAATCATATAATACCGCAAAGCCTTCATTTGTCTCCAATGCCCAAGATTCATAAAATCCATTGTCAAATAAGCAAACACCGGGTTACGGGTCTAAACAAATGGCAGTAGCACCCAAAACAGTCATTGAGAATTTGCATACCAACATAAATTCGCATTAAACTAAACCTCGTTAATTTTAAGCACTCACAAAGACTACAGCAAAACTATTTGCTCAAATGAGAGATAGTCACCCAAAGCACTAAATTCCCATAATTTTGCATATCAACATATACATGCACATTTTATTAAATTTTGTGAAAAATTAGCAGGCCAATGATACCAAATGACAAGAATTAACCCAACAAAAAAAGAAAAAGCTAAATTCTCAAAATCCTTTCACATCAACATACAAACGCTGAAACGCTCGTTTATTGAGATACGAGAAATTCAAGAAACTACGCAAAAAAAATAAAATAAAATTGAAGCAACCCATTTAACAAAATGACGTCACCGCCCAGAACAACGACCGAATTAAAAAAAAAACAAAATTGTATTCCAACACCATGCTCTGGTCATCATGGCTATCAATATTACAAGAACTCACAAAGATGGAAGCGTATGAGAGCTTGGAGATGAGCTCGGGGACGCCGAAGCCGCGGGGAGCAGAGCCGACAATGTCAAAAGCGAGAGTGAAGGGAGAGAGCACAAGCTTTATGGGGAACTCGAAAATGTCAGTGATTTGGTGACCATAGCGAGCTCTGAAGAGCTTGTATTGAACATCCGCAAACTTCTTCAAACTCTTCACCAGACGGTCTGTTCCTCTCGACATGGTGGAGACGGAGAGATATGGGAACGCTGGGAGAGTCGGAGGATAAAGTGTTTAGTTTGGGACCTGGGGTGATGTACATTATGCAGGGGAGGGGCTGCTTTATCCTATATAAGATTTTCGGGAGAACAGCTCGTGGCATCTATGTCTATGACCAAACACGCAAATAAACAAATAATAAAAATAAAAATAATATATAACTTGAGGAAAAAGTATAATAAACAAATAGTTAAGTAAATATTTTAGATAAAAAAAATTATATAAAAGTAAATTCATAATTTATATGACTTAATATAATATGTTAAATTATAAAATTATTTTTATTATAAAATAAATTTAAGTTATAACAAATAGTATAAAACTATATTAATTTATAAATTTATATTCTACATCAACAAATAGTTTTTGGAATGCATGATTCATGTACACGATTAATTAAAAAATTTCAAGCTAATGTGAATTACCATTTAGGCGATTGAGAGAACAAATTTTGAGAAAAAATTTCATTACTTTATTTAATTTTAAGCAATTTTTCGTAAGCAAATTTTGAACAAAATATTAATTTTTATTTAATTCCTAAATGCCAAATATTATTTTAAATAATATTATATATAATTTTAAAATGACCACCGCGTAATTTTAAAAATATAAAATTTATTATTAAAGAAGTAATTTATTCTTAAATAAATCTTATATTTATTTATTTATTTTAAAATAATTACGCTGCATTTATAATCTGCAACTATCATTTCACTATTATTTTTCCGGATAAACATACTGTTTGTTTCCGTAAAACAAATATGCTTTACCCGACAGAATCCTACACCTTTTCTCTCTCTCTCTCTCTCTATCGATCAAGTAAATAGTAAATACTTTGTTTCTCGAGTCTATATAAAATCCAATGGCGACGGTGCCAGCAGTGGCCGCGAATGGAGTGAAGATAGGGATGGCATCACAGGCATACCTGGAAAGCAAGGCGGTGAAGGACGCGAGGGTTTTGATCTCAGACCTCTGCCGCCAGTTCTACACTCTTGGATGGGTCTCGGGGACTGGTGGCAGCATCACCATCAAAGTCCATGATGATTCCATCCCTAAGCCCCACCAGCTCATCGTCATGTCCCCCTCAGGTGCTTGCTTCTCTCAATCTTCTGTTTGTTTGTTTTTCTGAGAATACGTTGTTCAAGCCCAGTGCACATTCGTTCTTCCGTTACTGGATTTCAAAGGGGATATGTACTCCGTTTTGGTTGTCTGATTTATTCTTAGTTTGCGTTTGTGTGTTCTTTTGAGTCGTTAAAATTGGTGGTATCGTCCCTCTTCGTTAAAAAAGAAGTGTTCTTTTGAGTTGTTTGGCTTTTTGGTCTACTTTTTTTTATGTATGTGTTGATTGTGGATAACACAACTTAGTCTATGAGTATTTTAATTTTTGAATATTGATCATACGAGCTCAATAATTTGTGGTGTGTAACATGGGTAGGTGTTCAGAAGGAGAGAATGGTGCCAGAGGATATGTATGTGTTATCTCCAGATGGGTCTATCTTGTCGCAGCCATCTCCTAAACCATATCCACATAAGCCTCCTAAATGTTCTGATTGTGGTCCTCTTTTCTTGAAGGTATTAAAAGTCTGTTCTTTGTAACTTTTTTCACTAACAAGCTAGTTGTTGGATTCTTTTGTTGGATATCAACAAATTAATCTGGAGACCGAGTTGCTCTAAATGCAACATGAATCTCAACTGGTTAATATGTTGTAGATCTGTATGAGCTCAACTTTAAAACTTTTTTAGAAATGATCCAACATGATCCCGATTCCCGAAGTTGTGAAGTGTTCCCCAGAAGCAGGTGCTTGACAATCCTGTGATATAAAGATTTCATCAACTTTTTCATGCACTTGAAAGCATTTTGCAATGGTGATCAAATTTTTGTTAAGCTGATTTCTAATCCTTTTTATTTTTTCCTGTTTGTGATTTCTTTAACCTAGGCATATGAGATGTGTAATGCTGGAGCTGTTATCCACAGTCATGGAATTGAATCTTGTCTTGTAACAATGATTAATCCATTATCAAAAGAGTTTCGAGTAAGTTTTTATTATTGGCACATGTTAGCGAAAAGTACCTTCTTTTTATTTTAAATCTGGCTACTATTTTCTAAAGTGGCTAACCCCTTTATCATACACTGCCACTCTTGTCTACAGCTTTTGGTTGCCTTGTTTTTCTGTTCATGCTTTCTGGTACAATGTGCAGATCACTCACATGGAAATGATAAAAGGAATCAAAGGGCATGGTTACTATGATGAACTTGTGGTCCCAATAATAGAGAACACTGCTTATGAATTTGAGCTCACAGAATCTCTTGCTAAAGCTGTATGTTTTGTTATACATTTCACTCATCATTTTGACTCTATTTCCCTTTCATATAAATGTTGAATGGCACATTCTACTCTGAGAGAGAGAGAGAGAGAGAGAGAGAGAGAGAGAGAGAGAGAATTGGTATCTGCACAAACTATAACCACGTATGTATTTTCCCGCATGATTTCATTTGATCATCTTTTGTGATGGATGCTTACTCCGATAACCTTCCTAATTGTTGTTATACTGTAATATACAATGATATGTTTGGACCTTTCTTTATATAGCGTAATATTATTAACTTTCCTTCATGTATTTTAGATTGAAGCCTACCCCAAAACAACAGCTGTTCTTGTTCGTAATCATGGCATATATATATGGGGAGATTCATGGATCAGTGCAAAAACTCAGGTTTGTTTTATCTAAGGAAGATGTGGATCAAATTAGTTGTACTGAGTGCTCAATATGCTCTAATTTCGGTCAATGTAAATTGTTAATGATAAGACTCTGGTATTTTCATGGGTGCTTTTGGAAACTTGTTTAATCCGAAACTCCGTTTTCTTCTTGCCACTGTTGATTATTCATTATTTTGCTTCCTGGAATTTGTATGTTTATCTATCCGGGTAAAGAAAAACATAAAGATGTTGTCAACTGCCCAAATGAGTAATGATAGAAGAAATCATTTGGGTAGGAGAATCAAGGATCCATGTTGTGTTGCTTTGTGAAAACTCCTATAGAACAATAATATGTTGATGCACTAAACAGATTATACAACTTTACACCATAAAATAATATGTGGCTTTACTCTCTGCTTCCTTTCCATTTAGATTCTTTTGCTAACAGTTCTTTCAGAATTTAATACTAAATTTTTATACAGACTCAAAGTTACCATATTTTTAACCTACCAAGGCTCATATTTACTGTCCATCAAATTTCAAACTAAAATCACGGAACCATATGGATATGCTTGAGTCATGGATAGATACTTAAAACCAAAATCACAGAAGAATGTTGTTTTCAAATACCTTCTTGCAGTTTTCCAGTTTTCATTTGTTTCTTTTTTAAAGTTGTTCACTTGTTGCACTTTCTTCATTGGGTTTGTGCCTTTATGTTCTCCTGCAATTCACTTGTAGCATATGCATAGCCTGCATTACAACTACGCTCAGTCCATGGTTTGCACCTACATTGTTTTATGAGTATTCTTTCTCTCTACATATTGCTGTGAACACCAAAGCAATTCACTTATACCAAATTGCTAGATCAGAGCCATGAGTGATGTATAACCTGTATCTATATGTGTATGGATTAAAGCCACATGGACCCAGCTGCATGTATATCAATATCTAGGACCCAATTCTCATCAAATCATCTTTATTATCTCTCTAGAGTTCATTTGATATGCTATCTTTTAAATGTCTGGCTTTCCTTGCAGGCAGAATGTTATCATTATCTTTTTGATGCTGCTATCAAGCTTCATCAACTGGGGTTGGACTGGTCTACTCCAAACCATGGCCCCATTCGGAATGTTAAAGGATATTTAGGGAATGGTGCATCTGCAAGCATACCTGTGAAAGCAGTGGCTGATGAAACTCATGGAATTGAGCCATTGCGAGTGAGTTTATGAAATGTTCTTCCTTTTCCTGGAAATCATGGGATCCTAGACCAATTAGCAATATTCTTTCACATCATGTATTTTTTTTTTTTAATTTTTGGGGAAATGCTCTTTCTAGCCTTCAATTAATAAGCATTCAACAATTTAATACTTTGCACCTTCAACTACTAACATCGAAATATTGAACCCTCCTACTTATAACAAACTGACAAATAGCACCCTCATCCAATCTTAACTATTAAGATGAATGAAAAATAGGTGAAGATAAGTGATGTCACACAACCTTGAAACTTTTTGGTCATTTGGAAATGTAATGTGTCAGTGATGGTAGTTGGGTTGTAAATTGTAAAACTCCTATTAGTTGGAGGGTAAAAGGTGTATTTTCCTCAATTTTTCTTTTTATATTTGTTGTGCTTATAAAAATTATTTTTCATTTATTTGGGTTGCAGCATTGCATTGTTCTTGACATCGAAGGGACTACAACTCCTATATCCTTTGTTTCTGATGTTCTGTTTCCATATGCTCGTGACAATGTTGGGAGGCATCTATCTGCAACATATGATACTGCAGAAACCCAAGATGATATTAAATTGTTGCGCTCCCAAGTGAGACATTTGTTTGGGTGTTTCGAATTGATAATGGTGCTTCTGGAATAATTTACATGTTTGCATGACATTTAGCTTTTTGATTGGTGTTGCTAGTGGCAAGAAAATATGGATTGCTTGATAAATTTCCTCTTAAAAGTGAATGCTGTAAATATTTTCCTTTTTTGTTTCGCTAGTAACTTTGTGATGTTAAAAAGCCTAATTTGCTTTTAAAAAAATTATAAAAAAAAAAAAAAAACATAATTGACGAAGTTACAAAGGATGCCAACCTGGTCCTGCCAAAAATTTCATTCATGGTCCGAGAACTGAAAATTTGAGGAGGTGAGTCCTATTTTTATGATAAACCAGCTATCTGACAATGCATTCCTACGGTCAAATAATACACATACCCCTTTCCTTCTAGATCCACTGAAGATTCAAAAAAAAAAAAAAAAAAACGCTAGAAGCTGCAAACATGACTCTCAAAAGATTGACTCCTGTTATTGCGTGGGCTATCCTACTGACCCCAATAAAATTAGATTTACATATCCAAAAATAGATTCAATCCCTTTACTTATCAAAAAAAAGAAAAAAGATTCAATCCCCATTAATTAACCTTCGTGCTACTGGTTTTTTTTTCATGAGTAACCTTTCTGCTACTGGTTGTTGTAACAATTACTTCAGTCAACTTATGAAAACCCAGATGAAGAATAGATAACAAGGTGATGAAATAATAGATAATCAGATTTAAAATTGTTCGGACTCAATTGGTTGTTTACTATTTACTATTCAAACAAAAGATAGTGAATTTTAATGAAAAGTTGCATCCGTATGAATCATATTTGAAAGGAGAATTAACTACTAGGTGCAAATAATCTTTAGGGGCCATCGGATTAGGGGATTTTCCCTTTGAATTACCTGAGGTGCACTTGCGGGGAACTCCTTACTAAGGGCCTGTGCACCCTTGGGATTAGTCAAGACGATATTCCCAGGCACCCAATGCCTTTTCTATGGACCATTGGCTCCCATTCTGTGATAGACTGTTCCTGTGAAGAGATCTTGAGAGGAAATCCCCCTTAGTGCTTACCAGGAGTTGTAGTTTTTTTTTTTTTTTTTTTTTTTATAAGTTGGAGTTGTAGAATATTAATGATACCAGTTCATGACCCGAATATTTTGCCTTTGGTAATATGAGAATCGGGACAGTTACCGAAAGAGAAAGGAAACACACACGAGGAGAAATGAAGACTTGTACCAATACATTGAGAGATCACTCAATCCCCTCAGCATCAATTTAATTGTAGAATTGTCAGTTGAGTAAGAATTTCTCTTTAGGTAGTCCTGCCAGCAAACCATTGTTGCTAATGTGGGAGGGAGGGAAGACTCAAATTAGTTTTCTTGGAGCTGTGGCATTTTTGTTAAACAGTTAGTAGAATTGACTGACTCAAAAGTTTATTTCTATGAAATGTAAATTACTCTGCATTCTTAATGCAGGTACAGGATGACCTGGACAAAGGTGTTGTGGGTGCTGTGCCCATTCCCTCTGATAATGCAGGGAAAGAAGAGGTGGTTGCTGCTTTGGTTGCTAATGTGGAAGCAATGATAAGAGCTGACAGGAAGACCACTGCCTTGAAACAACTACAAGTAAGCCAAACTGGATTAAAGAAATACGATCACTACAAAGCCCATCTTTTTGGTATTGCTGACATTAACTATGCAGGGTCGTATATGGCGTACGGGATTTGAGAATGGTGAATTGGAGGGAGTAGTTTTTGAGGATGTGCCACAAGCTTTGGAGAAGTGGCTTGCTTTAGGCATAAAGGTCTTCTACGTTCATTTCCCCTCACCGCACTTTCTTGTTTTCTTCTTCCCTTTTCATGTATGTGAATTTTAAGTTTTGAGTTTAAACTCCCAGGTTTTTTTGTTGTCATCTCTAATTGTATGCTTGTTTAATGATGTCTTTCTTCTTTTCTTCATAGCAATTATGAGAGAATGCTGCTATCCATATGACTAATTGTATTACAAACATTACACACACTCAGAAATACACTGTTAGGGACCTCGGTCTAGTCCCTAACCCTAAACACTATGGTTCTCTAGATCTGCTTCTTCCAACTATGACTGAAGAGTCTATCCTTCTTGCTTGCCCATTACGTGAGTACTTGAACTTGAGTGATGAGATTTGGTGAATATGGATGATTTGTGTTGTGGTTGTGAATTGGGATCTTGATGGAATGAATATGGTGTATGGCATGATGATGGCCGAATGGTGGGATGTCACTATGGGATTGGCGCCACTTGATGATAATTAGATCTAGGGTTTATGGTAGGCGCCCCTTGGGTGGTATTTTGGCAAATTTGAAAGTGAGGCTAGAGTTTAAGGTTTCCTAAAATATAGGAAATCCTTATGGAGGCTAGGGTTTTGGGTAGGAATCATGGAGACACTAGATCTAGGTTAGATCTAGGGTTTTATGATGAAAGGAATTAGATCTAGGATAATTGAAGGATGTATGGAAGCTAATATAGTGTTTGGATGGTAGGAAAGTGAAGGGAAAAGGCCAACAAAGCTAGATCTTCTTGGAAAAGTAGATCTAGTGTGTTGGAATGGTGAATCTATCAAGGAAATGGATGGAGGCGTATTGTATAATGGAATTTGCAATAAGAATAATGCAAACAACAAATAAATAACAAGATTGCAACTCAATAATGGAAAAGGAAAACAAACTTGCTCATAAGATTGATAAATGAAACAACACCCATCCACAAACATCAAGGTGTTGAATCTCTATTTGGGATTCACACAGGTTGCACCCAAATAGCCCAAGTACCAAGCACCGAAAGAGATCTCAAGAACAAATAATCCATCCACAAAGGAATTTGCCAAAAGATGCCAGATATGGGGCTATGGTGGCCTATTTATAGGCTTACAAGGTGGAAACTCCAAATAATACTAGAATAAGGAAATAACTCCTAATAGTACTAGAATAAGGAAATAATATAAAATAATTAAATAATTCTGGCCTTGCCTTGGTGCTGGACCGTGCTAAAAATGGCCCATGGCATGGGCCTGGCTAGGCTTAGTCAGACCGCATGGCCAGTGCCATGGGCGTTGGCTGGTCAGGCCGCATGGCTGATGGGCAGCACGCATGGCCTGCATGCTGGTCAAGTTGTTGGGCATGCTGGCTGACCAGGTGGGTCTGCCTGGTGGGCGTGCTGGCCTGCCTGGTGGCCTGCTCATGCGCCAGGCCTGGCATGGCCTGCGCACTGTGCAGGCTGGCTTGGTTCTACGTGTGCACTGGGCAAGCCTTCTTGGCCTGCATGCGCACGCTGGCTAGGCTGGGCTGGGCTGGCAGACCAGCCCACTAACCTCGCCAACATGTTGCTGCATGCTATGCGGCACGCAAGGTAGGCCAACAGCCTCGCTGGCATGTTGAGGCATGCTGGCCGTGCTGGCTGCTGCGGCATGAGCATATCAGTGGCTCGTCAGTGGTGCTGACTAGGCATGTCAGTGGACGTGTCGAGGTTTGGCCTGGGGCCACTCTCCTAGAGGATCTAACATACATACTCATGCTCTCACGTGATAAAAAATGTGAGAGGGAACCCATTAAAGCAATTATCTAGCTTTCTACACAACGCCTTGTGGCCATTATTTAGTAAATTTGAGCACTCAACTGAGTGCTGATGAAAGGACCAATGACATTTGGAAGAGAGGTTGATTGTATCTGTTCCACGATCTTATTTTTGGTTTGATTGCTTCCCTTTGGGAGGGAAAGAAATTTTAGAAGCCAGCCAGTGATATTTGTTGACTCTGAATATCTACAAGTTCAATGCATCTCCAGTCAAAACTATCACTCTTTTTCTATTTAATGAGCCAGTTGTTGGATCAAATATTTCATTAAGTGTGCAATGCTCGTAATCTTAGCCTACCCTTGTCCCTCCCACCCAAGGGTTTTAGGGATGCTACCCTTCCATGAACAAATGTCTTTGTAGAATCATACTCGACTTCCTTTAGGAATATGATCTTTATTGAGAAAAAAACTCGTTGGTTCTGAAATAAGTCATTTTCTTTGGAAGACATCGCTACTTGAATAACAAATAGATGCAATTTCTTGAATGCATCTGATATGTATACATTTTCTTTGAAAGTTTATCATGTTTCTATCTTGTGCAACAGGTGTATATATACTCCAGCGGTAGCAGGTTGGCACAAAGGCTCCTATTTGGAAATACTAGCTACGGAGATCTAAGAAAGTATCTGTCTGGATTTTTTGACACCGCAGTGGGGTAAGTTCAAAAAGTTATATAATGCCTCTGAAACCATGAAACCATTGCTTTTAGTACTCAGAAAGTCCCTTCTTGACTCCTCTCTCTCTCTCTCAGAAATAAAAAGGAAACACACAGTTATGTTGAAATCTCAGAATCCATTGGAGTGGATAAGCCATCAGAGATTCTATTTATTACAGATGTTTATCAAGAAGCTGTAGCTGCAAAGGCGGCAGGTAATTAGCTATTTACATTGTGAAGAAATATAAAAGTAATAAAACTATTATTACTCTTATTTTTGGATTGTCACACGCTCATAAATGCCCATGTTTTCTGTTCTTATTTTTTTAAGGAATGAAAATCTCATTTTTATAAAAATCCCATCATTGAAAGGCAAACTATTTTGTGTTCAGGCTTTCTGAGAAATGCTCATTTTCACAACAATTATATACACAAGTGACGTTGCAAGAGTGGTTTCATCTTGCATCTATAATATATATATTTGGTTCTTCATATTCATCCTGGGGAACTTATAATAGGAAATTAACGTTGGTTGCAATTACTTACAAAACTTATTACTCATGTTTATATCCATGTTAGAAACGGAATGACATTGTTTTTCCTACTAAATTTTAACACAAATGCATGTTGTAGGTTTGGAGGTGATGGTTTCCATCCGGCCAGGAAACGGACCTCTTCCAGAGAATCATGGATTCAAAACAATCAAATCATTCTCAGGAATCTGAAAGCAGACTTGTGGTTCTGTAATCATATGAAATGTGACGATTACCATGTATTTCAAGTCTATACATAAATTGCTCGTTCTTGTTCTATATAGATATATATATATAAATAAAGGAGGCAATGTTTCTGTGCTTTGCTGCTTTCCTCGCTTGGTCTATGTTGCAATGAATGCTTTGCCTGAATTTTTGCATTTTAAATCAAAAGTGAATTCTCAACTCGACTAATTAATTAGATGTGACCTTCCCGGTGCAAAACCTCCATCTATGTTACCAAGAAACATTTTGAGTTCTATCGGCTGAGTTTGTAATATGGTGATGGACGTTAACATGCTCAATTGAAATAACGACCATAATATAATATTCCTTAGGACAGTGGAAAAACGACTAAAAAGAAATGGAAAAATTAAATTCTATGAAAGGTAAGAATAAAAGGGGAAAACAAACGAAAAATAGGCTATTGACATGTTCACCAATGTCTTCAAAACGTTTATCAAATTGCAATTTGCAATTGGAGGGAGAGACATCAATAAGGTTGTCCCAACAAAAAATATTGACCATTCAACATTGTAAAATGAACCCTTCAATTGCTTGAATATTGTAAATTAAGTAATTCTATCTACAGTCATAAAATGTGTAAGAGTCATGCAGTCGCTTTGAAAAAAATAATGTGTACTATTAAAATATTAATTTTTTTATACAAATCATATATTTATATATTTTTTTCAAAATAATTACATAACACTCACACATTAATAAAAACAAATACAACTATCATTTATCTAATTATAGGAAAACGATTTAGAAGCTAGCTTGGTCCAAGTTTCTGGTCAAAGCGACTACAAAGGAGGCTTAAATATCTAAATGAAATATCAAGCATTTGCCACATGATAACATACTCAACTTGCATTAAAAATATCTGTGTATTGTCAGTTTCTTTTGGCCCCCACCAACTATTGGTCCTGTCCATTTACAATGACTCATTAAAATGGTATTATTAATAATGAAGGAAAAGAAAAGGTCTTCACAGTGTCTCCGCTTTTGTTGATTAAATCAGAGTACTCTATTTTTCTTCCTTTTTCAAACATCATAATCACCACTTCCGACTTTCTGCTCCTGTGTCTTAATCTTTAGTCGGTTCCACAATTTCCTTGAAAAAGTAAGAATGGTTAAAAGGAAAAACAATTCGCACTACGATTAAAGGGTAGTCTTTTTGCTGGTACTCTGCAACTCATGTGGTCGAGTTAAAAGCAAATGTTTTGAGTGTATCTTTAGACTCAAAAGAAAAGGCTTAAAATGTCAATAAAAGCTTCTACTGTAAAGCCATGCACATACACGTCTTTCTTTTTAAGATGTTACAACCATAAATAAATTATATAAAAATAAATTTACAAACTGACGTGTTTCATCTAATTCTTCAGATTTATTTTATAATAAAAATAACTTTATAATACATCAAATCATATTAATTTGTAAGATTATTTTGTGTAAACGTTAAGAGTATTTCTCGTTTCTAAAACAACCAACACAAACTATATAGTATGCAAATCGTAAATGCTAAACTTGACCTCAGACTCTGTTTCTGCATTCTCTCGCAGCCACGGTTTTAAAACCATGTCACCAAAACCATAGCAACCTGTGGGAGGGTTTTGCCTTGACCAAACAACAGGGACAAAAAAAAAAAATGGCCAACAGTATTTTTTTGGTGCTGAATTTGAGACTAGATTATATATTAGGATAGGTCATTTTCAAATAGAATATCTTTCTTGGGGAACTCTAACAACACCTGAAGGTGGAAATGGATCGATTGGTTGAGTTATTGAGAACAGCATCTTACATTATCCAATAATTGAAAAAGTTTAAATGGTATGAAAATATAGAAAAAAAAAATCAATTTGCAAAGCCGCATTACAGTTGCCTTTGGTGAGTGAGATAGGACATTCAAATTTGCCTTTGGTGATAGGTTCGTGAGTGAAGAGGGCCCCAGAAGGCTAGAAAGTAGAAAGGCCTTCCCCAAGTTGACTCCCATCCTTAAAAGTACCAGAGTTTCAGTAAATACTACTACAACTATATAAGATAGGACTTCTTTTTTCGATTCTTTCCTATGCAGTCTGCTTTGCCAAAGAAGCAACAGAAATTTTCATTTCCCAGGCATCATCATCCCTTATGATCCCATAATCCTCAATCTCCAGACAAACACGCACATAAACATTCTTGAAACAATTTTTATATTCACGAGTGCTTAAAGCTAAAATAATGCTAGTGGGTTAAGTGAAATTTGAATTTACAGTTCATATGTACACACAGGTCTGCTTGAGAGAGAGAGAGAGAGAGAGAGAGAGAGAGAGAGAGAGAGAGAGAGAGAGAGAGAGAGATGTTCTTTAGGAGATAAAAGCCCTTTTGTTGATCAAGCAAACCCGGACGCGGAACATATAAAAGGCTATAGTTTATGTAATTCTCTCGTGACAATGTTTGATGGAAACTCATCCATGGAATATTAGAGCAAAAAAGAAATAATCCACCTGAACAAAATCTATCCACTCTTGATGGTTCCTAATAGGGATAATATAAGCATGACAGCAAAAAAATAAAATAAAATGAAACCAGAGTAAAACGAAGACCGTCATCATTCTATGAAAAAGAGGGATGAAATTGTACAATTAAAAAGCAAGATGTCTGCTTGTCACTGAGATTCTGAGAACCATCCTAAACCCGCCATGAATCCCTCCTTTTAAACTGTAACACCCTTCATACAAGACCTCTCTCGATCAGGAAGAAGACCCTGAAACTCTTGGCGAAGTCACGGGAAACAAAGGCAAAAGCTGTGGCTCGGAATCTCTTGGCGTCGTCATCGGCGACGGATGCAAGTAGAACTTTTTCTCCGCGATGGCCTTCTCCTCCTCCGATGAGCTTCCCAGAGACGGCGAGGAGGATTTGTCAAACGGGTCTTCTCCATTCAATGGGGTCACAGGGCTAAGAGCAAGTGAAGGAAAGTCGAGCAGGCTTGGAGAGAGAATCTCCGGCATGCGCGGCGAGAACCCGGGGTTCTGAGCAAAGTTCGGCATCAAGGTGTTGATCATGAGGCTGTTCTTGAGGTTGTTCCTCCTCTCGTAGAGCTTGAACCCTTGTTGCTTCTTTTGTGCAGTCCTGATAGGTGGTATGCTATGGTTCTTGGACGGAGCTTGTGATGGATCTTGGTTCGGCCTCGGCGATGGTTTGGGGGTCTCCGATGAGCCCGTGAGCATTTGGACAACTTGTTTGAAGGTAGAGGTGTCCGCTTGAACAAAAGTCGTTGGGTAGGGGTTGGAGTCAGATCTGGGGATGGCCTTTGGGGTGAGAGGCGGGGTGGGGTTTTGGAGCCCATTGCTGTTGCTGCTGCACGCACTGTTGATGACATTGCTGGTTGGGGAGTTTATGGGAAATGGGTTCTCTCTTTCTTGGGGTTTTGAGGTTTTTTCCATTGATGGGTCCGTCTCCAACACCCCCGAGAAAGAGAGAGAGAGAGAGAGAGAGAGAGAGAGAAAAAGAGAGACACAATTAGGGCGGGGGGGGGTTGATTTGGGTGGGAGAAGGAGGGGTGGAAGAGTGAAAAACAAGGTTTGATGGGGAAAGGTTGCTTATTTGCTGTGCTTTTTGTTTTTGTGTGCGCTGCTCATCTCTCATGCGTCTTGGAGACCTTGGTTTCTATATTATAGTCTCTATCAGTGAAGAAAATTTGCATTGCCTTTTTGGGTGGGTGTTGGAGTTGATTGGCCAGAGAGAAAATGCACACCGGTTTTGGGAATTTGATCAAGAATAAAGGGTATTGGTTGAATTAGGAATTTATTTGGCCATCAGCATCTGTGCCAAAATTTATCAAATTCATCTCTCCATGTTTGTATGTACAAGTGGCATTGACTTCAGAGCCCTGGCTGCAGAGACTCCTGTGTGCGTATTTTGTGTGTGTCTGTGATGGGATTGGAGAGTGTGAATAAAAAGTATTTAGATCAGATTCAGAACGCCCATTCATTCATATACAGTTATGCACATTCAACGCGCGTCTATCACACGTGCGGACCAGCCGAGGCAATGTGGCTGAGGTGGCATGCAGCCTTCCTCCATTAGGGTTGGCTGGCCTAATTCCAGTGATTGATGGAACCTTAACAGTTACCAGTAACCGCACTCATAAAGTGCATTAATAAGTCAAAATTCATCAAGCAAATTGGTCAATCTACAGTGATCAAAGCATCTTGAATATCTTACTTCCGTTTTTCACGTGAAAATGACCGAAGTTTTTTCTTTTTCTAACCATTCTTTTTACTCAGCTAAAAGTGGAATTGTCAATAAGGTTTTGTTTGTTTTTATTTAGGTGGAGAGATGAATTGAAATTAAAATTAGAAGTTAAATAAAATATTATTAGATTATTTTTTTAATATTATTTTTATTTTAAAATTTAAAAAAATTAAATTTTTTATTTTATTTTATATAAAAATTTAAAAAAATTATAATGATGAAATAAGTTGAATTGAGATAAAATAATTTTAGAAAACAAATCACGTTTAAAGCACCTCTACATTAGAACCAAGACGATCGAGAGCATTAGCATTGACTTGTGCATAATTGTAATTACATTTGAGTAAAAAAGGACATTCAAATGGCCAAACTCAATCAATTTCATTCCAACATTGAAATTATTATTTTTCGTTATTTTCAAGGTTTCCTTAGAATCCACACGTTGAAAAAGATAGTGACCATTTGGGGGAGGGAGAAAATAACAATTAAAAATGTTATTGCCTAGAGCTATATATAGTTCCCTACATTTTTGTAGAACAACTGGAGCAAAGGTCCATTTTGATTGATATATGGCTAAGCCAATGTAAAGTATTTTTGACACATCTTATCCAATTTTTAAAATTATATATGCAGTCACTTTTTTGTACTCCTTGTATACTTCATTAATGTGATTGGTTGCATTATTTTTTTATAGTATAAAATTAATGTTTTGACTATAGGTGAAAACTGATTCATTCAGTTCATTTTTTGGAAAAAACTGAAACTCAATCGATATCCAAGAAACAAGGATAGAACCAGATGGTAAAGGGGGAGGGGGAGGAATTAAATCGAAATGAGGCCGTTTCAGTCTCAATACATTTAAAACGACGCTGTTTCACTTAACGGCATCGTTTTATTTAAAATATATATAATAAAAAAATGCAAGATATATATTCAATTGATTCGGTGGTTTGGTCTAGACTCAAACCAGGACCGAATCAGCCGATACCAGTTTTGACTTAATTCTAGCGCCAACCGACCGATTCTACACTAGTTTCGGTCGGTTCTATGTTCCGACAACCGGTCTAAGTTGGTGCTATCGATTTTACGACTTCTTGTATAGTCATAGTTTTGGCTAGTCACATCAATGTAGTACTGTACTATCAATATATAAAAATGGCTTTATGTACATATATTATATATAGTGACCAATTAATTATTACTTTAATGGCATTCAAATTAAACATATATGAATTAGTACTACTGTTCTTTTAAGGACAATGATCATGAGTAAGTGAATGAATTCGGTTCCAAACGTACGAGTGGTGTGGGCAGCGAGAGAGAGCAATGGTCGATCGGATTCTAATTCTCAACTCGATCTCTCTCAAATATGTCTAATCCATTTCCTTATAAGATGCTGTTGTTCGGAATCCACATTATATATTGGGTGGTTCATAATTTTGATCACACGTACAAATTAAATGGTATTGCAGAAAAGCATGCAATAAAGGCGAAAGAGAACCAAATTCTTAATAGCATTATATTAGGCAGAAAGAGGATGCCCATGACACAATACATGATGTTGAGCTGCTCCATGAGGAATTCCTACGTCATAATCATATTCATTCTGGTCTCGATTGTGGTCTCCCTCCCTAACATATATATTCCATCAACCATGTAAGATATTCATTAGTTTTTTTTTTTTTTTTGTCTCAATTAGTCTTGTAGTTTAATTTATAAGAGATCAAGATGCTCAAAAGATTCTATGATGGAAAATAAGTGCATCTTATTATTATTATAAAAAAAAAAAAAGATTTTCACGATGGAAATTGAAACACGTAGCCTCATTCACTTTTATAAAATTTTCCATCTCATCCTATCTTATCTCATATTATCATTATAGCATTTTCAAATTTTCACACAAAATAAAATAAATAATTCAACTTTTTCAAATTCTAATACAAAAATAATATTAAAAAAATATATTCTAATAATATTTCTTTCAATTTTTAACTTTAATCTTAACTCATCTCATTTCATATTTGAAAACAAGCGTAAAAAATCTTGTAGTCAAGTACATGATACTGATCATATTGAATTAGCAGGATCATTACAAGAAAAATTATCATTTGTGATGAATTATATGTTATTTACAAATTTGCAAAATCCAACATGCATGAAACAAGTACTGCTACCTATTATCCTACATGATCATGAGCTTTCTATTGCATGAAAATGCTATATGTTGTTGATAAAAACTTAAAAAAAAAAATAAAACTTAATTTTTTATGAATTTTTTTTAAATAATAAAATAAATCTGATAAATAAATTAATGGAATCACATGTAATAAAATGCTAACGCCAGGGGTGGCTTTCTAACGCCTGATTTTAGTGTTCCAATGTCAAACATATACTCATCAATGATCTTTTGCTAGCCAGACAGTAACCTTACATGTTATCCTGTCGCTGTAACATATATATGTACACAGCTTAATTTGTTTCCTACTCTCTCTCTCTCTCTCTCTCTCTCTCTCTCTCTCTCTCTCTCTCTCTCTCTCTCTCTCAACACAGGGATTTCTTACTTTTTCATGACATGCCTCGGATCCTCCAGCCCTCGATCGTAACCATGCAAATACGCAAATTAAATCTTGGAGATTGGGCTTTTTTTTCTTTTTCTTTTTTTTTCCCAATAATGTTTTCCTCTTCTTGTCCCATTGTTTGGATCACGCACAACGTCTATATATATATATAAATAATATTGTTTCAAAGTGATCGTTTGATACGAAAAATACTATGTGATATATATATATATATATATATATATTAAAAGCTTCAAGCGACAATAGTATATATTATATTTTTATTTAGTTAATTATTTCTTATTTGAAAAACTGATCTTTATAATTATAAACATAAAAATTACTTTATTATTTCAATAATATATATGTTAGATCGATCATCATGTGTAAAAAAATAAATAAATTTACGAATATAACTTTTCATCTTCATTAATGACATTGGAATGGCCGGGACGTGATATATCATCTACTACAATTTGACAAAATTCGGAGTAATCGATCGTATTTAGTGCAATATATAGGCTTGATCAACTGGTATTGTGCATTATTATTGCATTGAATAATCTAAAATAGATCAACTAGTGTGGACCAAGGTAACTATTTACGTTTATTCCTGTCACAAACTTTATATTTCAAATAATAATAAAGTAAGTCTTACATCATGTACTGCATTTATTTTCTCACAAAATTGCTTAAATTTTGAACGACATGGTAAGTATCATGTGTACATCAGTGCTGCTAACTGGTTCATCGACATGCACTCTATGATCATGAGTCGTGACTCCTTCCTCACTCCGACCATGAAGCATAGGAGCTTAGATAATTAATAATTAATAATAATAATAATAATAATAATAATAGCTAAAGCTAGTCTGGGGATGGATCGATGGCCGGCTTGACTATTAATTAAGGCCTTAAATTAATAATGCAATAATAATAACGGGGTGGCATTTTGGTAGGTTTCATGGTCGTGTATACTGAGAGGGATGGTACGTACGTGACAACTTTTGCGTAGAATTCTAATTACTTTGATTTTTCTGACTTTGTAGGGTCCGCCAACACTATATATAATATTATCTCACCGTCACAGGCGCCGGTCTTTAGTTAATGTTAGGCACATGCATGCATGTTTTGTCCCCAAAACCCTCCAGTACTTTTACTTAATTCCAAACACATGCAGGCCTAGCTAGCTAGCTAGCTTTCATTTTCCATATAAATATATGAATTAACTAAACAATTTAGTCTAAATTAAGATCATGAGATTTTCAACTTATGACCTAGGCTTATGTATATAATTTAATTCAATTCATCAAGTATTCATGTACTCATGCATCCATCGTGTATTTATAAAAGAGAATTTCTATGGATACAAATAGATTATTTAAAATAAATTTATAAATTAATGTACTTTCATAAAATTCTTTACATTTAATTTATAATAAAAAATAATTTTACAATCTAATGTACGACAGTAACCCATTATGAGTAAAGTATTTTCCTTTATAAAATCATGTTAAAAGTTATAATTACCATGATCTTTCATTATTATAATAGAATACGGCATCCATGCAACTTTATCATACACGACTCAAACCCAACTCGTGCGATGAACCTGCATCCATGATGGCCGGGGATCGAACAGGAGATCGATCCACCTGATCACTTGCGGGCGTTTGTAGCACCATGAGCTGCCATGGCCAGGAGTTTGACCATTCGATCGATGGCTTAATTTCTTGCATGCTCTCTCTGCACACGGCCGACGCATTAAGGTAACGGACCCCTCCCCGACGAATAAAACGAAGAGATGGTATGTGATACTTCGAGACATGATCATAATTTATGCGGTAAGCATCACATATATAATTTAATTGTCACGTTAGTTTGTATATATATAAAAACATTAAAATTACTTATAAGACCCTTAAAAAGGCACCCTGTCATATATTTTATCATTATATTTCTCTCTCTCTCTCTCTCTCTCTCTCTCTCTCTCTCTCTCTCTAGTTATTTATACGAAATATTAATAGGAATAAGATCATTTTTAATTCTAAGATTAATGCCCGACCCAGTACTACGACGTTAGAGTTCTTGACCAAAGAAAGGATGATGGTCATTTTTTACAATATTCTGTCGATCGATGTGCTAACCCCATGATAACAGCAAATGATTTTTATCTCACATGATACTCGATTAATTTGGAATTCAAAATCTCAAAAAAAAAAAAAAAAAAAAAAAGAAGACATTTGCCTGGCCTCACGAGTCTCGTCGAATGCAATTTCAGCCTCCTCCCATTTCATTCTGATCGATCTCCTCCGACAGCATCACCAACTCATGAACTCCAAAGGCTTCAATTAATCATGTTGGGTCCCCAAATTCAGGATATGTACAGTAAGCCTCCTCTCTCTCTAGTGTCAGTTGCTGACATAACAGCCACGTCCACTGCATGGTTGTAAAACTATTAGAAAGTACTGATTAATGTGCCAACATGACAATATATATTATTACGTACTCTCCTAGCTAGCTAGATAAGATGGTTTGTATTTTCTATATATTTTTCTTAAATATAAGATGCTATAGGGTGTAAGTATTTTATCTTCGTGTCTTTCCCTCGCCCCCACTTAAATTTGCATCTTTCCCGGCTCTCCCATGTGCAGATGATCATCATGGACAGAGATGACCATTCTGGCCTAATGCTATCCATAAATATATAGGAGTAGGGCTTTTGAATGTTGTCTGGATCCCAACATTCTGATAAAGAAAGGTGGAAGACCTTGACTTGGTGTCCTTCGGTAGAATGCCAGAGGCATATCTTTGATTGTTTTTAGACAACTAGACCTGTCCCTGGATAAAAGATCAAGTACTGTTTTTTACAGGCAACAATTAAACTACAATTATGGATCACCAACTGCCCTTACTCCAAAAAAAAAAAAAAAAAAAACAAACAAACAAACAATTCAATGAGAAACATTAAGGTGTTTTCACTTTTCAGGAATCTCAGAGGTAAAAGTGGGACTAAATGCTTCACTCACTGAAAGGCTGAAACTTCTGCCAACTTCACTCATCGATCACTTAAACCCCTTTTCAGGACCTTAATTTTGTGAGAATTGAGAAATTTTCTATTGGCAGTAACAATTATATATAGGTAGTGTTTGGGATGAGAGAAATCTTCCTAAACCTGAAACATGTATACAAACTTGCCAAATGTAGTTAAATTTCCGAGAATCTTATTTCAATTCTGTGTCATTGAGAATCTATTTAAGTTCTAAAATATATTAAAAGAAATGACGTACCCATTTCAAATCCCTAGCATTGATATTATTTTATTTGGTTTTGAAAAATTATATTCTCAAATAGTCGATTAGCACACCTAATTAAGTATTTACATTGCATATATAATTTGATTTATAATATAAATTTTAAAATTTGAATATTACAAATCAAATCAAATCTTACCATTTAAATGATATAAATGGTGTACTCTATATACTGACTTAAAAATATGTGATTGTATGTCAAATCCTTTAAAAAAAAAAAGACTCGACGGATAATTAAAAAAAAAAACTTATCTGAAAAAATGATAATTATAATCGTGAGTATGCAAGTACTATACAATCACTTTTATAAAAAGAGGCCAAGAGAAAAAAAATATATATATATATATTTATGTGAAGAGTAAATTTAATGTTCACACAGAGAGAGCAGTAAGAGGTTCTTTTTTTTTTTTTTGGTTTTGAAACTGATTCATTCATTGAACTAAGTTAACACATAGTTTGAAGACAGTGGGGAGTTTCCTCCAAATCCACCATACACTTGATCTAATCTAATCTAATCAGAGCATTTTTACCAAGTGAGCGAACTATTACCTTTGGGATGGTGGGTCGGGTCGGGTGACCACTTTTTGTCCACTTTACAGAGGTTCATGAATTGCTTACCCACTGCTTGACAGACACTATAGTCTATAGCTGTCTCTGTCTCTATTTTATTTATATATATATATATATATATATATATATATATATATATATTTTTTAATTTTTAAGTCAAAGAGTTTTGAGTCTTGGCAAAGAAACCCCCAACTCCTACATGTGAGTTTGAAAGGCTGCCGAGCATGATGGCTTTGGCAACTGGGTGGAATATAACTTTAATATCAAACGGGTCAAACACACCCTTTCTCTCTCTCCAATTGTATATATTTTTTCTCAAAAGAAATTATTAACTATTTAAGAAAAAGGAATAATCTAAAGAGGATAAGGTTAATTTTTTATTTTTTTATTTATTTATGTTGTTCTTTGTATACTATCGAATAATCCAAAGCAGACAAGTTAAATGAACCTTAAGCGCTGTTTCATTACTTAATAACTCCAAATGGAGAGTCAAAAAAAGACAGCTAAGATTTATTTTTATTTTTCGAGCAATCACAAAAAATACTTTTTTTTTGAGAAAATCACAAAAAATACTTATTCACTTGACCCATAATAATAATAATAATAATAATCATTTAAGGAGAGTCAACTTTGTTCCATATTATTTATTAAAAAAGAAATGATAGTTATAGTAATAAGTACATTTTGAAAAAAGTAAATAAATACTAGACCCATATGAAAAAATAAAATAAAATAATAATAGATCTAACTTTTTTTTAAATGACTATATGGTGCTTGCGCACTCTATATGTAACATTACTCTCTCGGAAATCTTGCAAACGTAACATGTCGCATGGGGCTTGGTATTTTAGTCTCAGACTTATAGAAGAATCAAGCATATACTCACAAGTTCACAATTGTAAGTGAAAGTTGTTGCTAGAATTAGAATTTTGTATGTTCACTAGATGTGAAACCTATAAACTTTCTCCATAAATTAGAATGTTTCTTTAGGGAAAAAATATGAACTTCCGGTTATAGTTGCCAACTTGCCATTAAAGTGCCCGAGCAACACTTTTGAATTCATTCAAGCAAGATTGGAGCATCTTTAGACGCTTCTGAAGAGACTGCCGTTCGTTCTGCAGCACATCAATGGCGCCGGGAGCAACAAACATGTCCATGAATCTTTCATCGCTCACGGCAAATAGTTCCAACCCAAGTGCCACCACGAGCCTATCCCGGCTGCATAGAGAGGAACAAATAACAGCTTTTTGTGATCAGTTTCTAGCTATAAAGTTGACAAAACATTATTCCAAGAAATATTAGAGCCATTTTTTTTTCCTTATGTTCAACAACCAGATACTCCAACAAGGACATTGGCCACAAGAATCGAGCAACAAACTTTGAAAAGACAAGTAAAAGAAATGGAAAAATCTCTAGCTAATCAACGACCAGGGTAAGATAGAGTTCATAAGAAAATCAGTCCAGTGTACTGCCATCGAAAACCAATGGAATCCAGGATACATGCATGCAATTTGAATATGGCAGATCACGCAGTTTGAAGATACGGTTTCCCCAAAGTAGTGTATACCGAAAATGTTTACAAGGTAACATTAACAGACCAGACAAATAAAACCACAAAAGCCTTAAGCCTACAACAGTCGGAGAAAACTTCAAAAATTTTGGAAAACCCCTGATCCCATTAAGCCACAAAATCCCACCACAATCATGTGCTTGCACAGCCACAAGGACAAAGTGTTCTGACGGATCAGTAAATGTGAATGCTTGTGTAAACGCAACTGAATGTTGAAAAGATAAACAAGCTTACCAAGGGGTTAGGAATCCAGAATTCAAAGTTGAGGCCACACTTCGCTCAACAAGAACTTCACGAATCCGTGCAAAATGGTCCGCAGCTGATGAACAGATTTCTGAGTAGGCTGAGCCTGAACTTGAACCAGTATAACCAAATAAAAGACCACCATCATTTTGAACTCTTACGTGATCAGTATTTCTGCTATTGGCTGGCAATCTTGAAACCCGCTTTTTTGCTCCAATGTCAATGCCATTTCCAAGTTCTTTCTTGGCCCCAGCATATACTGCATCACATGGCTGATCAGGCGATGGGGTCTCAGGGACAGTCATTTGGCTTTCTCGAAGAGTTCCTCTAGTTTCTGCACCTCTCAGTGGTGTGGTTTGCGGTCCATTTCTTTCCAGAGGTATGTTCCCTTGCTCTCTCATTATTCCATCACGGGCTGCTGGGCCCCCATCAGTTAGCTCAGGACAAAATGAACCAGCTGAAGCCTGGTTGAAATTGTAAAACGAGGTTGTGCTAGAGCCAAAGCTTCCTTGAAAGCCATTCTCGTAACAGACCTGCGAGTATGGGCTTGTAACTGTATCAAGGTGATGCCAAACTAGTTGTTTGCATTGTTTGGCAAGGTCCTTGATAAAGCGATTGTAAACATGCCTTAAAGTAGCATGAAAACCAACATAGCCATCCATTTTATCCAATTTCATCCCATCTGCAGAGTAAACAATTTATGATAAGTTCCATGAAATTAAGCATGCCAACATCAACAATTAGAAAGCAAAAGAAGATTACAGTATAGGAAAATGTTGGGTCAAAATAGCTCAGGATCTAAACATCGTGACCATAAGATCAAATAGACCGCTGAAGAAAATAGTAGATGTTAACTCGGACATCAGGTTAAGGCAAACATGAATTCCTACGACCATAAGATATTAACGCTAGTCATATGATGCATACTACTTATACCTTACCCAAATAACATAACCTGAGATAGAATAATCCAAACTTTTTTTTGTTGGCAACAAAATAACATGACAATGCAAAAAAAATGTTCTAAGCTTCTCACATTCTGAGTCATGACCATGATTTCGTTCTAAAGCAAGATCATAGAGATTCCCCAAAACAAAAGCAAGTCGGTCACAAGCAGTCCCAAGAAGAGGAGCAAGCCATGATCTGGCAGCTGCACGGGCAATTTCTGCAGCTGCTTCTGTTACTCCTCTACCCCCACCTTGGCCAGCATGGGCAAGTAATATATTTGCCACCTGTCAGGAAAAGAAATAATTTACCTATTCACAGAAAATCTCAATCCATTATCCAAGGTAAATTGCCTTTACAGTATATATATACCTTCTCCCTTGACACCGAGGGGCATTCAATGGAATAAGCAGCACAGCGAAATTCATGCATCACCCTTTCAAAAGCAGCTCCTCCATGAAGCCGAAGAGTAGCATTGGGAGGCTTCATATCTGCAGTAACACCGGGCCAACCTCCAAGACCAATTTCTGACTGCTCCTCCACTGTTGTTTTTCCCCATTGCTCAGGGGCAGGATCTGCTGCTCCATCAATCAAAGTTCCCTGTACAGTAGGCACCAACAGATTCCATTTTTAGTGGAAGTATAAATCTTACTTTCTGATAGTAACAAAAGGAAGAAATAACAAGTACAAGAAATAATTGGGTTACTTGCAGCGGTATGAGGATACCAACTACTTGGGAAGAGGAATCCAAAAATTGTTAAAATGCCAATACTAAAAGACTTTGGAAGAGATCATAGATGGTAAGAAATGTAAGGAGATTCATGAATTACAGGAAGATCATATACGCCCCCCCCCCCTCCCTTTTTTTTTGGGGGGGGGGGGGGGGTGGGGGACCTGTTATGTCACATCTAGAATGGTTTAGGACGACAAAAATTTTAAAAAGTTCCATGCTGATTACCAACCACATGATTACAGATAGAAGCCACATATAACATTGCAGATTTCCTTAGGTGAGCGATATCAGAAGTGACCCGAATTTTAGAGTCCATTATGTCCAGTTCAGCTGCAACTTCACTGCAGCGCTGCTCAAGCAAAGCTAGAGTTGCTGGTGCAGCTTCTTTATATCTCTTTTGAAGCTCAGACTCCAAATAATCTCTTAGACGGCCAAAACCAATATAATAAGGCCTGAATTTGTCCTCATCAAATCCACCCTCGACACCCTCATTTAGATGGCGTAGAACTTCTAAGTCCACCTGAGATATTTGCCTGCGGAATTCATCATTTGAAATGGTGCTCCTGTCCTTTGGCAAGGCAACAAAAAATGGGCACGTGCTATCTCCCAGGTAACCACTTGCACTCAAATATCGGTCCACTTCCCACCTATCATTGAACTCCTGCATTTATAGATATCCAAAAACCATATTTCAGATCATATTATAATGACACCTGCAAAACGATTAACTTCCTCCATATGCTGAAAATACAAATAGAGGCATTCTTTGATCTGTATGGATATCTCTTTTATAGTAGGCTTAGATTTTCATATTGGAGACACTCAACAAAAACGATAAGTTTGTACCTTGAGACGATTATCAAATTTGGAGACCACAATTACTGTCCGTCTAAAAGTTGGATCAATTTCTCGAACGGCATCCAACCACAACGACGAGCACCATTCCACACTACTCTGTTGAAGAAATAACAGAATGCGATGGGGAGGACTAGCCAATGACTTCACCATTGTAATAATTTCCTCAGGCGTGTTTTCTGGTTCTCCCTTCTTTGCCTGCCAACAAAGTTTCAAAACGATAATTCATGTTAGAGCAAGATAATTTCAAACATTTATTAACTCAATATCTATATAGAATATTGCCACCTTAAGAACGAAGCCTGGGGTATCGATAATGGTGAGATTAGGACAATGTGAATATTCAGCTCTCATCACGATTGGCTTAGAAGAAACTGCAGTTTTACTCTTTTTCAAAAGTGCCTCAGTTCGGGACTTTATGATATCTGCAATTGCAGATGCCAAAACAACAGGACTGCCATATTCTTCAGAATCCTCCTCCTGTTTTCAATGCTCACTTTTCAGAACAATGGTAAATTAAACATTACAGCAAGAAGAAAGTAGATAGCAAAACAAAAGTAACAAAGCAAACCACCGCTCAAAGATGATTGCAATAGCATTCATTACCATAACACCAAGTCAAAATATATCCAAAAGCAGCCTAACCTACAAATTTTCCATTTTCTATATCTGAAAACATAATGCTTGTATTCCTTTGGTATCTTATGTTAATCAACGAGAAATAAATAGGGGACTACTTGATCCACCTAGTTTTTGAAAAAGGATAATAACAAGTCAATTCACATTTGTAATATTTTTATTTTAGATATATATTTGGAGTTTTGCTATGTACATACAAAGTCGCGTACTAATTTGCGATTAATACTGATTCTTTCATATTCAAAATTTAAATTAGTACTTATAAAAAAAAAAGTCAATTCACATTTGTCTCTTTCAATTTCCAGCAGTTTCTGCACAACCAAACTAAGAATAAGAGTGTGAGATAAAGCACTGAAAAAGTTGAATCATCACTTGTCTCAGAAGGTTAAGATTATAAGAAATGCTGAATTTAATCGCTTAACTATTATTTTAACAGGCTTACTTGTGCTCTTAAACCAGTTATATGGCTCCATGATTATCCATTCATTTCAGAGAACTAGAAGCCGATTATTTCAGCATGAATAGTTTAAGTCCGTCCAACTTCCATCTTCTTTTCATGTATCTACGTTTTTTAATAACAAAGCAAGTAGAGTCTATCAGATATGAATCAGAAACGAACTCAACACTCATTGATAATTCTCAATGCCCGAAAAAAAAAAAAAAAAGCCAAGCAGATTGAGCAACTCTTAAAAACCGTAAAGACCTGGAAGCGGCACCGGGGTTCGAGGGCGGAGGGATCGTGGACCATCTGGAGAATGAGCGGGCGGCGGGTGCCCATTTCGACCTCGCGGACATTAAAGCGAAACCCGAGGAAGGCCTCGAGGAGTGAGCTCTTGCCGTCAGATTGTCCGCCCAGGGCCACTATCTCTGGGATCGGGAGTTTCTCACCGAAAGCCACCGCGGCTGCCTGAAGACGGTTGTAGGCCTCAAAACGAGAGGATCGAGCGGCGGCGGAGGAGGAGTCAACGCATTTGGGGTGAAGGTGCTTGCGGGACATGGCGGAGGCGGACTTGTCGTACGGAGTCTTGGTGGGCGTGGTGAGAAAGGTGGCCATTGGAGTTGGAACTTGGAGATACGGACAGCTTTTCGAATTTGAATTTGGCTCATGAGGCCGTTGGGTTGGGAAAGGGCCTTTCTGTTTTTTAATTTTTAAGAAAATTATTTCTTTCTATTTTTATTCCTGAAATTGTAAAATTAGTATTTATTAGTTTATTAGAAATTCTTTCTTTCTCGTTTATTGATATTTCATGTCCACTAGTATTAAGAAAAATTGTGATGTTTTAATTTATTTTATAATTATAATGTTTTCTACAACAAATAGTGTTTATAGACTAATTTATAAGCAACATAACTATTTTAAATATAGCTCTCCAACTTGAAAATGGATAAATAATAAATTGAATATCCAATTAAATTTTAGGTATTAAATTTAATCATTACAATTTTTTTTTTTAATTTTCACACAAAATAAAATAAACAATTCAACTTTTTCAAATCCTAAAACAAAAATTATATTAAAAAATATATTCTAACAATATTTTATTCAACTTTCAACTTTTATCTCAATTCATCTCATCTCATATGCGAAAACAAACGAGTCTACCAAAAACTAATTTTAGAGAAATGTTTAGTTCACAGAAAAATCTCACCAAAATATACTCATAAATAAGTTTGCAACATTAAAGAATCTTAAGGCCTTTATTAGGCAAGGAAGGGTTTTTTTTTCCTTTTCTTTTCAGTTAATTAATATTATTATGGTAGTCAATACCACAACTGCAATATGTTGTTCATCATCTCCAGCCCTCACCCACCAAATGTTAACATTGAAGCTTGCTAATAATGTGCAAAGTTGATACAGCTTCTGCTCTCACAGGGGAACCACTTCGCGGCATAGAGATCGAAAGCCCCGAGTCCACGGAAGAAGAACATGTCACTTATAAGAGAACAATGAATTTCATGAAAATGATTCAGAGAGTTTACTTCTTGCCAAGTCTTTATAGATATCGTATGAGCTCTACTTCAAATTTTCCCTTGCGTGTAGTCTTTATTTCTCCTACCTGTCCAAAGTAGATCCGAACATCAGAAATGCCTGGCTAAGTACTTGAGGAAAGCCATTCTATCGAGTTAGTGGTTTCAGTCGAATTTAACAACTCACCTTTAATCTTCCTCTTCCACTAACCGAGACAACATCACCAGTCCTGAGAATGGTGTTGTTTTTAGAAACAGGGCTCCAATTGACACGCACCTCCCCTTTACTGCGCAGATAGATAACTTCGTATTGTTAAACTTCTATTATCACATAAGGCTAGCAATTTCAAGCGGGCAACCCAACTAGTAAAAATAAGGCTTTGTGGTCTATGTCAGGTTAAGCATACGTGCCTTCTGGAATCCAGGAACATCACAGCCACCCAGTGCAACCAACCACATAAGGATCCGATAAATCTAATATACTGTGTCTATGTCAAAGCATAGAGATAATAATATATTCAAGTGATAGATTTCACATTAACATACAAGGTTTTACCTTATTGAGTCAACAAGTTTTGATCGCGAAATCTTAAATCCAGCACTGCCTAGAGCATCGACCCGTAGTGATGCTTCAACAGTTTTAAATGACTGAGTCCTGCCAAGAGAATAAACTCCGTTTAAGACTGTGCAAAAGGAGAAGCATTTATAGACTGAAACAAGAATGATTTGCAAGGTGATGATTTGCAACCTTGGTGGTTCATAATCAAGAGATATTAAAGGTATCTTCGTGCAAGAGACTGAAACATTACCAACCTGCAAGAAGAAAAGGCATTTCAACCACAACTAGTTTGCAACTAAGGACTGTATTGCTCCTATTAGGGACCCGTGGCCAATCTTTTGACTGTCACAATATAGATGTATGGCACAACTTCTTCTCATTCTAGAACTTTTTCCTACAATAAAAATAAAATATTGCAGTATGTTGTGCACAGTTGAATTTGTTGCCATAAAAACCATAGTCAGGGGACAGCTCATTAATTCATGATATGTGAAATCAATTATAGAACCAATTTATCTAATCTGATCACAGGAATTTAAAGATCAAGTGATTAGTTTATTGATTCATATTATAATAAAACCTACAATAAAGGATAATTATCATATTGGAACTCTATTGAAATGGAAAAGTATCAGCAGAAACACAGCAGAGATAAAGAGTACCTTGTCTAATGAGGATATAACAAAATCAACAAGTTCAGGGACAATGAGGATTTGAGCTCCCTTCTCTTCCTGGGCAGTGAAAATTTTAACAATAAAAAAGAAACTCAAAATCCACTCAACTATACCCTTGTCTAATGAGGATATAACAGAAGTCAGAGAGTTCTGGGGCGATGAGTATTTGAGCTCCCTTCTCTCCCTGGGCAGTGAATATTTAACAGGGAAAAACAAAAGATAACCAGGCTCTGCTCAATGATGCCCTTTAGAAATGGCCAGCGGTCAAATAAAAGATTATATGTATTTTTATTTTTCCCAAACCGAAATAGGGTCTGAATATCAGAGATGGTTGTACTTTCTAATTTTGAAATAGGAACATGATCAATCAACAAAATGGAGTCCCAAAACTAAGCTTTATAGTGAGTACCGCAGTCAAACTGACAGCCCATTAAACCCTACATATATCTAGAAACAATATAATTATCATGCTTCAAACAAGGATGTGTTCAGCACCATCATTTTGTTAATCCTAATCTTACAAACCTGCATACTTATCAAATGATTGGATCCCTAGAAGCTATAAAGGAAAATCCAGATGATACCTGCAAGATAATATCTCCGAGCTTCTCCCTGGCAATCCCTGTACCAAGAATTGCACCAAGGTAGTCACCGTGAGAACAAGGTTGAAATGCAAAATTCCCTGTGACACTGAAAAGGTATCCATTAACCAAATATAAGTAACGGTTTCAAATAACATATGCATTGTGAAGAATGGTGAAGCTGCTACATGACAAACCTCAATGCTGCAACTACATCTGGATAATTTGTTAGTAAATCAGGATGTCCAATAGAAATCCGGCAACGCTCAGCCTAGATAATTTCACAATTTGAAAATCTACCTGGGAAAAGGTTATATATATATATATGATATACACAAAGTAAACCAGAACTATGCCAGTCCAACCTGAGGGTATCCTCCCTGAGCAACTGCTCTAATGTCAGCTAGTTTTTCCAATGTGAGCATTGACTCCTTAAGAACCGGAGGGGTAAGAAAATTGGTATGGAGAATCTCTCTTCTTGATGATGCTCGTTTAGCCTCCAATAAATGCAAAACAGATTTGTAAATCAGTACCACTTTTAAAGAATGACGGAAAGTTTAATATGATGTATTTAGTAAAAATTAACAAGAAGATACCATTTCTAGAATATGTTTCACTTCTTCAATAGCATGTTTATCATCGCCCCTTATGGCTTGTGCTACATGGCATAATCCTGAAGCTATATCAGAGTCATCAAAACTGTTAAACACATATCATGAGATACAAAAATAAAAAGGGGAAAATAAACATTGCACCTCCAACGACCAAATGGTTTACACTTGCATCCCAAACAACAAAAACAAACACGTTATACCCTCAAATTACCATGACTCAAAAAAAGAAATCGTCCAATTCTGGCCTTTAAGATGTACAGAAAACAGGTGGCGTGGCACAATGTTGATGGTATAATCTTACTGATAAAAAAAAATGTGTTGCGGATTGCAATTTTTAATTTTTTACAGTTTGAGGGTAGGTTTTGGTGCAAAGTATGAAACACCTGATAGTTAGAGGGTGCACATTGTCCTTTTTCAAATAAAAAAAAAAAAAAATTAGGTTCTAAGATAGAGAATCCATTGAATGTAAGAGAAACATGTGAACAGGCTTTCACATATTAAAGTATAAAGCAAGACACAGGTCTTGCCTGCTTTTATCACTTTGTTAGTATTCAATCCCAGAGGTGATCAATTAGGCCTTAACTACTCATCACTCAATAGAGTGTTCAACAGATAAGGTCTGTGCCAATATGGTTGTTGTAGGAAACCTCGAGTTGGTCAGAACTATAATAAAATTATTGGTCTTTTGAAATATTTTACACATACCGACCCTTGATATGAATTTCTAGAGATTCTTGAAAATCATTTATATGTTAGTCATTAAAACAAACAGTTTTAAGGAAGGACCTGAGGTGATTAGTGGTATCATGGGCAGTATGGATAAAGTCCATCCAAGGGCCTCTTTATTCTTGACGAAAGTTTCTTTTTGAGTACGTGCTGCTGAACTGAGGTTGGCCGCTTTTTTATACAAGCGTGATACTGGAACAGCTTGGCACGTTTTACAAGTTTTTGCATTGAATAAGCAGATTTTCTGCAAAATCTAAGTCAGGGATTTTATCAAACAACATTCCCCCATTTTTTCAATTTACAATCTTTAGAGGTAATGTTACATTGTTTTTTTTTTTTTAATAAGTAAACGGTAGTATTAATAAATAGGCATAGTCCCAGTACACAAAATGGTATACAAGAGATAAGAACCTATTTAGGTCGCTATAGAAGACGCAAGGAAATCATGAGAGGTAATGTTACATTGTTATGCATGGTTGTTGTTGTTTTTTATTAGATTATTAACAGGATTTGAATGCAAGGTGACCCCTGGCATTCAGATGGTAACTTAACACCAGGCCACCAACGTTCACATTAACTTATCTACAATGCACAAAAATACATGACGTGTTTCAACCATTTAGCTAAATGGGAATCCGAAAATCCCAAGAATATAGTATAGCACAAATAGACCTAAGAAATTTCCATTAGTGATACAAAGTAACAAAGAGAACCATCCCAAAGCCACTCACCTGGAAAAGTAAGAGGAGAGGTGAAAGGAAAAGAACGGAGGGTTTTGTAGGGAGAGAGCGTGCTGTTAATAAGGGTAGAATAAGAGCGAGCAAAACCATTCGCTGCTTTTCTTAGAACCCACGGTCCTGCGAAACCGATAGTGGCAGCCATGGCCACTGTTCAGTGTGCGCACAAGGCAGAAATCAAATTCACTCGGCCAGATATTCTTGCCACATCAGAACTCCGCTGTGGTTCCCACTTGTACCGACCAGAGACACCGCCGTACCAGCATCGTATATGGATGGCATCAGCAACGAATTAATAATAAATAAATAAATAAAAACCATCGTAATTTTTCACTTTTTATTTATGCAAATTCTCAATTTAAAAAAATATATATTTTTATAGATATTTATTATCAAAAAAGTGTTATACATAAATATATCTTTTATATATAAAAAGTGTGTATAAAACAAAATTTCTTGTTTTAACAGTTTTTTTTTTATTTTTCTGTTAACTTTAACTATGTTCGTCTAAACGTCCGAATGTAAAGTTAGATGAAACTCAAAGGTCAAATGACTAAAAAGTGATTAATAGTCGTATCCACATTATTGACCCAAAAGGCCCAAATCTAAAAAGTGATTAATAAAAATAAAATAAAATAAATAATAAAAATACTAATAAATAAATTAAAACACACTAATTTTTGAAATCTCACATTTCGCATCGTTAGTCAAATTGTCTTCAAATTAAATTTACCTCATAAGTCATATAAAACAAATCTTTTTATTTTCTAATCTATCAAAACATGTAATTATTAAATTTCACTAACTTATTATTATTCAAAGATATTTCTTATAATTTACTTATATATATATTAAATTATGCATTAATTAATTTTTTTATTAAAAATCATATTTCTTTTATTAAAAATATTATTTCATCCAACTAGATTAATGTGCTTTGCACGTTGCTCTAACCTAGTATATATATATATGTATTATAAAAGTAAACTTACAAAATAGTATGAATTCATAATATACACTAAATTTACTTTAGATTAATGCTAAGTACTATTATTAATTGTATAAGTATCGTACAATCGTTTAAAAAAATGAGATTTATTATTAAAAAATTAAATTTTTATATAAATTTTGTATTTATTCACTTTTTTTAAATAATTATATGGCGCTTGAATATTCATGACTATAACTATCATTTTTTTTATTTTATAATAAAATTAAATATATCACATTCAATCACCTTAATTTTCTTATTCAAGATGTTTCTCGAAGATATCAAGATTTTGATAATTGATAATTTTGATGAATTTAAGAGTCGCCTTCTGCAAGGAGTGTAACCTATCCGGTTTAGGCAAAATTTAGGATGGAATCGGTATGCACCAGTTTTGTATTTTTCAAAACTAATTACGCACTAGTTACCTTTCTAAACCAGTACTCCAGTTTTACAGGTTTTCAGTTAAGTTCGGTTCAGTCCGATTTTTTAATTTTAATGTACTATATTGTATTATATACTATATTATATAATATATATAATATAGTATATAATACTATAGTAATAATATATTGTAGTATATTATAATATATAATATAATGATATATATTATAGTATATTATAATATATAGTAATATAATATTATTATAACTATTAATATGCACTATATAATATTATTATAACTATTAATAAAATAAACAAAATGATAGTAGATTTTAAATTTAATATTATATTAATTAACAATTTATTATATAATACAAAACTATTTTATATATAGTTATATATTATATATACATATTATATACAATAGAAAAAATTAAAAAAATATATATAAATGGATCCAATCCAGTTTTAAAAAAAGAAAAAACGGAACCAAACCGATTTTAACCAATTTAAAAAAAAAAATAAAACCGGTACAGGATCGAACCAAACTCAGGACCGGACGGATCCCACCGGTTTATCAATTTTTTTTTATACCCCTACCTTCTGTCTATTTGCTTATCTCTTTTAAAAATTCTATGTGCAGTCATTTTTACATACTCTTTTATGCATTTCATTAATGTGATTGGTTATGTTATAAAAATTGATATAACAAATCACATTAATAAAATGAACAAAATATACAGAAAAATAAATATATGTAACGTTACTCGAATCGGTAGCTTCTGTCTCCATGTTCCGACTTCTTGCAGGACTCTTTATTCGTCAGAAAAAAGTGAGTTTTTTTCCTCTTTTATTAAGGGGATTGCAAGTATGGTTGTAAAGGTACATTTTTCATTTTTTCTTTTTCCAGGTTATAAATCTATCACAATACCAGAGCATCAATTCTCGCTTGGTAAGGAGGTCAGACCCAAACAAAATAGAGCTTCAATGAAAGCAAGTTCATCGATTCAGAAAGCATTCATGAAATTTGATCTCAAGAGTCAAAATTTGAAAGTTCATACAGTCAAACTAAATGTATGCAGCTTCTCTCTTTCTGACTGAGCTACCAGCAACATTATGATTTTAGTGTCCATCCCCTTTCAGGGATGATAACGAACGGGAATAACTTAATTCTTTAGGACTACGAACCTAGCAACTCACACACACAAGCATAGAAACTGGTTCATGGCTCTTTCTACTTAGTTCCAAGTCACCTTTTAGAAAAGATAGTAGTACCCAAGCACCAGCACCATCAAGGCAAACACAGCAGCAGGAGCAGCCCATATCCAGTAGTTAGTGGGCTTCTTACGTTTCAGGACTACTTTAGAAACAGAAACTGGGCCTTTTGATCTGTTCCTGGGTCTGATAGTATTCACCTTTGGAGCCTTTTCCTTTCCTGAAACTGGAGCTTCAACATTCTCATCTACCTTCTCTGGTTCTGCAACCTCTGACTCTGCTTCTGCCGCTTCTTCAGGATCACTAGTAAGTGTGGAACCTGAGGCCTTTTTCTTTGCTTTCTTTTCACGCTCCTGAGATAAGTTAATTGGAGAAGATGTGTCAATTCTAAGCCCTACAACAAACAGAAATAGTAAACCAGAAATGATGAAAATACAGTGAGTTAATAATTTCCTTCAACTTCTTTTCAGTTTCCTTCTGAACCCTAATAGCTCGTTTGGCCTCGGCTTTCTCTTGCAACTTCTTCTTCCTTTCCATGGCCAGCTTAGCTTTTGCCATTTCCTCTTCTCTTTTCATCTCCTTCAACTTTGCTGCATCAACTTCATTGTCCTTGGCAGGAGTGTCCTTTTGAATCTCTTCTAACCCAGAGGTGTCCTTGCCTTCTGCTTTAATAGGCTCCAAGGTGGATTTTGGGTTTGCTGCTTTAATTTTCGTTTCCTTCTGGGGCTTTTGGCTGAGCAAAGTATCCCGTGAAGGGGATTTGGAATCTTCCTTTACTTCTTTCAAACTAGCTTTTGCCACTGTCTCTGTTTCAGAGAATGTACGTTCTTCCAATACCACCAAAGGTTTCTCATCTGGGTTCCTCATCCGTCCATCCCTACTCAATTGGCGACTATCTAATGATGGCAAAATTCTTTTCTCATAATCATCCCTTAGAGCCTTGTCACTGCTCCAGCGAGACATAAAACTCTCGACCTAATGCAGAATAGATCAATATAAGACATTATAGTACATATCTAGTATCAACTTCAAGTGATGTTCTTGACAAAAGAACACTAACTGAACCAACCTCTGAATGTGAAAGTTCCTCAAGACCGTTAATATCTTTTTTTGCAGCAAGCTCCCGTGCTTTGTTCAAGACTGTACGGCTTTGGTAAAAGTAGGCATTCTGAAATATGAGATAATATCAGTTTAAAATTGAATGCAGATTACTGACTACGTTAGAAACCTAAACTTAATATAATCATTGTCAAGAAAGCTAGAAAGCTAATTAAGATGACTCCACATTTCAATACCACGAAGGACCAAAACAGAACTATTATCACTATCTGGCCATTGAACTGTTCTTTTACAACTTCAAAATACTTACAAACATGTCATGTTACAGAACACACGACCAGAAAAGTTGTGAGATGATGCTCAGTGTGCACGTCGTGATCCAAATGCTCTTTTCTTTTCTTGCATGCGGAACCAAATTTATGTTAGCTGAGAGCTTGAACGTATTCAATATCACTGTGTATGCACATTTGCCAAAAATTGAGGACCCCAGACCAAACTAGTTAACTTTCCTAATTGGACCAAGGAGACTTCAGATATTTTCTGGATGTTACAATAGTAAGCACGGTCCTCTTTAGGTCAACACACACTGCGCACGAAAACAAAGAAGGATCTACAAGCATTGCAACAAAGTACAAACCTACCCCCTCATCACGCTGTTTTCTGAGTTGATGAAAGCTTTCATACGCTTTGTCCCTCTTTTGGGAGACAACCTTTAGTTCCTCCATTAAAGAATTAATGTCGTTGTCTATTGCCTTTAGTGCATCATCAAGTTGCTTAATTTTGGCCTGAAGTGCTTGTTTCTCCTTTCTTACTCCATCCAAGTCACCACCTATGAGCTACAAAGAAATGTATAGTTTTACATGTAGTTAATATAAATTACTATTGGACAAAAACCAAGAGCACCTCTGGAATAGTCAGTGAAATGACAAGCTCCAAAACACAGAATTCCAACTAGCATTGCCTTACTTTAACCTGGTCTTGAATAACTTCTCTCTGACCCAATGAATCCTGAATCTTTGCTCTCATAGCAGCATTAGCGATTACTTTTTCCCTCGTCGCCTCAAGATGTTTGATCTCTCTAAGGAGTTGTTTTTCCTCAGTCAATGGAATGCTTTCGTGTTGTATGCGGTACTTCAAACTATGGATCTGACTCCACAAATCAACAGTCAGAAAATAAGAGAATAGAAGGCATCAAGGACCACTACAGCTCAGAATAAACTGGTAAATTCAACATTTTACAAAACATGGGAAGAAAATAAAACATACAACATCATTAAGCTCTTCCTCAGATGAACATAAACCACCACCCCGACCACCCGTGTTTGAATTGCGGAGCTTGCCAAGAGCCTGTTGCAGAGGCTCAATCTCCTTTCTTTTCTCATCCAAGATTGTCCTAAACTGCCGGTTGTCATCTTTTAAAGCTCTAATCTGAGAAATCAACTCTGCTCGATCCGACTGCAGAAAAAGAAATAGAATAACAAAATTGTTGCAAAATAACTTTGAGAAGGTCATAACTCAATTAGTTCTTTAAATAAGTAGTCCAAGCACAGCTTCAATGTGTTACACTAATTGGAAGTTCAAGAACATTGTCTCTGAAAATCATTCTCGAGATCACCTGTTTCCAATTATCTTTTATATATATATATTTTTTTATAAATAAATTATCTTTTATATTTATATATATATATACAACTATCTCCTGTTTCCAATTAGCTCTTGTAGCAAGATAGTTAATCTGATGGGACATGGGTGTCTGTTTTTAAGGCCCCAATTCTGGGGTTCTAAATCTATTGGCTTTCAAAGCGTTGGAACAACATTCCAACCAGAAATAGTTCCTCAAGAAATGAAATGTAATACTAACAGAATACTAATATCTATAGCTCAAATATATACCAATGAGGTCATAGTATAAAATTATCGTTATGGAGTACTCTAACCTACCCTCTTTGCCTTTAGCGCTTCAGTGATCTGAAATCGGGCTTGATTTTTCCTCTGAATCTCTTTATCAGCCTGATCAACTTTGGCTTTTATTTTTGGGTCATCATATGGTCGGTACCTGACAAAATAGAAAGAATGGATCTGCTTAGGTGCAGGCCACTCGTCGACTGCATCCTTTGGGAAGTTGGCGTTAGAAATGTCATGTCCTTCTCCTTTAACTGGTTCATCTCCATGCGAACCAAATTTTATGGGATGGTTGAGACCAGGCCCTTGATCCAATTTGCCATTATCCTTTCCAGGCAAAACAGTAGTGTCTCCTTCACTTACAGTCTCCACCGGTCCTTGGACCATCTCAAACCCCTCAACCTCGACAGCCATGGTTCACCACAGAAATAGCCTCAAAACCAGAGACCTGATGGAAATGACAAGGACAAAGCATGTGAAAAATAGGAACACTCAATTACTGAATAAATTATACCATTCCAAATTTATATGCTATGCAATTTCTTATTAAATTGGTCAAAATGCTTAGCAGCACGTGCATTCACCACTGGAAACGATTGTAAGAATAATAAGCTAAACACAAAGAAAAAAGAAAAACAAGATCGAAAATTTTCACGTTCTCAACAGATCTTTAAATCTGGAACACCCAAAAGAAAAAGGTGCAAAGTACCAGATCGAAAGCCAGCCGTTATTCCCAGTACATGGGCATCCAAAAGCTTCAACGAACATCCAAACAACATAAGAAGAAGAACCAGACAAAAAGCAATTAAACACCCAAAGAGGAAAATGATATACGTACATGCCTGTTACATCCAATCAGCCCTTTACAGAAGTGTTCATAAATGAAACAAATAAGGGGAAAAGGGTGCAGAAATCTAAGTCCACACATCTCCATGTCAATCATGAAAGAAACTGTAATCAGAAGTACGCGAACGTTATATAAAGACAAGAGCTTTATAAAGATCAAGCCTCGCACCAAACGAGCCAGTCATGCCCACAAAAATAATTAAGCAAGCTCCGCAATATATAATACGAATGCAATCTCATTACCCTCAATTATCAAGATCAATACAGATCAGCCAAGAAATGGAAAGACAGAAAACACGAATACGCTGGAGATTGAAAATGGGTTGAGGAATACAAGAGAATACCTGAATAAAGATTAGGAAAAAATGAAAAGAGCTAAAGAAAGGTTATTACCTGGAATAAAAAGAAACTGAATCAGTGAAAGAGGGAGAGCGAGATGTGCAGGAGAAGATCCTATATTTGACTAAAAACAAAGGACGCCCAATTCTGAGTTCGGGCAAAAAGAAAGAAAACGTAAAAGGGTTCAGATCTCGTTTCCAATTCTTGTCTCCGACCCAATTTTCTCTCTCTCTATTTCCAGTCAATTTCGCAATCTTATATCCACCAGCAGATTTTTTATCTCTTTAAAAAAAAAAATGGTCTGAACCACCGTTTTCCTGGCAGCGGTTACAAATCTAGACTAGCCGCTGTTTTTTTTTTTTTTTTTTTCATTTTATAATTTTAAGTTTTGATTTTGTTGGGTTCAATTATTAGGAATTTTAAATCGTTTTGGTATTTACGATTTATAACAATTTTTGGAAATCGAAACCCCGTCCTATGAATACAAAAAATGTTTTATTTTATTTTATTATTATAATTTTTTTAAATTTTTATATAAAATATAATAAATAATTTAATTTTTAAAATATCAAAACATAATAATATTAAAAATAATATTTTATTCCACTTTAATTTCTATCTCAACTCATTATTTAAATGACATCAAAGATATTTTTTTCTTTTATTTAAAAAATAAAAATATCCTGCTACAGGACCATCGATTTTACTTTTTGATTCCAACCGTTAATGTGTTTTTATTTTTTAAAATTAAAAAAATAAAGAACATCCTAACATTTTCCTAAAAAAGAAAAGTTTTTTCGTTTACTTATTAGAAAAATAGCATTTTTCTTGGAGCTCTTTAATAAATAAATATGTCATGGCTTTGATGGTTCTTAAAAATGCTTCTTTTTTAAGTTAAGGGCTTCCTTTTCTTCATAAAGATAAAATAAATTTATTTTAAAACATTTATATCATACATTATACATATTGCACAATTTAATTTAAAAAATAAATTTAAATTTTATAAATCAAATTATATTATATAAATAAGATTTGATATAGACACCTTAAAATAATATTTAATACTCACATCCCATTCGACAACCCTTTTTTATAAGCATAAATAATTATATATATTACTTATTATATTCTCCTTAATGAAAATGACTTTTTATCAATGTTAGTCAAATAGGATCACATGAAAAGGTGACAAAAATAATGAAATAATTTTTTTTTTATTATTATTAAAAGTTGCCCGAAAAGATTATAAAAGGAATGACAGATAACGTGATTTTAATATGACACGTCGTATATATTTTATAATTAAAAAATATTTACAGTTCAATATACTAAATAAAGTAAAATTATATAATTCCACCTATAGACCTAAAAGATATTAATGCTTTTGTATTATACATATTCCCCAAATAACAATTTTACCCATTTTGTAAATGGAATTGAAAATTAAAGAACATTACTTATTTAGTTTTACCGTATTTAAGATATTTTGGAATGTACAATGACGACGCTCTTGTCCCTTTGTCTGTCATTTGCTACCACTGTGATTGGCAATATCAACATCCTCGTAAACGAACACGCGTTCTATTCGTTTTATCCGTCGTCGGATCGGGACACATTAGCTCGATGATCACGAGAGTGCGGTGAGTACCTGATAAGATTGGAAGGGAAATATTCGCAAAAGTACAAAACTACCCCTCCTGCGTTTAGGAAATTACAAATCGGAAAATAATGGAGAACCAAGGGGCCAAGATGGACTTCCACGTCTAATCTGCGATGTGTAAATCGAGACTTTTCCGGTACATGGAGACTTTCAAGTTTTCAACAATCATGATGGCGTGACGCATGCGTACATAAATTGATTTATTTAATATTTCTATTGTATAATATTATATAGTCATTTTTTTATATTTTTTATATATTTTATTAATATAATTAATTTTTTGATATGCAATCAATCATATTAATAAAATATTTAAAAATATATATAAAAATAACTATATGTAAAATTTTTATTTTATTATTATCTGTATAAATATTTCGAATAACAAAAATTTGATGTATCGTAACTTTTATGCACTCAATTGATGTGATTGATTGTGTATTAAAAAAATTGATGCAACTAATCACATCAATGAAATGCACAGAAAATATATAAAAATGACTGTATAAAATATTACTTTTTAAATAATATTAAATAAGTAATATATATGATGTCCATTTCATATGACATCCTCTAATTTCCTTTTAAAACTTAAAAAATTATGACAAAAATTGGATAGAAAATTAGAAGAAATGGTAATTTTCAAAGAATATACAGTTAGCAAACAAAGTGCATGAATTACGCCTAAAATTTGGGTCCTAATTAAAGGCATTCTTAAATTCACCAGCGCTACCCACTTTGTACTTTCGACGCGTGTAGCCATTCACTATACCGGTATTGTTGCCTAAAGTAAACCATTCAACTCGACAACAACTAACAACATTCAAAGGTAGGTGAAACATTTATTTTTTTTTTCTTTTGGGCCTGGATGGCGTTGACTTGCACAAGACTAAACTGTTACTCAGGGGAGTTGGGCCCAATAAATTGAGTCCAGATCTAAATTAAGACTGCTGCTCTATCTAATGCCTTCTTCGTGGTTTAGGGGGCCATCCACCGAAGATCGCAGCGGGAAAGACGATAGCTCGTCACATTCTTCTTTTCCGCAGGCTGTTATGAGCAGCTCTCTGTTGCTCAATCTTAGCCCTTACGTGTGGGCAAATCATTATGGATAACGTTAAATATAGTTAAAAGCCATGCAAGCGTCGTAAACTCATTTAAAAAAAGAGTATGATCTAGTATTAAAATTTTAATTTTTCTCATGGATCACATGTTTACTTACTTTATTTTAAAATGAATGTGTAGTATTTACACATTCTATAATTATAAATATTATTTCTTAAAATGTGGATGAAACGATCCGATGAAAATCCGGCAACAAAAGGAATCTTAAGGCTGACAACAAATACTCATCTGCATGTTGGGCTCAATCCTATTCCGATCATGAATCGAATTGGTAGAAGTTGTGACTGATCCATTGTCCATACTCTTACCATACAACCTTGTAGGCCAACTTGGCATGATGGGCGCCACACTCTCAAGATTAAGCAATGAGTTCCTTCCAATATTATCTGAACTCTGAAGAGATGATACCAATCTATGTAATATGCACTTTAATTCTTGTTTTTCTAAATACGATAAAATTGATAAGTGAAATTAATTATTTTCAGTAATTTATAAAAGAAAGAAAAATTCATTCTGGCACTACCAATATTATTTTAATAGTTACCTTTTATTTTTTACATTCATTTCTTTAAAAATAATATTAGATACAGTCTTATGTTGTGCAAGTTCTGCACGTTCTCTTTAAAAATTTGTAAAATTTATTATTAAAAAAATAATTTTTTCTATAATTTACTTTTTTCAAAATAAAAATATTAGACTTACACATCCTAATACATCAAATAGCATTTATCTTTCATTAAAGTATAAGCATGTTGATGTTAAGAACACGTAAGAGCATTGATCTTTCAGTAAAGTAAAAACATGTTGATGTTAATAGCACGTAAGACTTCACCATAAATTATATTAGAATAATTAAAAAAGTTTAGAGCGTGACAAGATCAATAGAGCATGCTTTATATGTTTATATTATTCAGCCTAGTTTTCATTAAAATGGGATGGCAAGCATGATTCATCACGCAAATGTTCCCAACATCTAACTAGAATCATAGTAAACTGGACCCATCACGAGTTTAATAGATTCGTATATCAAACCGCCCTTCTAATAAATTTCTGACCCACTTTTGGCCATTTTCTTTCCCATTTGAGTCGGCCCGAATTAAGTTATTGAATTTTTGTCCTATGAGGGGGACCCACGCGTTGCTTTTTGTACTCGTCTTTATTAGTCAATTCAGATCATCTCAAAATATAATACGGCTACAAAATCAGAACATCGTTAAAAGGACTATCCACATGTAAAGGATAATTTTAATAAATATAAAATAAATTTAAATTTTAACTATTTTATTTATATAAATTTTTATATTAAAATAATTATTTTTTATTATATAATAATAAAATAATATAAAATAAATTTAACTTTAACTATTCATATTTAGATTATCTATTTATTTATTATATAATAAGGAGTAATTAATAGTTTAAAAAATATTTAATTTTTAATTTATTTAATTTTATCATATTTTACTATTTAGTTTGAAGAAACTGATGAAAATTTATAGATATAGATAGAGAAAAGAGAGAGTATTATAAAAAAATAATGAAAATTTATGGATGTAGATAAAGAGAATATAGAGTATTATAAAAAAAATAAAAAAATAAGTATTTGGTCGGTAAACAGTAGATATCAAATTTGGTATCCTCTTTATAATTATTATAGCTAAATGTTACAAAATTTGCTATTGGTTAATTCATTACAAGTGAATTTTCTGTCTAATAGTTATAAAATACAGTTTATTTTGGATATAAATAATCCGGTGAGAGTGCTCTTGACTCGCCCCGTTTGGAAAGTAAATCCTCCTCAACTCATTTCATCTCATCATTACACATTTTTCAAATCTCCATCTTTTTTAAATTTTCATATAAAATATAATAAAAAATTTAACTTTTTCAAATCCCAACACACTCATAATATTTAAAACTAATTTCTAACAATATTTTATTCAACTCAACCCAACTCAACATCCAAACCCAACCGCAAAAATGATACACTTGTGATCTTTTTTTATAATTTGTATATAAGTATATTTTAAATGATAAATATTTATAGAAACTAACTTATGAAAATAATATTATTTTCTATAAATATTTTTATTTTAATACGTAGTTATATAAAAATTATAAAAATGAGTTGTATGTGTATTATTATTTATCTATTAGACTTCTAAATTTTATGGTCTAAAAATAAGAGAAAATAATGATCTCGTGTATATACTGTTTAAATATAATCTTGAGTAATGCTTAGTCCACAGGTGAAATTCACCCATGGATACTACCCATAGTTTTTATTATTATTATCATGTCTGTTATTTAATAATTAAAAAATATATTTTTTGTGATATTAATTTTTTAAAAATATTAAAGAGCATAAAAAAAATGTATAAAAAATTAAAGAAAAAAGGAAAAAAAAAATAGGCCATTTGACCTTGTTGGTTGCACCCATTGGTGGAATCCACCGGTGGCGTGGGTGTAGCTGCTCCCTAATTTTTATGCAAATCCTGGAAAATCATCCGGATGCGGAATGATTCGGTAATACATGACGTCACCATCCAAGAGAATCTTTCGGCCGCCCTGCCTAAATTCTTTGAATACAAAATTAATAGGACGCGGTTTGACGAGTTGATAAAATTGAATAAACTGTTCATTTCTTAATGTAAACGTATTCAATAATTCTTTATTTTCATAAATATAAGCCCATAACACATTTTTAATATAACATTTAAATACTCTCAAATACACATATCTATATTTTTTTAATAATGATATTTACAAAATTTAAAATGTATAAATTTCAAATGGATCTTTTATATAAAAAAGTAGACTCCGTTATGAAAATTAAGAAAAATTTACTCTTTTTTATTAAAAAAAATTGCAAAATTCATGCATTTGGGACTAATTTCAAACCCTATTTATATATTTTTTTAATATTTAATAATTGCTTCCAATTACGGAAAATCAAGTGTGACACTTATTGTTATGGAGTCAAGTCGGTCTTTAGAATTGTATAAAATCTGAATCAATGTTATAATTTATAAATGTTGTTTACTTTTATTTTCGAAATTATTCTTTTGAATATTTTAATACCTTAATTAATTATTTATATATATAAATAAATAAATAAGATGTGGAGGTTTTGACCAGAGAAAAATGGAGGGGCTAATAGATGATGGCGACAAGCACGGGTACTTCTCTCCGAGCATCGACGCTTTGACTCCTGATTGATGAGACAAAAAGACAAAAACAAAACAAAACTAATGCCACGTGTCACAAAAAATTCTGTTCATTAAAGTACGAGACTTTGAACAGCACACCATTTTTTATTTTTATTGTTTTAAGGATGCTTGGACAAGTGGCTGGTCGGACCAAACGATCCAAATAGAGTTTTGTTATATATAAATATAATCGCGTATTAATTTGTATATTAATATTAATTTATTTATATTTAAAATTTAAATTAATATTATTTTTAATAAAATTTATTTTTTGACCAATTACATTATATTGATGTATAAATTAATGCACAATTGTACTTATAATTATATTTTTTCATCAAAATATAAGTAGTGCTCAGATCATGAGGAGTGAATATCCAATTTTTTTTTTTTAAGGTGAAAGATATATTCTTGACATATAATTTCAATATTTTTATATAAAAAATGTTAGGAATATTTGTCTATAAAAAAACAAAACGTGGTTTGAATGCTGTACCAGGAATCACATGTTAAGGTGTATCTTTATTTTATTCCCGTCAACATAGTTTTTGTTTCCATAAAATAAATAAATAAATGAGGATGATCAGTACCCTTATTTGTGGTGATGATCATATAATATTGCTAATTTCATGCTTCATCGATTGTAAGCGCACATCAGATAGCTCAGTCTCATCCTGGAATGAATCATATTGCGTATTTGGACTGTAGACGAATTTTTCCAAGACAAGATACAAGGTGTCCCCACACAAAAACTTTGTATAAAAGCACTTTTTCAAGTACGAAGAATTCTATCTTATATTTCTAAGCTTTCACATAAACTACTAAGAAGATACATAAGAGACTTTTCGATTCTACCAAGGCCTTCTCTTTCTTTATTTTCTTAAATGTGGAGGTGTGAAGACCCAATATTCAAGTTACTAGAATTATGTTTAAAGTTATACAAAACACGACATTAACATAGACATTTTGGCTAAGAGTCTGAAATCTCATAGGGAATCCGGTAAAACACTAGACCCTAAATGTGCTTGGAAAGGTGGGGATAACAAACAGGGCATTTTGATAAAAACAAGAAAAGGAAATAGAAACAGGTTATACTTTTGACATGTTAGTTATTGGTAATTTAAAATTTTAAAAATTTAATTTAAAAAAAAATAAAATTATAAGTAAAATTATATATACATATAGTACTACTATTCGATCGAAACTCCAATTACTCTCCAGCCTCTTTGAATATGTACCACAACCATTAACCTATCTTGATGTTGATTCTACTTCTTTTAGGTGCATGTATCCATCTATATTGATTGATGGCTAAACTTTAACCAAAAAATAAAAAAATCAAACTATATTTGCAAAATGAAATAAACAAAAAAGAAAAAAGAAAAAAAAAAAAGACCCTTACCTAGTACTCCATGTCCTTTAGTACTAGACAATTTTATCCAACGTTTTAAATCCATAATCCAATACCCACTATATGTTTGCAGAAATGGCAATTTAACGGGAACTTTTAATGAAGAGAATTCGGTTGATGTTGTGTTTTACAGTGTTCAATGCATATTCTTGTAGTTGTGATTCCGAGTTTTGTATTTGTTTCTAGAAATAAGAGTCCGACATCATCTCCGATACTGTTATCTGTTACAATTTTCATGTTATTTTTCTCCAAAAACTCGGCTCACTCACAGAGAGAGAGAGAGTCCTTAAGCCTTGCAAGCCGCGAACAAAGCGAACTAATTCTCTTATTTCTTTCACACGCAAACACGTTCTGTTTATAACTCAAACATAAAGGAAGAATCTTTTTTTTTTTTTTTTTAAAAATAAAAAAAGAGATCTCCAATTTATAAATGTCTCTCTCTCTAAATCTTTCATTTATTTTCTAGTATTTTATTCAATCTCCGTCTCTATCTTCCTCGACGTGCACAAGCTGTGTGCTTTGCGCATACAAAACTGGTTCGGCTTCCCACATAACAAGCTCTTTTATCTCCGTCTGTGTTTTTGTCTGCCGCTCTTTCCTTGATTGCGTTGTGTTATTGTTATGTGTGCTGTTGTAAGTCATATTGGGTTACCTCACTTTTTCTGCGACCATTGATTTTCGTTTCCGAGCTTCGTGCTCAGCTGCGTTGTTTTGTGATATCGCATAATTTCGTATCATATACTGTGGTTCTTTTGATTGAATGATCTGAAGCTGAGATTTCTGATCTGGGTTTTGTGTCATTTGCATTATTTTGGCCCATTTGGTTGTTCCAGATGATTATTTTGCTGATATTATGCAATAAAATTTATTTTTTAACTTATTCTGAAAATCTCGTGTTGGATACGGCATTCTATTGCTGGGGTTTGTTACCCCCCTCTTCCTCCTCTAAAAAAAAAAAAAAAAGGTTTTATTTTTCAAAGATAATTCCAAGATTTGACATAGTTTCGCTACCATTTGTGTCGTCAATGTATTTGTCTAGAGATTGTATAGCTGTTAGCATTGACAGGAAAGATTTTTGGAATTGTTTATTTTTCTATTGTTGATTTTCTTGATGCGCCTATCTGTCTCTTCTGTCATGTTTTTCCACCTCCCTTTCTCTATCGTCATTGGTTATTCATTTAGTTTTTTTAATAATTGCTTCTTGGTTCCAATTCTTGAGTTAGCTTCAATCTCATGTTTTACCGGGGTTTAATTTTTGGTTTTGATTCAACAGCTATATTTATATGTCAAAATTTTGGAGTCTTTCTGAAGGTGGTGTTGATCCAAGTTCAAAGGCTTGATCAATTGGTCGTTTGCTATTCTGTTCTGTTATGTATTGGGCGAGCAAGGAAACTTGGAATGCAGAATTTGTTGATTGGAACCCATGATAAGGCTTGCTAATGGGGTCCCTAAACATGGAGAAGAAATGGTTATTTCCGCTCATCATAAGCTCTCTAATATGCATATTCCTTCTGGTCACTACCTTCAACATGGGTCTGGTTTTCTCACTGCACACAATTAATTCGATCTTTTCAATTTTTCCTTCTCGCTTGGCTACAAATCAAAAGAGCCCAGTTTTTGCTGAATCAAGAGTTTCACAATCTCCACCCCCTCCTACCGGCCCAACGATTCCTCGATTCGCTTATTTGGTTTCTGGGTCAAAAGGTGATTTGGAAAAGCTTTGGAGAACTCTTCACGCACTTTACCATCCACGAAACCAATATGTTGTTCATTTGGATCTTGAGGCGCCGGCAGAGGAGAGGTTGGAGCTAGCCTCCCGAGTGGAGAAAGAACCGATTTTTGCTAAGGTTGGGAATGTTTACATGATTACCAAAGCTAATATGGTCACTTATAGAGGACCCACTATGGTAGCTAATACTCTTCATGCTTGTGCCATTCTTCTCAAAAGGAGTAAGGATTGGGATTGGTTTATCAACCTCAGTGCTTCCGATTATCCTCTCGTGACCCAGGATGGTTAGTTCATACCATTGAACTTGTGACAAGATTATGTTGGTGTTATTATTAGCATCGCTGCTGCTATTGTTTATCTTTTATGTGATAGATGCAAATTCTTTTGTTAAACTGTTTAGTTAATTTTATGTAGATCTTCTATACACATTTTCGCCTTTAGATCGAAACCTGAATTTCATTGAGCACACGAGCCAGCTAGGATGGAAGGAGTGAGTTCTCTCTCTCTCTCTCTCTCTCTCTCTCTCTCTCTCTCTCTCTCTCTCTCTCTCTCTCTCTCTCTCTCTAACATCATATCAAACAATAGAACCATCACAGATCCCAAATTCCTCAATACTTGTTTGCGGTTTGCAGGGATAAGCGCGCAATGCCTTTGATGATAGACCCTGGCTTATACTCATCAACCAAATCAGATATCTTCTGGGTCAATCCCAGAAGAACTTTGCCAACGGCTTTTAAGTTATTTACAGGTGAGATATCTTTGTCAAGTACTTTATCCTTTTGGTATCCTATATGATTGTTCATTGACGTGTCTTTACAAACATATGTTTGAAATTTTATTGAGGACAGAACCAATAAAACAGTGCATATCAGAATTGAGTCAAATTTGCCTAATTTTACCGGATTTGTTGCTTTTGAATTTTCTGTCAATCTACAAGACTTCCGAAAGTAGATTCATTTCTGCTAGCAACTATAATTTTTTTTTTGGTGCTTTTGGTAGGAGTTCGTCTACAAATAAAAGACGTCAGACTGAAACTGCATCTAGTTTCTAGTTCAGTTAGTTCTTAATTTTTACATCTGTAGCATCTATTTTTTACAAATCCCAAAAGGCAGGCATTTTAAGAGTGATGTCAGGGATTATTAGTTGAATCCAAACATTGTGATGAGAGTAACTTGAAAGCTTCTCATATTCTTTTCAAACAATCTATCAATCAGCTGTATAGTGCTTTTGTTCTAGTGGTGTGCAAGTATGCCTAGGTTCCCTTATATAAGCCGATGCCTGGTGGGACGTCCTATTCATCTCTTTAACAGACCAACCATGTCAATCCCAATCAGCCATAGTCAGCTTCACAACTGTCCTTATGTTTCTGCTTGCAACTATTGCTATGCTCAAAACAAAATCTTGAAAGTCTGGATACCGTAAGATGCCAGTCCCTTCTGCAGTGGACTCTACCGATACCCCCGTAATAGCAACTCTATCACACTGAATGTTCTAAACATCTGCATTCATTTAAATCTCAGCCACCCTGACGTTTGGTTATATCCTTCAATATTGGAGCAATATTTCAGATCTTAGAGTTTCCATTTTGGGTTTGTACTGCATAACGGCATGCATCCACTTTAGCCTCCCTGTCCCTCAAACAATGAAACCATGGAGAGAATCTGCCTCAACCTGTTTTGACAATCATTTTTCGTCCTCTGTTGTCTAGTTTATTTTCGGAAACTGGTTGTGTAACGTTAGTTAACGTCTATTTTTGTTGCACAGGTTCGGCATGGATGGTTCTGTCACGTTCATTTGTAGAGTATTGTGTCTGGGGTTGGGATAATTTACCAAGGACCCTTCTCATGTACTACACAAATTTTGTCTCCTCCCCTGAGGGCTACTTTCAGACTGTCATATGCAACGTGCCTGAGTTTGCTAAGACTGCAGTCAACCATGACTTGCACTATATTTCTTGGGACAACCCCCCGCAACAACACCCTCACACCCTTTCCCTTATTGACACGGACAAGATTATTGGTAGCAGTGCACCATTTGCTCGAAAATTCAAACAAGATGATCCAGTCTTGGATAAGATTGATAAGGATTTACTTAGGCGGAAGAATGGTAGTTTCACACCTGGTGGTTGGTGCTCTGGCAGCGCCAAATGTTCCAAGGTAGGGAACCCGAACAAGCTGAAACCAGGCCCAGGAGCTCAAAGGCTTCGCCGCCTCATAGCTAGGCTTGTATTGACGGCTAATATGGGCCAAAATCAGTGTAAATAGGATTTTTTGGAACGTGAAAGATTCTAAAGAGGAAAAAAAAAATTAATAATTAGAAAGATCTATCTACAAGCCACAAACGTAAGTAAATGAAAATTTCCACTGGGACGAAAAATTTAATGCTGTTGATGCAGGCAGGACCTCATTCTTGTTAGTCTTGAAGGTATGTTAGCGTGGGTATAAGCATAGCAATAAATTGTTGCCAGGATCATTCAAAGTTGGCTCTTATGTTAGCTTCTAATTAGGTTGAACTATTCACATATTTACTATGATTATTTTTTCTGCAGTGTTTTTCCTCTTCTTCTCTATGATTTTTCCAATCTCATGGCTTATGATATTTCAGATCATCTTATTTTTAGAGACTTCAGAACTTTTGGATTTGTAATTTTCATCCGGTAATGTCGATGTTTTTAACTCCATTGGTTAGTGGTTACTATAAAGACAGCCATTCTGAAAGCTCAAATTAAACATATTGAATGCACGGAGATTACATCTGTTATGTGCCCTTGTGCTGCAATAATCTTAATTCCCCATCAACACTATACATACATACACTATATGAATGTAAATCAATGGAGGGTACTCTCTGAAATTAGGAACGAAATAACAAGTGGAGCTGCACAAACAAATGCTTCATCAGGTTGATCTTTCACCCCTAATATGACAACAACCTGACAGTTCTTTCACCCCTAATATAAAGCAACGACTAAACTAAATACCGGTTTTTTGCCAACACGTTTCCACAGCTTAGATGCATTATATGATGGTAAACTTACGACCTTGAAAGTGTTTGGAGATTTGTTTACCAGCAATCCATAATAATTCTTACTCGCACGGTTCATGTGGGTGCCAGAATTGTTATACCAATGAACATTGTATTAAACTTTGATGCAGAACATGCAAAGGTTTCTATTACCAAAGACGTGCCATTAATGGCTTGTCAATATACCCCTCCAAATCGGAACAATTGTAGTAGTGCTTTCCTAGAAAGAAGAACTATGATGAATTTGAAGATCTGTTGTAAATTCATATCATATCTTTATGAACTGTAGGAATTACAAAATATACAAAGGATTATGATTTTTTACCCCTTTTTTCTTTTCTTTGAATAGTTATCTGCATTACATTTGAACAAGATCATCCTCACTCTTCAGGAAAACCACATCCGCTATGAACTAATGCCAAAATTTTCCCGAGTGCTCAGAATCATCGAGCTCCTAGGACATTTAAAATTCTGTCTTCGCTACACACGTCTCCGGCGTAAGATTCCTTTCACCTCGTGCCTCTGCCCCAATAAATCTATTCCATTCCTTTTCCCTAGAATCATGGATGATTGGAGAGTAGCCACATTAAACCATCTCCAAAATTTTTATATTTCCTGCAGAATTTGCAGCAACTAGGGTTGATGACTGGTTGCGCCAACAAACAGAAGAGATGAACTGTGCAGCGTCACCCATTTCCTGGCCAGACAGTGGGTCTGTGTTGTCAAACTTGAATGACAATGCAGGCATGGGGAAAGCTTTGTGGTAGATGAACACCTGAGCCACAACAAATATGAATATAACTAACCGTGAACTAGCAAAACTAAAGAGCAAATGCATGGCGGAAATAAACAGCTACTCCCAGTGCTAGGAATTCAACACCGCATTCACTTTTGGACAGTGCTACAGGAACCGATAATTAAACCGAAGAAGTGAACCGACAAGTGAAAATGCACTTTTTTATTTTTTTCTTCTATTCTTTAAATCATTTGTTCTTTTTAAAAAATTCAAAAAAATACTAATTCACTAATATTCATTTCATTAACTATTAAGTAAAAAATAAAAAAATTCGATCGGTCACTTTTATCAGTTCAACTAGCATTTTCCTTCACTTTTATCTGCCTCACCTTACAGACCTCCGATGAGTCTGATGCAAATTCTATCAGAACTAAATATTGAACTAGGAGAATACTTTCCACAGATGGGTATGTACTATTCTAGATTATAGTGGCTAAAGCAACCTGATATTTCAGTATGTAAGAATGATGACTCAGAAAATTTTGCTCCTCATACTGAATGCAGAGAGAAAGGAGATACCATTAAGACCTGCAACTATTAAACTTAATTTCACCCCAATTGGGTATGATCATTGTATAAGCTTCAGAGAGAAACTCCATCAAAACAATATCAGATGACCATTGTTGTGATTACTTGTTTACAGAATGAGTTTCTAACTTGAATTCTTGACTTTTTTGCATGAAAATACAAGCAGCAAATGTGGACAAGAGAATTGTAATTTATAATTCCAATAATTGCAGAACAAGTGAACTGTTAGGAGCATGGTGCCTCTTTTCTCAGGGACCATCGTTGTATTATGCTTTAAAAACAACACTGGCCATGTAAGTTTCCGACATCTAAGATGGACCCTTCTGATATAATTCAGCAAGCACGTGATAACTAATTTTTCAAGAAATCAGTGCAGCAATGATGCCCAATTCCTAAACCTAATGTGATTTCATTCACTAATACAAAGTGAACACAAACAAGTCTTCGGTTTCCCAGATCAATAAGAGAAGAGGATGGCCCACCCTCACAACATTAATGTGAATAACCTAACAAGAGCATGGAAATTGAGAAATGTCTAATTAATAACCAGCATGATACATTACGTACCTCATTTGTTTCTGAACCAGTAGCAATGTAACCATCAGAAACTGACAAACCAACAAAGTTCTGCAAAAAGGAATCAAGTTAGAGGTAATCATCACCAATAAACTTATATAACCGTAAGCATATTTCTCCACACAATATATATGAAGACAAAACCAGAATGTCACAAAAATCAATAACTATTTGTACAAGGTGAGAGATGCCAGTCACCAGAACGGCCAAGGTACCTAGCCTAAGGTCACATCAATTGGAGCCAAGACGCCATATATGAGGATGACACCAGTTTGTCTATATGGCTGAGGACCGAGGTCCTTCAAAAATGATCATGTCCTTCTCTAATAGAATATGCAACCGACAAGTACCTACCAATAATGGCTTGCAAAATTAGCAATAGTCGGCAGGTCTATATTGCACTGCATGATCAGTTCTGAGGGTTCACATCCCTTCTAGAGCCGAGATTGACACCTTGACACATGCCAGAGATGGCTGGCATTCTCAAGAAGGAAGTATGAATATGACAACGGAGATGGGATATAGGAAGTATGAATATGACAACGGAGATGGGATATAAGGACTAAACCACTTCACAGTTGTCTACTCCAAAAGGACTGGCCAAGGTTACAATTTAATTCTCTTAAAATTATTATAAAGACCAAGAGCTTCTCTCTCCCAAGTGATGTAGGTTCCCATTCACCACCCTCATAAATCTGGGGTTTTGCATGGGACTTGTTCCACTCGTTTCTTTTTTTTTCTTCATTCGATTATTTTACGACTTGCTTGCTCTACCTAATAATTTAATAATGACAGGAACAGGATAATTGAATATCTAACAGGGTATTAGAAACAGAACTGGCCTTGATGGAATAGTTTTTTTTATCAGTAAACAAATTTTTATTGATCAAAAGAGAAGGCAATAGCCCAAGTATATGGGACCTTGATGGAATAGTAAAAGAGGACAATATTTCATCGTATATTGAAGTTGATTAGTTGATTGTCTTATATAGTATGATAATTGAATGTACCTTTACATTCATGTGTCCTGTGAATGATTGAAGTGGAGCGTCAATAACCCGAGATGCGCACATTGACAAGTCCCAGAGCTTGAGAGTATTATCCGTGGATGCAGAAACAATATTCATTGTATCTACAAATTTGACATAACTCACAGTTTTATTGTGTCCAATTAATGTGCACAAAGGAGTTTTCAAGTTGCGGAGATCGTAGTAATAACTTCTATGGTCTGCAGAACCAAATGCAAGGGAACGACCAGAATCCAAAGGAAACTGAACACAGCAGACATTCGCCTTTGCTTTGATGGTACCAATACTGACTCCCTGCAGTAGCAACCCATGTAAGAGAAAAACTTATCACACATCCAGCAGTAAAATTACACACCATGCAATGATATGACTGCAGTACATTTAGTTTCAAAGCTGACATCCACCAAGTGCAAAAATATAATTGCCTGATTGATACTCCATAGCTTAACAGAACCATCGTCGCTCCCACTGGCCAACATTGTTGGATCTGCTGATGAGAAGTCTATTGACCATACACGCCTCTCATGCTCTCTCATTTCCATCACTGCTTGACTTCTTGCAGCATCCCATACCTGAACATGACAATCAACTGACTTAGTACAAAGAAATAGAAAGCTAATAATGGAATGGAATGCAAGGCTTTAACTACCTGTACAACACCTTCAAAGTTACTTGAAGCAATCTGGCTTTTGATATAACTGTTCCAACATATACTGCTTAGCTTTGACCTACTAACCATTTCAACTACAGGATAGTGAATATCACGATCTTCATTTATGATTGCGTCACATTCAAAAACTTTAATTTTCTTATTTACACCAGCTGTGGCAAAAAATTCTCCATCACGATCGAAGCTAAGAGAGCATACTAGATTGGAAGAGTTTAGCAGATCCCCTTGCTTCAAGTCTGCCTTAACTTTTAACTTACTGAAAGATAGATACTTGCACAACCCTTCGAGGAATGGATTTATCCAACCACTTTGTCTACCCTCACTATACAGCTCTTTCGATGCCAAATTATTAACAGAACTTCTCTCAGTCAGAACAATAGACCCCTTACCATCACTACTTATTGGTGAATGTCTACTCGCTGGTTTCCCTGAGGGCTTGATTGGCCTGCATCTTGTCAAAAAGTAGGCAGACTCCAGTTTCTTAAAGTTCTTCATTAACCGATAACTTTTTGAAAGAAGGCTTTCATTATTTTCACTGGGTGTATCTAACTCCTGAGCATCACTGAGATTATCATCGCATTCTTCCATGTTCTGAATCTTCAGCCCCGGTCTAAATCGTTTTCTAGACCCCAAGCCGGTAGAATCACCACTATCAACAATAGTCATTGATGGAAGACTTGAAATTAAATAATCATCCTTCCCCAGTTCTGGGCAAGACCCACTTTTTTTCTTAAGGATTGCTTTGTCCTTCATTACTTCTTCCATATCAGTACACAAAAAGGAAATGGTGTCTTTCAACTTATCAACTGCTTCCTGTTTTCTTTGTTGAACAAGCAAAAGGAATTCCAGCAACAAATCCTGCTCCTCTATTCTTTCTCTAAGTTTAATTGCTGCTTCGCGTTCTTCCAAATGATGTCTTGGTTCATTCAGGAACTCACTCTGTAACAACTCACTGTTACACAAGGCATAAAAAGTAAGGCTATGTACATTTTTATCTCAGAAAATTTCAGTTACATATAAAATAAAATGCCTTAAGGATCAGCATCATCTTCTTAACTATCAATGATTCGATTGCAATGAGTCAATGGGAGCAATTCAGATGCAGAACGCTAGCGAAAGAAATCTTATTCCTCTCATTGATTATTATCCAAGGAAAGAAACAATAAAGAGATTCTAATAAACCACCGATTAAAAAGAATATTTTAAAAGAATACAAGAAAAAAAGAAATCACATGCAAGTGGAAACCATTTACTGTATATCCCTTCTATTGCAAGGTAGTATACTTGATATTCAATAGAAGTGGATAATTAGATTATCCAAAACCAATCGAGCTATTCTCAAAATGCTGAATAATTCCCCCATAAGCAATTAAACAGTGACCGTCTCAACAAATTTACAAGCCAATGTCGTATAACTTCTAGTGATGTTTATTCTGGGATTATCCCCAATCTATCACATATTCTCCCAGCATCAAAAGCATAGACTGATTTTTATTGTTATATACTTCCTAAAAATTGACTTAGTTCAAAATTAAATAATCCAACTCCAGCCACATTTCTTTGTACATTTAGATCAGACATTTCGTTCCTTTTGTTATATAATTATTTTTTTGATAAGTAAAAAGATATTTTATTGATATAAAGATAGGCATAACCCAAATACACAGGAGGTAGACATGTGATTACACCTATTTAGGAACTAGTTTGTTAGATGATTATATATCATCGAAAATAAAAACCTGACTGTGTATCTACATATCGATAATGCACATTCCAGTTGACCGCGAGTCTAATTCTAATTGTTTTGTTCTGAAGCAAAGTATTGATGGGGAGGTTTGTCGTGTTCAGATATTGTTTAAATTCATCTTGTATCAACTTTCCAGTACATCAAGGCGTCAGATACCAAAAGAATATAGGGCATGGATGAGTAAAAAGCATTTTGTAAGAGTACATTACCCCATTTTTGGTCGAATACTTGGCTCCGGGTGCAGAAGCCATAAGCAAAATGAAGCTTCTTTTGGCCATTTCAGCAACAGTTGAGGAGGAAGAACTCGATGCCTCAGACTAGACATAGTACTGCTTTTTTCTTCTCTTGAGCTAAATGGACAGAATAACTGGTCACAAGTAGAACTGCATATCAGGGTACATAAGACAAAGAAACATAAAATAACAACATACTTTCAATTAAACTCTTGGTTTTAATGACAAGAATGAAACAGAAATTGAAAATTCTACATCAATTTAAATATTTAATAGGAAGTTTGAGAATGATTTTTCTTATGAACCTCAAAGAGAAGAACCCCCAACTGATAAACGTCGGAAGCATAGGAAATTGGAGAACCCTCAATCTCCTCGGGGCTTGTGTACCAATTGGCCTCCATAAGCAGTATCTGTTTCATTGGAAATGGTTGCTTCTTTTCATCTGCTTCTTCAACTCTCCCCCTATCTTTGTTTCTTTTTTCTTCAGTCTCTTCTATTAATGCCACACCTGCCGCATATGCTGAAGTTGACTGCATGCAAGTGGTATCTGATAGAGCGTTAGTAGGTGTCATCACTGATAGAAAATCTTCACTTCCTGGGTTGCTTCTTTGTTGACGCGTATCATGGGGCAAGGAAAAGGATGAATTCTTAGCCTCCACAGTTCGGCTGTTGGACCCATCCTCCAAGGAATCAGAACCAGAATCCGAACAAGATGCAGACTCAATGAAGGAGACATGATTGAAAGAAGACATCACAAAGCAGGAAGGCCGCACATTATGAACAACAATTCCTTGGGAATGTGCCACGTTAACAATCTCTACTATTTGCCTAAATATGTGCAAGCACTCGAAGACATCAACAGAGCGTTCTGGTTTGTCCAACCACTCCCTCAAACTAACATCACCCCATTCTACGGCATGGACGAAATGACCAACTGCAACCTCATCCTCACAAACTCCAGACGAACCACCCTGGTTTTTGAGATGATCCGTGTGAGCCAACGCAACCCTACCTCTCTCCTTTCCAAACACAGAATCATGCGATGCATTACCCGACAAGCCAATTCTATTGGCAGGAAGAAGACTCAGATTCCTGTCTAGGACTCCAGAACTATTCAATTCCCTAGAACTATCAGACTTCCGCCAAGCAGACTCGGATGAACCCTCCATTACTATCCACCTAGAGCTGCATGAAGACCGGAACAAACACATCCAAGAAATGGAGGTATTCTTCTACTTCTATTACACTCTCTCACTTCCACCATTACCATTTTGAATCAAAAACTCATTTTAGTGGTCCAAGTATATAAGAAAAACCTAACCTTTAATCAAGATCAACACCTCGGCTTGACAAACATAACGACAATATCCTGCTGGGCACAAAAGTAACGTAAATCAGTATACAAATCTCAGCACGGCCAACAGCACATGCATCATCGCCACCAACACAATCGATCAGCAATATTCAATAAATTCTGAAGAGGTAACAACGCTATTCAATACCCATTATTGAGCAACACTATCATCATATACCCATCAAAGAAATAAAAAAATCTGAAGAAAATAGAAAAAAAACCAACAGACCATTAATATTATGCAGCGAGAGAGAGAGAGAGGTGCCAGTACCACCATGGGAGTGTCTTCAGTTCAAGCTAGGCCACCTGACAAACAGAACCACACAACAAAAAGTTTAGTTGCAGTACTTTCACACCACACAAATGCTCTACAGCCTCTCAAAAATTCCCAACATCTCTCTTCACAAAAATACAAAACAAAATCTCCCCACAAAAAACCCAGACCGTTTGTGAATAGGAAAAAAAAAAAAACAAATTTCCCAATAACTTCAAGGCCCTATTATTTGTATCCTAATTGGGTCTATCAAATATTTTTACTTTATTGCTTTTTTTGAAGCTTGTGAGGCCAGTCTTTTTGGCACACTTCTTCTCATTATCTTCCCGCTTTATTCCAAACCACCTACGTGGCGCAACCATGGCCTGAACCAGACCTGTGGGACATGAGATGAAACCTTTTTTGAAATATATATTTATATTTCTTGGGTTTTCGAATATAATCTAAAAAAATACATGTCAACAAAATGTTACCATGTTCTGAAAAAGAGGAAGTTGCTTTCCCGACGTGAACAATATCTGATAAAGTCAGAAACCCTAATGACAGTAAACAATGTTTAGGTTAACCACCCGTTTAAATAGTAAAATTATTTTATTTCACCTCATAATTAAAACCAAAGTCTTAAAATTTAATAATATGCAGAAATTTAATGGATTGAGCTTCATGTGTCAATAATAAGTACTTCATAAAACATCTCCTTAAATGTCCATTGCTATCCTAAAAAATGTATGATTAATTATATATTACGACTCCATTATTATTATTATTATATTAGTAAAAGATTCTCGAAAGGCCATCGCTGATTACTTTTGAGAAAAATCATATTCAAATAGCCCTGCCTTTAACTACAATGTTTAGAAACATACGCATCTTTCCAAATGCAGCTCAATCTTTCTTGGATCCAGCTTAAACCCAAAAGTTGCATCATCCGAAGAAAACGAAAGGTTACAGCTTATTTCCTTTTTAAGGAAAAAAGTAAAACACAAAAATAAGATGATAATTGCTTTGGCCATAGAGTAATTTCATAAAAATAAATTCACAAATTAACGTATTTTTATGTGGTATATCAGATTATAAAATTATTTTTATTATATATGTATCAAGTTCACTTTATAAATATAAATATATATATAATCACTTAGTTAACTATTTAGATTAGATATCCAATAATATTAATCTTGATGAGTAGTTCAGTTGGTCAAGTATTGAGTTTGTTATCTAATAGTCACCAGTTCGAATTCCTTTAAGGTCACTGAAGATTTACCAGACTATTAACTTTAGGGCTCGTGGGATTAGTCGAAGTACATGCAAGCTGACCCAAACACTTACGGATATTAAAAAAAAAAAAATGATATCCATTAATATTATATATATTTATATAATGTTAAGGCATTGGAGCTGCCACGCTTCCCTTAGATGGCTTGGTGTTTGGTCCTCTGAAAAATGCCACTGCATCTGGTGTTCATGATAAATTAAGAACACAAAAGACTGTCAAAAGCCTCACTTCCTATGACAATAGCAATATTCGTCATATTAATATAATATCGAAATATAGGAAGACACGTCGCCCGGCACATTTCAAACATATATAATTTCTTTTTCTTTTATTTATTTATTTAAAAAAAAACGATTATATATATATACACGTTTTCTTATATTCTAACAAATAGTTACGTACGGCTAGCACATAGATTCACATGCAACTCCATGATTTAAAAGGTACACATTTGAGTTGAGCCTTCATCATTCCATCTTCCCCCAATACTTTACCTAATTATCATGTTGATCATGATGCGGAGACCTTAACCTCTTTACTAAAATATATCTTTTATAGGAGAGATTACGAGAGAGAACGTAAAAGAATGGAAAAATCTAATTATAATAATAACTATGTATTAATATGTGTATAAATCTAATGTGATTAGTAAAAAAATAGATTTTATTAAAAATAATATTAATTTAAATTTCGAATAGAAATAAATCAATATTTATACGCAGATTAATACGTAACTTTACTTATATGTAGCCAAATTTTTTTTTTTTCTTGTAACTTCTAATTTATTTATATCTTTTTATCACCACCTTAATATATAGCTTTTACATTGATGCATGCTATCATGGAGTTTGGACAAGGAGGACAAATGTCTTTGATTTCGAAAGCAAGGCATTCATTCCCATTCTTGGATCGGTAACGAGTTGGGTATATAGGACCAGAAACAAAGGATGGCCGGTTTGTTGGTTTGCTAGATTTTTATTATTTTTTTCAGTTCTTTCCAAAAAAAAAAACAGAGAGAGAGTTAGAACACATGTTAATAGGGGAATCTAAACAAATCATCAATAAATGGGCTAAATTGATGCACTCAATCTTCAAAGTATGTTGAAAGTCTTTGATTCTTTATTAGCCGTTACATAGAGGGAAAATGAAAGAATTATTACTATTTTATTACATATTTACTACTCATTTTGTATTTAATTTTTTTTAAAATTTTTTATTTTACTTAATAATTAAAAAAATGACTATTAATAAAATTATATATATTTTTAATTTTTTCTTAATAGCTAAAGATATTAAAAAAATATTTAAAAAAATGATAAAAAAAATCTTAATACCTTATAAATAGTAAATAGGTAATAATAGCCTATCACTACATAGAGACCCCACACACATTTCATCGGCAACACCTAGAATACCTTAGAATGTTGGATGACGCTAGAGCCACCGCTAGGCTTAATTTTTATTTATTTTATTTCAAATTATTTTTAAATATTTTTAAATATTTTTAAATAATATAAAAAATTTATAATAATATTAAACAATTTTTTCTTAATTGGAAAAAAATAAAAGGGCCAGCAGTGGCCAAAGCATTTCCCTAGAATGTTATAGAGCTCTACCAAGGGAAAAGGCATGGGAAAGGAGGGGCAGTTCAGTGTTGCAGTGTCATAGAGTTAAGAGGTCTGAGCCATCTAGGAGGCCATCGAAGCTGTACCTCTAAATACCGCAGCAGAAAATGGCGAAAGTGCATTGACAACTTTACTTGAAATAGTTTTTCAGGGTCAAGAATATAATAATGCTCAGCCACCGCCTTGATCCAGAGCCGACATATTGGAATTTTCAACTGGCTGGAAGTTTGACTTTTATATACCTCTCTCGGCAATTGGAGTCCACACTTATCCAACTCTGATTATTCAAGACATGTCCACGATGAATGATGGAAAGAAGAAAAACGTGTGGCAGAGAAATTGAGAATTACACCCAAAAAATAAAAAAGAATGCATCAAAGCAATTAAAAAATGTCAGACTGAGAAACAAAGGCATGGCAGGGGCAGTTGGGCGGGTGGGGGGCATGTCTGCGTGTTGAGAGGTGACGCGATGCCAAAAAAATAATAAAAGCAGCCGTCATGTTAACTTCATACGGCAATCAAGCAGGACCCAGGTCCAGTGCTGGGCCACCAGGAGGGAAGCCTTTAAAAAATAAAAAAGATAACACAGCCACTGTAACAATGTTATCAGAGAGCGTTTGGGCTCCCTACATAGGACGGCATTCATTACCTTTGTGATTTCAGTGCGGAGGATGCAATAGCTTACTATTTTCATCACAAAAGCATATGACATGATATCCACATTCTCTACAGCTTATGATAACATATTAGATCAAGAAGAATGGCCCATACTTCTAGCAATTTCAGCTGCATAGTGGAAAGAAAAATAAAATACATGGGATAATTGCAAAGAGGAGAGAGAGACTTATCGACGAGCTATAAGCTATAAGCTTAGCTAAAAATGGCTACTAGCCATCCTTCTAGGACCTATACAAAAAGAAAATCAGAGAAGGAAAAAACACACCAAATGAGTAACTTATCTTGCACCAGCTAAACTGCGTGCAGTGATCTTGCTGATGATGGTCAGCTTCATTTGGGGTTTACATCAACCAGTTTAACGACCAGAAACAAAAAATGAATTGGTTGAAATTTGATTCCCTTCGACCTGAACTTTTCTGACCTTTGCCTTGTCGAGGCGTGCTCGCCTAACAGCTTCCTGAATCTGCCGATCATGGTCCTTCAGCACCTGATCCATGTTGCTTGATGGAACTAGCAATGGACCAGAGTAGTGTATTTTGTGACCCTTTGACCCATAACCAAGCTGAACCAAATGAAGGTAAGAATCATGTATTAGGCTCTGAGAAAACAAGAACAAGAGACCATACTACTACTACTACCACTCAAATGGAAGTTTTTTTAAACAGCTTAAAAAGCAAAATCAGGTCTGTAAGGAAGTTAACTACTGCAAATCACTGGGCTGACAAGTTCTTGGCAGTGGACAATCTCACTAGATAAAAAAGTAGTACGGTACAATAATATAACGACAATAATACCAGTAGAATTTGAAGAAGAAAATTTATTACAACGTACATAACTTTAAAAAGAAACTTCAAACTACTTACAAGAATTGGATCTTTGTTGCTGATTTTTGCATCTTCCTTTTTATGAGAACCTGCAATTCCCTGCGTGTGATGCTTTTGATCTTGCTGTATCACAAATTCTGAGCCCTCCTTGAAGGATCCCGGAAACCTGCCCATAAGTTTCGCAACTTCTGGCTGTGAAGAACTAGACCTTTGTCTGCGATCTTCAGATATCCTCCTTGCTTCCACTAAACCTGATATTGTTGACAAATCAACCCCAGTCGATATCTTTGCAGCATCTTCCAAGTTCTTGCCAGCCTTTGCCCAGGCAGCCCGGTGAGCCAGTGGCCCTGAATGGGAGGCTCTCTTGTGATGATGCTCCTGGGGCTCTATGCTTCCTTCGACAGCTTGTGATGGTCTAGGTGGATCAATTGGAAAGCCGGAAGCAACTTCTTCCAGATGAGGGTTAAACTTTTCACTCCGGCTCTTAGAGTTTGATTGACCTTGTCTTTTCTGTAACAAGAAATTATTAATCATGCAATTTTAACAATATATAAGCAAGATGATAAAAAAGAAAAGGAACAAACAAGGAATAAAATAAATATTGAATAATTTACATAGAAAGCTAAACACATGGCTTAGATAACTCAAAGAAGATACTTAAAAGAGATTGTGATGGTCTAACGTTTTGAAAAGGATACATATTTCCAAAAGTAGAAATTGGTCCGGTAACCTCAGACTACTATCATGGTGTTCATGTTGCATATCCCCATGCACAAAGCACAAGGCGGAGAATGGACCAGTCTAAAATCATAAGACGTAATCCATCCAACGAATGATTGAAATTGGTAAACTTAGTGAACAGTGAAAGAAATAAAGTTATGATTGACTAATTAATAATTGACTTTCTCTTAAGGAATTTAAATTGGAATCTGCACGTGTAACATAAGTACTATCCAAGGACATCAACTTAAATCTTTTGATCCAGTAAGTTCCTTTATATTGTGTTGACTTCGAAGAAAACCCATATATATAATATATTATGGTGCATACATGCTTAATATATGTAGGGAAGCTAGTTATCTAATGTGTAAAACACAAAGGCCTTTGCCAAAAAAAAAAACAAAACAAAACAAAAGAGCTCTGTGGTCACTCTGAAACAGGAGGATTATTATATTAGTTCCACAAAGAAATGGACAAACAAATAGCCATTTTGCTCCTTGAATTTTAAGTTCTTAAAAAACGCTTTCGTATAATCTGCATTGCCGATAGAGGGAAATAAAAAAGAACAGCCAGAAAAAAATAATAATAATAAAATTAAAAAAAAAATCCAAAACCTTTTTTTTTTTATAAGTAAAAAAAAATCCAAAACCTTATTAAATATTATATTCCTAAAACTTTCTTCCTATAAATTTACATCTAGAAGACTGGAATGCTATTTATTTATAAGTAGAGGTATCTTCTCTGCTAATATTCTTATACCCTTAAAAGTTTGAAATTAAGCATGTCATCAATTGAACCTCAAGGATCAACTGATAATGGCAAATAAATTAAAATCACCACACAAATTACATACCCCAATCCCCAATAAAAAATAGAGGAACTAAGAAAAAGTCAAATAAACATGAGTTACCTGCATCGACAAGACTAATTCAGCATTTGCATCAGGCGCCGGAATGGCTCGAGATTCCCTTGTTCCCCTCCTTTCGAGGTCAAGTCTCTGGCCTCTGCTTCCTGCTACTCCTTGTCTATCCATGTTAAACAAAAATAGGGTTATTAGTGCATAAAACACCGAAGCTATCTATTCCTTTGGCAGGAATGATAATATCTATTAGAATTTGCATCAACATTACTTTCACAATAATCCACCACAAACTCAAGCCTAAAAAGCCAAAATACGTCAGAAATGAGACCAATGCTGTTCTCCAGAGTCAAAAGCCAACAAGCAACATTTTCCTTCATACAATTAGTGATTTTAAATTACTGGATATTTGTGTTGACAAAGTTAACAAGAGAAAACCATCGCAATATGTATCTTGAAACTGCCAAAACACTGTTGTCAACTCAGTCACCAAAACCCGTTTCAGTTAACAAATTTACCACATGATGTGCAAACACTGACAACCCAACGGCTCTGGTTACCAACGGCTTTATGACTGGTTTCTCAATGGGTGACTTGAATAGGGGCCTTATTTCTATCTCTCACTCGCTTTTTGCAGACGACACTAATTTTCTGCGAAGCAAACAAAGAACAACTTAGGCCCTTCTCCTATGCTTTGAAGCAGCGTCGGGTTTGAGGGTGAACTTTGATAAATCAGAATTAGTGCTAGTCGAAAGAATCAGTACTATTCAGCAGTTGGCTAGCATTTTGGGCTGTAAGGTTGGTTCTCTCCCTATGACCTATTTGGGGATACCGTTGGGGGCTACTTCCCGATCCCTACCAATCTAGGATTCAGCTATTGAGAAAGTGGAAAAAAGACTGACAGGGTAGAAGAGACTGTACTTGTCAAAAGGAGGTCGTGTGACTCTTATCAAAAGTACTCTCTCTAATCACCCAACTTATTTCTTGTCTTTATTTCCAATCCCAACCTCTGTGGCTTCACGCATTGAAATACTTTATCGGGATTTCTTATGGAGCGAGATGGGGAACGAATTTAAGTTCCACTTAGTCAAGTGGGACAAGGTATGCAGACCACTCTCATCAGGTGGATTGGGGATAAAGAACTTGAAGACGTTTAACCGAGCACTTCTTGGTAAATGGCTTTGGAGATATAATATGGAACCAGAAGCATTATGGAAACTAGTCGTTGTCTGCAGACATGGGAGGACATGGGAGGGTTGGTGTACTACAGAGGGGAATGCCCCTTATGGGGTGGGGATTTGGAAACACATCAGACGAGGATGAGGAGTGTTTGCTAACTGCACTAGATTCTTGATAGGGGAGGGGACGGGTATAAAATTCTAGAGGGACATCTGGTGTGGGGAGAAGGCATTGAAAGATGCGTTTCCTACCGTGTTCCGTGTGGCATGTGAGCCAGAAGCTTCGGTGGCGGATCTTTTGGTTCGTTCAGGGGATCAAGTCCAATAGAATGTCACCTTTAGTAGAGCAGCTCAAGATTGGGGAGTAGACAGTTTTGAGGCTTTTTTCAGCTTAGTGTATTCCACGAAGTTGAATGGCTTGCGAGAAGATAAGTTGTGGTGGACACCTGCGGGTAAGGGAAACTTCTCGGTTTGCTCATTCTATAAATCCCTTGTAACCACACCAAATAGTCAGTTCCCTTGGAAAAGATTGTGGAGGAATAAGGCACCTCCCAAAGCACTTTTTTTCGTCTGGTCAGCGGCCCTGGGTAAGATTCTGATGACAGATAATCTGCGAAAGCGCCCAGTAATTATTGCATACTGATGTTGTATGTGTAAGAAAGCTGGAGAGACCGTGGATCATCTGCTGTTACATTGTGAGACAGCTAGAGCCTTGTGGTGCGAAGTAGGGCTGTTCATCCGGGTTTCGGATCGGGTATCCGGGTGTACCCGGCCCGGAGTCCGGATTTCAAATCCGGCCCAGGTTTCGGCCCAGGTACATCCGGTTATGAACCGGTCTGGAACCCGGGTGCATCCGGGTTTTTTAAAACCTGAAAATCTGGGTTTCGGGTTGTACCCGATTTTCTTCTTCTTCTTCCTTTTTTTTTTTTTTTGAACTTATAAAGTTACAGTCGCTGGTGTGCTTGTTCTTCTTCTATTTTATTTTTTTTTAACTTACAGCCGCTAGTGTGAGTAAATCCGCTACACTAGACCATCGGAGCACTGATTGAGGGCCACCGACACGCCAAGCAGAAAACCACCGGAAGAAACCTCCACCACCGCCAGTCTTCCACACCCACAACGTTCCTACACCCACAATACAGAATCTCTGTTTTTAAGCATGAAAACAGAGCAACTTTAGACTCCACCGTTGCCCAGCCACCGGAAACTGCCAGGGTAGTGCTATGTTCTGTTACACCCAAACCAAAATACTTCTACCTGGAAAACCATCCTCCACTGCATCTTGGAAGCCACCGTACGTCCAGCAGCCCTCCACGTTTCCTTCCTCAGCCGCAAATAACGCCGGTCACCACTTCTCCCTTTTCAGGTCGTCACCGCCAGCAGAAGACATCGGGGAATGAGCCTCCACCGTCTGACGCCGATCAATTGAAGGTCAGCACCTTAGGAGCAACCCCCCCCCCCCCGGGCTGCGGCTCCCACACGTTGCATGGTATACGTAACTCTCTCTCTCTCTCTCTCTCTCTCTCTCTCTCTCTCTCTCTCTCTCTCTCTCTCTCTCTCTCTCTCTCTCTCTCTCTCTCTCTCTCTCATTCTATTGCCTCTCTCTCAATGTTGTTCCACTGGAGTCTAGGACATTAGGTCAATTCACTGAGCCACGGTTCCGTTGCCCTCTCATTTTAAAAGAACCCGGGTATTGGGTTTAAACCCGGGTTCCGGGTTTAAAATCCGAAACCCAGTCCGTGTTCACCCGGGTTTTAAAATGAGGGTTTAATCCGGTCCGGATGAACAGTCTTAGTGCGAAGTGTTCAACAGAATCGGACTAAACTGGGTGATGCCTGCTACGATGACTGAGTTATTGGCTAGTTGGGGGATGCCGAGTGGACTACCATAGATCAAAACCGTTTGGAAAATGGTTCCAATCTGTGTTATGTGGTGCATATGGCGAGAGCGTTATGAGCGGATTTTCGAAGACAGGGAGCAAACACTAGTGGAGCTTCGCTCTCTTTTTTTCACCTCTCTAGTCCTTTGGGGCATTGCTGTAGATTTTAATGGCCAAAATAGGCACGATTTTCTTATGTCTTCTTTAGCAACTTAGATAGGTTTTATCTCTTGTATAACTTCTTGTTTTACTTGGGCTATGCCTATTCGTATTAATACTATCGTTTACCTATCAGAAAAAAAAAAAAAAAAAAAAAAAAAAAAAAAAAAAAAAAAAAACATTGACAACCCAAGTTTCAAGACCACCCTAGGAAGCACCTGTATGGATAGAGGATGTAGAATACGGTACAGATATGGATTAAAATATTAATTAAAGACTAAAATATATTTTTTTCTATTTCTATTCTTATTGAGCATTACCTAGATCTCCCCCCTCCCAAACCAAAAAACTCCCAACTTTCAAATGAACAAGAACCAAGAAAATGAATAATTGCCTGCAATCGTGGATGAAGACAAGCTTAGGCTATCCTGATTGTTCTAAACGAGGTCAACACCACAATCAAGAAGATGAACTCTCTCTCTCTCTCTCTCTCTCTCTCTCTCTCTCTCTCTCTCTCTCTCTCTCTCTCTCTCTCTCTCTCTCTCTCTCTCTCAAAATTCATTTACAAACAAAAATCTACAACAAGATATCCTACGGCTGACATATATCAAATACATATCAAATGTGGATATGCCCGCAATTCTTATCGTGTTTAGACAATCATGCTTCTTAAATAACGCCATAAATATCAAAAGGCATGCTTCTGTTTGAAGCTAGATAATAGCATATCACAAAGCGAGGCACTCTGAAAAAAATTGAAAAAAAAATGTTTACCTTCTGGCTTCCTCATCCCGTACTTTCGCATCAAACTCTTTGCTCGGAGGATACTTCGGCAAGCTGGCAGGATCACAAGGAATTGGTTTTGTTGTAAAGAACTGGAAAGCATAAAATAAAAAAGACAAATAAGAAAAATAACAGTAACCAGCAACACGAGAAAATAGCAAAACAAATAAGATTAAAACTCCCAAAATATAGTAGTTATGACGGTGACATGATTACCACATTTGGCCATGAAGAATTGATGCTTTTCTATGTTTCATTACCTTAAAAAATATCAAGATAATCCACACCCAACAGTAAAACAACAATAAGGAAAATTTACAGAATTTCAAAAACAGCTTACCTCACTTGTGAGAGCAGAAGCTGCAGATCCACGATCAGCAGGATCTATGGAAAGTAAAGTCTCCATCAATGCTAATGCAGGCGCAGGGAAATCCTTAAATGTTTCTGCAACACAGCGTCTATAAGGTTGCTGGGGCTTAAATATCGTTGCATGAGGCAACTTAGATTTTCTCCAATAATCCTCGGAGGGTGAACCGCAAAGCTTGAAAATTTTATGTAATTGCTCCACCTACAACACAAAAGGTAACAGAGTTTAACAATAAATTCAAAGAACTAGGCTATTTCTCAGTAAGACAAGCAAAACGACATACTGAAAGTGAAGTAAAATGCAAAAATATTTTAGTTACGTGGTTGGTAATAGGATATCATATTAATACAGGCATTACTGGGACATCTATTTTATGTAAACTATAATTTGCTCAAATTCAGTACAATTGACCACGAAAATTTGGGAAATTTGGAAATCCCTTAACACAAAATTACCAGATACCCACTATAACCAGTGACAATCAAAAACATTATATGAATATCCAAAATCTCTAGAGGAACCATCTCTTGCCATTCATGTTTTCATATCACAACTTTTATGAAAAGAAATATATTCTTCCATACTGCAATCAAAATCCCATTCCCTACTGCTGTATGCAAATATTCAAGTCTGCCCATCTCTTCGTTAGGAAAAAAGGACTGCATATCCCTATAGTTTTATAACACTTCAAAAAAGCAGTCTAAATTATTAAATCTTCTTTAAATACTTGAACGCCGATAAGTAGCGCCCATAAACTGCATCCCGAGCAATAGTGAAGAATCACTGCTTGTAAGGGAAATTCCAAGACAGATCTTTAACCAATAAGATGATCAATCCGATGAATTGTTTGGAACTCAAATAATGGACATATATATATTGTCGTCAACACTATAATAAGTAGATCATGTGCACAAGTCCTATGATGTAGAAGAGAAAGAACAAATACCTCGGTTCTTCCTGGCATAATAGGCTTGCCAGCATATAATTCAGCAAGTATGCAACCAGAACTCCATAAATCCACAGCCGTTCCATAGTAAGTAGCTCCAAGTAAAAGCTCTGGTGGTCGGTACCAAAGAGTTACAACACGACTTGTAAGTGGCTGACTTTGATGGGGATTGAAAAAACTTGCCAAACCGAAGTCTGCAATCTTCAAGATGCCATTGTTGTCAATTAGAAGGTTGGAACCCTTTATGTCACGATGTAGAACACCATGGCTGTGGCAGTGATCAAGTCCCCGTAAAAGTTGTTGCATGTAACATTTAACCTGCAAATAGATGAATTAAATAAAGGAACTCAAACACCAAACTAAAAAAGGCACAAAAAAATAAAACATCTCAATATTTCTGGATACTAGAAGATAGATTGCCAGTCATTGCTTTTTTTTTTATAAGTAATGCCAATTCATTGCTATTGTGAAAGATATAACCGACTAGCATTATCTGACTCTAATGTCTGGGAAACCTATATAATGATTAAATCATAGCAAGCTGAGTTTACACGGAACAGGGTTAAAGCATTAAATCAAACAGAAAATTGCAATTTATGGCTGGGTATAATACCTGTGCTTCTGTAAATTTCAGACCAGGGTGTGAAGCAAGCCCTGCCAAATCATGATCCATGTACTCAAAAACAAGGTATAAGCTACAAGACATCCTTGATGTAACTAGACCTTCCAATTTTATTACATTTGGATGATCAAGCCTACGCAAAATGTGAATTTCCCTAGCCATAAAGCGAACACTCTCGGGCTCCAGGTTATCAAACCTTACTTTCTTTAATGCAACAGTTTTATTATGTTCAAGGTCACGAGCCATATAAACATTACTGTAAGTTCCCTGGCCAATCTGCAAAAAAAAAAAAAAATAGATATCATCATAAGACAGGCCAAAACCAGCAAACAGGTAATAAAACTTAAAGTGGACAGCAGCATGTAATTGAACAAGAGAAGCAAAGAACCGCCTGTAAGAGCTAAATATAATAATCTTCTGTTTATTGAACTTTATTAAGATACCTCTCCTCAACACCCCCCCCCTCCCCCCCCCCCCCCCCCCCAAAAAAAAAAAAAAAAAAATTAAGACATTAGGCAGCTGTACATCACATCACCCAAACAAGAATGAAAAATACAGAAAAAATCATATCCAGCTCAACAAATAAGTGTTCATTGCATCAAGCGCTCATAGTGAGAAGTCTCAACCAAACAAGTATGTGAGTGATTCTTATGTCAAAACCTCGTATGGTAAAGATACACACAACAATGACCCAATCCCCCCCCCCCCCCCCCAAAAAAAAAAGGCGGAGTAAAAAAAGAAGTGGAGAACAGAAGAACCAGGGAGTTAAAGGAGCTGTCTAAACAAACTGTAGCCAGCTTCAAAGACAATGTATAATAATTTTCCTCACTTGGACCTATTATTGATTTCAATTTTCTGTTCAAAACAATACAAAAATTGTATTTTCCATCAATCATCATTTCATTATGTATTCCGGCGCCTAATTAGACCCGCACCCCAGACCGTAATGTACCTTAGGTCAAATCCCAACTCGGTGCTTCATCACTAATCTGACATTTTTCTAACATTTTGAATAAGCAAACAGCTATTTTCATTTATTTAATTTTTGAATTAATATTTTCATTCTCAAAACTTGCTGAGAATAAATAATAAAAAAAATAAAGGATTAAGTTACAAATTAGAATAGGTATGGACCATAAGGTATTCTAAAATACCTCCCTCTAAAATTACTTATAAAAAAATTAGAATAGGTATGGAAGGGTGTGTATAGCACCCTTCCAAGTGCTCACGAGATTGATAAAACCCAAGAAACCATCACAAATTTTTTTTCGATGAGTAAACAAGTAAATAAAAAAAACAAATAGCCAGCCAAATAGAGATGTCAAAAGATGGATCTGGTCTAAATTAGTAAAAGTGGGGTTATTTCTTTCCCACCACACTTCCACATAAAAAAGGGAGCTGCCTCCCACGTCACACCACTGTCATACCTACCAAATCTCCATCTCCAATCTCCAGATTCCGTTAACTTACAGTTCGGGGCATCACCCAATGGACCCCAAATAGAGATAAGGAAAATGAGGAACACTTCCAATGCCACTAAACAATGTGGGAGGTTATGGTCCACAAATCTAACTAAAGGCCAATCTTATTTTTATTGGTAAGTTACACCCGTACCCCACTGGGACTTGATCCCATAACTCACCCTCCATCCTATGACCAATGTTTATGGGGATAGGAAGTTCTATTAGGGCTATAGGTCGTTGTCTTAACCCATGTGCATTATAATGTTTATGAGGATACAAAGTTCTATTAGAGTTAAAGCTCTGTCTTAACCCATTGCCAGCTGTAAGCATACTTTGGAACAGAGTTCTCAGTTCAGGTAAGTCTCGGTGGCAGTAACTCACTTGCTTCCTATTGCAACAATTCCAGCTGAGTAATCATAATAATAGTTCCCTTGGCGCTAAATAAAATTGGTTATAGGTAAACAAAAATCTTTTAGATAATTTTGTTCCGAAATGCTATATGAACCACAAGGAAATGGGTTTACACTAGGTCGCATATTCATTCCCAGATGCAATTTTAATAATAGAATCAACAAAAAGCCTCCAGGTTGAGTTAATGGACTGATACACAAAGCAAGTTGCTATCTTAAAAGAACAAAAAATGATCATCTGCATTGAACCATAAGCATTTCCATGATGCACAAAATAATATAACTTCAGACAAATAACTAAAGGAGCATACTTTATCCAGCTTTTGAAAAGAATCAGCACGCCGTGGAGTCCATCCTCTAATAGCCTCTCCAGCCACTGCAGCCAACCATGATGGCCACCCTGCTGCAACCTGCTCCCCTTCTGTAGCTTTCGGAACACTACCCATTCCTGGATGTTGAGCAACTATATACTCCATCTTCTCCCTCTTGCTCTCCAAATGCCCACTGTGTAACTGAACCAAACCATTTGACTGCTTATCGATCAACATTGTCCTCCCATCATTGTTATCATATCGATCCTTGGCTCGATGCACTTCCTCCCTTCTGGACGAGGTCACTCTCAATGCCCGCCAGTCCGACGATGCCTTTGAGAACCGCTCTCTCGGGCTCTCCTTGCTATCCTCGATAGCGGAGGGCTTGCAATTGATGCAACCCATTATGCACCAAAACCACCCCCAAAAACAAAACCCTCCTTCTGAATCAATATTCACCTCCCAAATTTCCCATTTATGCAATACTTTCCTCGTCTTCAATGCCCATACTTGACGTACTTAACTTTTAAAAATATATATATATTTATATATATATATATATCCCTGAAGGATTATCTTAAAGAAGCATGGATTTCAAACTAAAACCCAACACTACCATCGACTCGATCAATGACAACTCAGAAAGTTACAGTTCTGGAAGAAGCAGAAACCCTAGAATCTAGAAAGCTTTTAAAGAACTGAGTGAAAATCAATCCACAATGCCTTGAAAAATACAGTTCTTTTGCACCGGAATTTCACTCCTCTACAAACCCCACTACTTCACAGGCTAGAAATGGAAAAAATATATATATAATAAACGAAACTCAATCCCTCAAATCACAAAAATAAATAAATAAATATTAAAAAAAAAAACGCAAAGCACAGCGAATCTTCAATTCACTTCCAGTACCTTGGAAAAAATTACTCCCATGCAGCAGAGACGCTGGTGCAAGAACATATTTCACAGAGAGGGGGATTGAAACCCTAGATAGAGAGATCTATGATACGAACAGGGAAGCCTTGGATCTAGGGCACGGAGATTTGAGAGGAAAACACACGTAGATTGAGTTCCAACTGAAAAATAAAAATTGAAATGAAAATTAAAATAAATAGATAAAAACTGAGTGTATTTTAAGACGGGGTAATTAAATAAATAAATAATAGTCGCGGCGCGCGTTTTTTCAGTTGCGAAGGATGGAGTGTGTCCCCGGCTGTTCTTTTTGAGTGTGTGAGACACAATGGCAGTGAAAGCGAAGCATCCTGTAATGAACCAGCCGCACATACTTCTTGTGTCCTTCAGTCACGCGCTTCCTGCTGTATCGCCAAAAATACGTTTTTTATTTTTCACAAGAGTTGTATTATTTGTAGCAATAAATCATTTTTAAATTAAATAAAGAAAATATAAAAAGGAGAGCAGTGGTATAAAATTCCAATAATTAATGAGGACATAACATCGATCGACCGATCAAAATGTGCATGAAAATCGTGGCGGCATACCATATTCAGAAGCACCACTTAAAATGTTTCCCAAACAATAACAATTGTCTACACGAGGTACAAATGTTTCAAATGTATTCATTCTCTGTCATTTGTTTTCTCTTATTTATTCTCATTCATACTCATTCTTTCTCTTCTTTTTTTTATCTTTTCTATTTTTGGAAAGAAATTTGTCATTATTCATTCATAAGAAAAATATACATCCATGATCGAGATATATTCTCAAATGTTTTTATATCAAATATGATATCATAAATCAAAATAATTCATATAGAACTCTACTAGTATATTCTTTATTTTTGTGAATGGTCTGATTTTTACTATTACTGATACTTTCTACAAACAAGCGTCAAAGAGATAATATTATTTGCCTTAGCAAAGACTCGACTTTACCCTTTATGGAAACGGGAGACTCAACATCTATAAGCAAATATTCGATAGATGAATTCTTTTTTATTTTAATTAACAATAAAGAAACAAAAAATGAAATAAGTGAGATAGATGCAAAAAAAGATGAATTACAGTTTAAACCGTATTCGATAGATTTTGAGATATATAACAGTCTGTAAAGGCAACTGTAACAGCCCGCTAGAAATTTAATTGTAAAATTTCTATTAACTTTAGGAACCTCGTGAAAACCCCATAAGTTTTCACGAATCCATTAATCGTATAGGTTTTTGTCTAACTACATAGTTAGTGTTATTATTTACTATGGTATCAGAAGTGTGTTTTTGATTATTGGAGATAGTTAGAAGTGTCAAAATGTATTATGATTTGTGCCATTAGACTCGGAGGGTTATTTAAAGTCTTATGGCGCAATAACATTTGTTCATATTTTCGGACAAAACGTCTGTTCAAAACTGTAGATATTATTGGATAAAAAGAAATATCTTGAGGTAATTTTCGTGAATATTATTGGGTAAAAATATTTTGAGTTGATTTTTATAGATATTATTAGATAAAAATATCTTAAGTTGATTTTTTGTAGATATTATTGGATAGAATATTATGAAATAATCTTTTATAGATATTTTGGGTAGGAGAAAACCACACTCAACTCTCAACTCCAGCCTTATCACCTCCCTTATCTCGTCCATAAATATGTCCAGCCAGCACCCATGAACTTATTTTCAATTACACCTTCCAATAAAAGATTATCAAACACTCTCTCTCGGACAGTTTTTAGGAGTTCTTTTGCACGCCCATTTCGAAGCTGTTGTAAGTGTTTTATCATAAAGTCTCCTTCATATAAGTTGTTTCTTTTTTAGTCTAGTTTACATGGATATCTTATTTGCCTCATTTGAAGATCATTTGGTCAGTCAAATATTGTGTAAACTATAGAAAGGTCATTCTGGGAGATAAACTGGAGAATATGTTATAGTTTGGAGTTTTTGACCAAGCTAATGGATAGATATTAGTCCGAAATTTTTATGGAGTATTGTTAACATGTATATGTGACTATTGGTTGAGGATTTTTGCATGATTAAAGGTTTTGATGAAAGATTTTCTTAGATTTAGAAACTTAGAAACTGGAAGAAGAAAAACAGTTTCTGTTTTGAGAAAGTTTAACTCTTTGGTGGTCTAAACCTATTCTAATGACTTTAATAATTTTATTAGAGGATCCTAAGTATCTTATATACATGTTATATTATTATTTTGAAGATATTTGATGTTAGTTTCAAAGATATGAAATTTTATGTAAAAAGATATTCAAATAAGCCAAAGTGTGGATATTCTTGGCTAAATTTATGTTTTGGTTAATTTCTAACCATGTGATCTTGAATTAGAAGCTTATATATGTTTTAGGACATCTTTTTAAACCATGTGATGGTTTGGTTTGAAGATCATATATTTATAAATCATAAATCAAGAGATTTATCAAAACTAGTTGAGGAAAAAGTTTCTGTTTTTGGACTAAGTGTAGAACCAAAAACTCCAAATGTTATTTTGTGATTTTGGTGACTTTGGTTTGATGATTTAAAGCATGGTTGATGTTAGGATGATATTATGAATATGTTAGAAGTAAGATTTGATTTTTGAAACTCTTGTAGATGTTTTGATTTATGGTCAAAACTTGTGATTCAAGTGTTTGGATCTTTTTACAAAAACGTTTGGTGTTGATTATTAGTTTTTTCTAAATGGATGTTTTAAGTATGATTTTGAACTTAGGATTGGAAGATGTTTGTTGTAAAATTTTGGTTTAAGCATAAGTTTTGAAGTTGAAAAGAATTGCAACAAAAAAATAAAGGGAAATGGCCTATGGATGTTTCGGCCATAGTGTGTTTTCCATAGTTGTGTTTTGTTTTAAATTTTTCTTAGTTGATATTTAAGTTTAGGACAAAATTTATATGAGGAATGTAAATTTTGGAAACTTTTGGAGTTAGTATGCAAAATCCTTAAGTTATGGGTAAAACGGTCATTTTCCCACATGTAGAGAGTAAAATGAAAATTTTACTCTTTAAGTTAGTATTTTCCATATTTCAAATTATTAGTGATTTAGTTCTAACTTTTAGAATCACTAATTACAGTTCATCGTGATCGCACTTGAAGTTTTATAAGAAACGCAGATTTCGAGGTAAGTTAGCTTTTAACTTACTGGCAGTCTACTGTGTATGTGTGCTAAGTAAAGGAACTATAGTGTATGTATGTATGTTATCATATATATCATGCAATGCCAAGTTATCACGTAATTATCTATTATACAGAATTTATTTTGTCATCAATTTTTATCTGTTACATAATATATTCTGTCATGTATTACTGTACATTACAAGTATGTCATGTTAAATATGTTGTCTATTATATGTTATGCCATGTTACGAAATGTTTCTATCTCAAGTTGGTCATGTATTTCAAGTTATGTTCAAATCACGTTATGTTACGTCAGGGCTCCAGTCCTTTCGTTTTCCAGTCACGTTTCATCTTGAGTACATTCAGTTTGTATAGAATACATGGGGCCACAACAACTGTGAAGTATGTATTTAACAGCATTGTGATGTGTAGAATACATGGGGCCACAACAACTGTGGAGTATGTATTTACACGTAGAATACATGGGGCCACAACAACTGTGGAGTATGTATTTTTCATGTTAAGTCAAGTTTGCGTAGAATATATGAGGCCACAACAACTGTGGAGTATGTATTTACACGTAGAATACATGGGGCCACAACAACTGTGGAGTATGTATTTTTCATGTTAATTCAAGTTTCAGAGTAAGTTCATACTAAGTCAAGTTTCAGATCAAGTTCATGTCAAGTCAAGTTCAGTTCATGTTTCAATTTAAGTTATGTCAATTATGCTATGTTGTACGCTAAGTTATGCTTTAATTAATTATGAATTTGATTATGCATTTATGCTTTTACTGTCATCCATGCATCATTAGCATGTGTGGAAGTTTTTTGTTAACTTGCTGAGATTTGAAATCAAATCTCACTGTGGTAGTCCCAACTACCATTCCCCCCGAATGGTAGATCTTGTTACAGGACCTGAAGGAGGATCAAGAGCTGACCAACTGTGACGCCCCCAAATTCCGTTTGGGATCGGACGGACATTTGAAACGTCGAGACATGCAACACAAGGTTACTTGCCCCCGTTCATGACATATAAGATGCAATGTTCCTAACATGTATCTAACATTATGCAATATTCGCAGCGGATAATTTTTTTCTTTAGCAATACTATGCATCAAATTGAAAATATCCCAAATGCTTAAAACATACTTCATACATAAAGACCCATTGAGTAGATCACAACACTAGTCCAAAATGGTTATGATCCAAAAAATACTAAAGATGCAACTCTATTGTACAAGTAGTAATTTACGTTAACTACTATATTAACATTGACGTCGCACCATCGCTTAGTCAACTGTGTCTAGTTGATCAGCTCCTGATTCTCCTTCAGGTCCTGTAACAAGATCTACCATTCGGGGGGAATGGTAGTTGGGACTACCAAAGTGAGATTTGATTACAAATCTCAGTAAGTTAACAAAAAACTTCCACACAAGCTAATGATGCATGCATGACAGTAAAAGTATAAATACATAATCAAATTCATAAGTAATTAAAGCATAACTTGGCGTACAACATAGCATAATTGACATAACTTAAATTGAAACATGAACTGAACTTGACTTGACATGAACTTGATCTGAAATTTGACTTAACATGAAAAATACATACTCCACAGTTGTTGTGGCCCCATGTATTCTACGTGTAAATACATACTCCACAGTTGTTGTGGCCCCATATATTCTACACAAACTTGACTTAACATGAAAAATACATACTCCATAGTTGTTGTGGCCCCATGTATTCTACGTGTAAATACATACTCCACAGTTGTTGTGGCCCCATGTATTCTACACAAACTTGACTTAACATGAAAAATACATACTCCACAGTTGTTGTGGCCCCATGTATTCTACACATACTGAATGTACTCAAGATGAAACGTGACTGGAAAACGAAAGGACTAGAGCCCTGACGTAACATAACGTGATTTGAACATAACTTGAAATACATGACCAACTTGAGATAGAAACATTTCGTAACATGGCATAACATATAATAGACTAGGGGTGGGCAGCGGGGCCCCGTTACCCGCTGCACCGCCCCGTTCGCCCCGTCCCCGCATAGTGCGGGGCGAGGCATCCGCACCGTCAGGGCCGGGGCGGGGCCCCCCGGCCCGTAAGCTGTAACCCCAGCGGGGGCGGGGACGGACCCCCCCCGGTCCGTTTTTCCCCCGCCCCGTTACGTATCATATATAATATATATATATATATATAATATAACCATCTTAGATAAACCAAATCCGTAACCCAAACAACATAATCCTAACAATCTAGAAACCATAATGTTGCGAAAAACATCACTTACCTTGGGTTGAATCAGTCCAAGTAGGCTACGGCAGAAAGGGGTGAGTGGTGAGTAGTGACACCATGCGGTGAAACTTGTTGGATCACAGTGGTTTGAATGGAGGGCAAGTAGCGGCTCGGCTTGATGGCAAGATCAAAGCAGTGGGTGAGAAACAGAGAGGGAAACGAACAGAAAGAGAGGCGGGTAGAGAGGACTTACCGGTGGCTTCGTTCGACGTCGTGAGCAACGGTGTGGCAAGTGACGTTCTCGAAGTGGAAGGGCGGGCTGATGAAGAAGGTTCGCGAACTCGCCGTGCTCTGCGACGTGGAACTCGCGAACTCACCGTGCTCTACGACCCCGAAACCCATACCCAGAAAGTTTCTCCCGAGTCCCTCCCCTCCCCTCCTCCCTCTGCCACGCCGGACGCACGCCGTCCCTCCTCCCTCTGCCACGCCGTCCCTCCTCTCTCTGCCACGCCGGACGCACGCCCAGAAGGGGGGTGTGGGGGGCCGGACGGACTGCCCCCCCACCCCGTACCCCGTCATGCGGGACGGGGTACCCCGCCCCCGCACACCGGAGGCGGGGGACGGGGGGGTGCCTACCCCGCACAGTATGGTGCGGGTAGCACCCCTATAATAGACAACATATTTAACATGACATACTTGTAATGTACAGTAATACATGACAGAATATATTATGTAACAGATAAAAATTGATGACAGAATAAATTCTGTATAATAGACAATTACGTGATAACTTGGCATGACATGACATATATGATAACATACATACATACATTGTAGTTCCTTTACTTAGCACACATACACAGTAGACTGCTAGTAAGTTAAAAGCTAACTTACCTCGATCTCCGCGTTTCTTATAAAACTTCAAGTGCGACCACGAGGAACTGTAATTAGTGATTCTAAAAGTTAGAACTAAATCACTAAATATTTGAAATATGGAAAATACTAACTTAAAGAGTAAAATTTTCATTTTACTCTCTACATGTGGAAAAATGACCGTTTTACCCATAATTTAAGGATTTTGCATACTAACTCCAAAAGTTTCTAAAATTTACATTCCTCATGTAAATTTTGTCCTAAACTTAAATATCAACTCAGAAAAATTTAAAACAAAACACAACTATGAAGAACACACTATGGTCGAAACATTCATAGGCCATTTCCCTTTATTTTTGTTTGCAATTCCTTCCAACTTCAAAACTCATGCTTAAACCAAAATTTTGCAACAAACATCTTCCAATCCTAAGTTCAAAACCATACTTAAAACATCCATTTAGAAAAAGCTAATAATCAACACCAAACTTTTTTGTAAAAAGATCCAAGCACTTGAATCACAAGTTTTGACCTTAAATCAAAACATCTCCAAGAATTTCAAAAATCAAATCTTACTTCTAACATATTCATAATATCATCTTAACATCAACCATGCTTTAAATCATCAAACTAAAGTCACCAAAATCACAAAATAACATTTGGAGTTTTTGGTTTTACACTTAGTCCAAAAACAGAAACTTTTTCCTCAACTAGTTTTGATAAATCTCTTGATCTATGACTTATAAATATATGATCTTCAAAACAAACCATTACATGGTTTAAAAAGATGTCCTAAAACATATACAAGCTTCTAATTCAAGATCACATGGTTAGAAATTAACCAAAACATAAATTTAGCCAAGAATATCCACACTTTGGCTTATCTGAATATCTCTTTGCATAAAATTTCATATTTTTGAAACTAACATCAAATATCTTCAAAATAATAATATAACATGTATATAAGATGTTTAGGATCCTCCAATAAAATTATCAAAGTCATTAGAATAGGTTTAGACCACCAAAGAGTTAAACTTTCTCAAAACAGAAACTGTTTTTCCTCTTCCAGTTTCTAAGTTTCTAAATTTAAGAATATCTTTCATCAAAACCTTTAATCATGCAAAACTCCTCAACCAATAGTCATATAGACATGTTAACAATACTCCATAAAAATTTCGGACCAATATCTATCTATTAGCTTGGTCAAAAACTCCAAACTATAACATATTCTCCAGTTTACCTCCCAGAATGACCTTTCTATAGTTTATACAATATTTGACTGACCAAATGATCTTCAAATGGGGCAAATAAGATATCCATGTAAACTAGACTAAAAAAGGAACAACTTATATGAATGAGACTTTATGATAAAACACTTACAACAGCTTCGAAATTGGCGTGCAAAATACCTCCTAAAAGCTGTCCGAGAGAGAGTGTTTGATATTCTTTCAATGGAAAGTGTAAATGAAGATAATTTCGTGGGGAGAGGTGGCTGGAGATAATTATGGATGAGATATGGAAGAGATGAGGCTGGAGTTGAGAGTTGAGTGTAGTTTTCTCCTACCCAAAATATCTATAAAAGATTATCTCATAATATTATATCCAATAGTATCTACAAAAAAAATTAACTTAAGATATTTTTATCTAATAATATATATAAAAATCAACTCAAAATATTTTTACCCAATAATATTCATGAAAATTACCTCAAGATATTTCTTTTTATCCAATAATATCTACAGTTTTGAACAGACGTTTTGTCCGAAAATATGAAAAAATTTTATTGCGCCATAAGACTTTAAATAACCCTCCGAGTCTAATGGCACAAATCATAATACATTTTGACACTTCTAACTATCTCTAATAATCAAAAATACACTTCTGATACCATAGTAAATAATAACACTAACTATATAGTTAGACAAAAACCTATACGATTAATGGATTCGTGAAAACTTATGGGGTTTTCACGAGGTTCCAAAAGTTAATAGAAATTTCATAATTGAATTTCTAGCGGGCTGTTACACCAACTAGATACAGTCGATTGAACGACGGTGCGTCGTTAATGTTAATGTAGTAGTTAAATTACTACTTGTACGATGGAGTTGCATCTCCAGTACTTTTGGATCATAACTATTTTGGACTAGTGTTGTGATTTTAGTTGTTCAATAGGTTTTTATGTATGGAGTATGTTTTAAACATTTGAGATATTTTTAATTTGGTGCATAGTATTGCTAAAGAAAAAAAAAATTATCCGCTGCGAATATTATATATTGTTAGATGCATCTTAGGAACATTGCATCTTATATGTCATGAACGTGGGCAGATAACCTTGTGTTGCATATCTCGACGCTTCAAATTTCCGTTCGATCTCAAACGGAATTTGAGGGCATCACAGCAACACACTTATATCTTTTCAACCACAAATACTAAATCTAAAATGTATGATATTGGCAAATTTGATAATCTGGCACGTGTGTCGATATAAGTTGCCATAAGAGATGTGCGTGACTACCACAAATGTCATTCTTCCTACTGAGTAGTTAACTTAATCATTAAAACTTTATTAAATGGAACATCCCAAAGGAGTGTTATGTTCTTGTAATGTCATTTTTATTATCGTTCTCGCATATATAACATTAAATGATTGAAAAGTTATATATAATCTTTTACGTATTTTCAACCACTAATGTCACATAAGGGATTAACTTGAAAAAAGATTATAAATGAAACGTGTCCTACTAGATAATATTCATGCACATGTATATACATTAATATGAAAATTTTTATTTTCAAGTTAGTATGTAAAACACATTTAATACTTGCATGCAATTTATCTAATAAACATAAAGCATAATTATCATTTGAGTAAAATTGCAGCGCGTCCAATGCACGTGTTTGGAGAGAAGTATAGTTGTTACATTCAGTTCAATTTCTCAATTAAGAAATTTCCAAAAAAACCGTTGGATATCGGACAGTTTTTTACAAAAAGTATTTATATACAATAACTATAAGAATAAATAAATAATACTACTTGTCGCCACATTGATCTCGTCAAAACTTTTTTTTTATTTTGTGATTACAAAATTATTTTTGAATGATGTTATAAATTTTTTAAATGTGTAAAGATATAAAAAAAAATTAAATGACCATGAGATCCCTCCTCTGACTATTCCTTCGGTGAGTGCAGTACTCTAAGGTTCTGGTTGGATATATAAAATATTTTATCTTATTATTATAATTTTTTTAAATTATTATATAAAATATAATAAATAATTTAATATTTTTAAATTATAAAATAATAATATTATTAAAAAATAATATTATAATAATATTTTATTCAACTTTTATCTTAATTTTTATTATCTCAATTCATTCTCTAAATTACATCTAATTATAATATCAAATATAAATGATATCACGTGGTGTTGCATTTGCTTCATAAATAGTGTTTTAGGTGAGAGATTTTACCATCCAAGCACTCGCACGGTAAGGATGGTACTTCGCAATGAGGGTCCAACCAACGGTAATATATTATAAAATATATTATATGGGTATCATTATTTTAATTTCCTAATAGATGTGTTACATGATCTTAAAAAATAAATTAATAAATTAATCATAATTTAATATGATATATTATATAATAAAAAGAGATAATTTATACAAATTTTAAATAAATAAGTCCTGATTGTCATCTGTCAGTCAATGTTGGGACCATGCAATTCACACAAAACTTGCACCACTTGAAGCACATGGAGAGCAAAGAAATATATAAAACTTGTCATAAAGACCTCACACCATGCCTACTCGTGGGCAAATATGAAAGGAAAGAAAAACACAAAATCAACTGATTGTGGAGGATGAAATCGAAAATGTTTGAGATAATTACAAGGTCTGTAAACCAGCATACGCACAGAAAGACTTGAAGCCATGCCCCAGTTGGGTGAGCCACATACATCGTCGACGTGCCTGACAGAACATATCGAGGATGTGGGACAGACTAGGATTAATTACTGCCCTCCACCAAAACTCATCTACCATATCCAACATTTTGTAGGTCTCACATATTCATTCTCAAATAAAAATAAATAAATGCAAAACAAATAATCCATTATCAAATTAAGATTTTCCATTTTACTTTAAATTTTAAAAGATCAAACAAAATTTTTTATAATTTTTAAAATAAATGCACGATGCTTATATAGCTTACTAATATATCTAATATTACTCTTAACAGTATACGGTTGTAGAGAACACAGCCACCATTCACGACCAAACAGCTGTACATGTCCATGTCCAATTAAATAATGCACAGGCATCCACATAATCACGCACAGCATGAAATTTATGGCAGTGTCTTCTCCCACTCAGACAAACAAACGAGTGTATGGGACCTTTCTTCTAAGCTTTTGACGCGGCAATTTGCGTTGGGTCCAGTACTTCTTTTGGCCTATGTATGTATGTTTTTCAAGTGTTTCCATGCAGCGTAACACTTTGTAAAGCTGCTCATGATCACAGCCTTTTCAATTTTTTGTTTGTTTTTGTTCTTGTATTTTTGGTACTCACCAAATAGGTTTTAATACCACCAGGCTACTCACACTCTCCCTAGTCGTAAAAAAATTTATAAATCTAACTCATATCATAAAATTAGTTTAACAAAAAAAATTTGCATATAATTTATAAATATGCTTAAGACCTTATCTATCGATAATGTAAGATTTATTTTTCAACATTCTCCTTTACATACATGTCATTATTTTTGTTAGTCTTTGTCACATAGTAAGTGGCGTGAGCTCCATTTATACTAAACTTGGCTCTGATATTATAGAGAAATTAATGAGTTTAACTCATCTTATAAAACCAATTCTACAATAGAGATTTGCATATAACTTATAAATATATCCAAAATCTTATTTATAAATAATGTGAAATTTATTTTTCAACATGACATGCATGCAGGATCGCTCCCAAGTAGTGAAAAATAAGGTCTCTGAATTATTTAAGAACGTGTGATTTTTCCCCCAACTAATCAACAAAGGAACATGGGTTACTTCTCATGGGAGAGACAATGTGTATGCAAAGGATGACAAAAAGGGCAAATTAGGTGACACATGAAGACATGAAAAGCGTGTTTTATTTATTTATTATTTTTTTAAATGTAGTAGGCGTCATTAGGATAAGAGCGATCATGCAAGTTGGTCATGGTACATGTGAAGTGGGATAAAGATAAGTGAAAATTAAGATGGATGTATACTTTGCAATTGTCTGTTTTAACGTATTGATGTAGTGTGATTACAGATGATAAAATCTACGACGAAAAATATTATGAGCTAAATAATAATTAAAATTTATTCTTAAATAATAATTAGATAGTATTAAGATCATTTTTATTTAATTTTTTTTTTAAATTTATAAAAGGATGATAAGTAATCAGTACCTATTTTATTTCCCCCAAAAGGCCTCACGAGTTGGTCATGAGCTACCCAAAGATGAATCGGTTAATCATTTCTTCGAGACTGCTTTCCCAATTCAAGAAGGCAAAGTGGGAAAGTGCTTTTCCAATTCTAGCCAACCAAAGCATCTTGAATCTCAGGCCCGGCCCATTACCTTATCTCTGAGATATATCGCCTCGACTCGCAACCACCGGTTACGAATTATATATAATAAAAGAAATGAATTTATACAAGTTTTAAATAAATATATTTTATATAAATTTTTATAAAAAAATAGAACTCATTTTAAAAAATATAAAAAAACTCTTATTTTTTAATGAAATTTATTTATTTTTTATAAAAAATTTGCACTTGACTTGTCTATACGAAACTTATTCATATCATTCATTACTCTTGTATCAATCATTGAATCTGGTTTATCAACTTTAAATTAACATAATATTATATAATTATTATGTATATTATATAATGTATTTCTGAATTTTTTGAAAATGAATTCACTGAATTACTAAAAGCCCTCCAAACAAATCATTTTGCATTATACAATGGAGCCGACATTCTCTAAAGATGCAGCGTTTATTTTGATCTTTTTATAGATACAAGTTGTTAGAAGATAATTAATATACAATATTTAAGCGTGGAATTTTATGCTCAGAAAACAAAAAAACGTGGGTTTTCTTTTTCACGGAGAGACCGGCGAAAGCCAATCCTACAGAAGAAAAGAGTTTTCATTCATAATCAAATTGTCCACGCCGAAACCCTATAAATTTGGGTACAGGATAAAAACCCAGTTCCGGAAAAATAGTTTAGGATTTTGTATTGGGTTTGGAATTCGGAGCCCATTGGCGTAGTGGTAAGCCTTCTTCTGTCAAAAGTTCTGCCTATTATCATTGGATTTGTATAGTTTACATTTGGACACTGATCCGTGAGCGTTTGTATTTTGATAGGTTATAATCAGTTTGGATTCTGATCCGTGTTTGGATTTCATCTGAGATTTGCAAGTTCGACTTTGATATACACCGGAATTGTATGTTTTCCCGAAAGAATCACGTTGCTCTCTGAGACCGTATGGTTGGAAGTTTAGTGCAAACTGAGAAGTGGGTTTGATTTTTGGTATTCATTTCGTGGTGGATTCGTGCTTTTGGATGAAGAAATATTGTGAGTTCTAATTGTAATTTTGAGATTTAGCATTGAGAAGGAATTGCGGGTGTGAAACCTAAACTTGCGGGTGTTTTTGAATATATATTTAGGAGAAGAATACGGGTTTCGAAAATGTGATGCCATGCATTGGAGATTTTCGTGAATTGATGGACTTTTGGTGATGGGATTGATGAGTTGGTATTGAACTTGGAGTTGGTTGTGGCATTTTGGAATTCAGCATTGTTAGAAAATTTTGGTTTGTGAATGAGAGAGTTTTGTAAAGTAGACAGGAAATGAAACCTAAACTTGCGGGTCTGAAGGTACGATGACTGGAGCGTCATTGGGTTTACGTACGGGAAGTTATGGATCACTGCAACAGCAGATACAGAACGGTGTATTGCAGACTACTCAGGCACGCAAGCCTTCTAAGATGCTTCTTTCTAGTTCAAGGGAGAAAGAAAAGCTTCTCATATTTATTTGCAGATACGTTGGTCGAAGGAGAGTTGCAATGCTCCTATTGGTTGCCCTTGCTCTTTTGGTTTTTGTATTCGGTTCCTTTACAGTTAATAAAGGTTTGTGTTTCTATCCCATTTCTTTATCTTCTTGATTCGTAGTTGTTTATCATCCAGTTGTGGAATTATTGTCACCTATGATTATGCTTATGCATGGAAGCTTTACGAGATAGTTAGGAGGTACTATCATTTTTTTGTAAATTTAACTATTAGACAAATAATGACCTGATGGAGTTTACCTCTCTTCATTCCATAAATTAGTAGCTGAAGCGTATTTTTGAGGCACATTTGTGATTTCTTGGTCTCATTTAACTTTCGATTTGAGAATTTCATTGTGCTACTTAGTTATTTGTTTTGTTTGTTAGCTATTGTCCTTACTTATCAGTTTGGTTTTTAAATGATGATGCACCAGAATCCAACATCACTTTACATATTGGAAGCATGACTCCTTATTGGTCAAATTATCCTGTATCTTCCAATCCACCTGGAGTAGAAGATAATCTTGGGAGTAATAATTCTTCTGGACAGATCTCTTTGAGAGGAAATGACCAAAGTAGAGCTTCATCCCATCCTCCTCCTACTTCTGCTACAACAGCTACAAGTGTTACACGGTCTAACCCTCCATTGGGCCATCAGTGTGTAAATTTTGCATTTCCTCCTCCCCCACCAGTTCAGAGTAAAAGGATAGGACCACGCCGTAAGTTCAAGTTTTTTTTTCCCCTCTCAAATAGTATTATTAACGAATCTCATGCACCCAAATGCGTGTAATTTTGATATAAAACAATAGATATCAACTACTCACCACAATTAATATGTTCTGGGAAAATTCTGTTGAGTTCTTAATTATAAAATAAAATAAAAATTCTGTTGAGTTATTTGTTCCCTTTTCTTTTTCAGCATGTCCGGTATGTTACCTCCCCGTGGAGCGGGCTATAGCTAGTATGCCAAGCTCCCCATCAGAATCACCGGTGCTTCGTAATTTGACCTATGTCCATGATGGAGATTCTATTAAAACTGAAACTCATGGAGGCTCCGACTTTGGTGGATATCCTTCTCTAAAGCAGAGGAATGAGTCTTTTGATATAAAAGAGTCAATGGCAGTGCACTGTGGGTAGGTTTAGCTTTTGTTCCCATGGGTTGTTTTTGGTTAAATATTATCTTTGTTGTTTGCAGTTTTCTTGTCTATATTTTTTCAGCTAAATGCATCCCACATTTCTGTCCTTTTCTGCTGGTGCCCTTTTTATTTTTATTTTTTATATATCAGATTTGTTAAGGGAAGCAAACCTGGGCATCATAGTGGATTTAATATTGACGAAGCTGACCTTCTAGAGATGGAGCAGTTCCACGAGGTTATTGTTGCATCGGCCATATTTGGTACTGCTGAGCATAAGACTCTGTAATAACTAGCTTGAATCTCATACAATAATTTTTGGCTTCTTATGATTGCATCTTTTATAGGAAACTATGATATTATTCAGCAGCCCAAGAACATTAGTGAAGCGGCAATGAAAAATATTCCTTTTTATATGTTTATTGATGAAGAGACAGAAGCTTATATGAAGAATTCTAGTGTTTTGGACAGCAGTAAAAGGGTTGGATTATGGAGAATTATCGTCGTTCATGATATTCCATATCCTGATCCAAGACGTAATGGAAAGGTCTGTCTATTTTATATTTGAAGATTTGTTTCTTATGTTTGACTCTAAACCAAAATGTAGCTCAGATCTTCTTTTTCTTTTTTCTTTTTAATCATTTCTTGAAAGTTTTTAGCTTTCAGCAATCATCTAGGTTAGATTTTTTTCGGTTTCTCCTGTATGGAAGATAATATATCCTAACCGCATCTGCAGATGGGAAGTTGTGACATGACACTATTTAATTAATTCATTTCTTCTCTTTTCTTTTCTTTTTTTGGGTTGGGGGGGGTGGGGAGACAAAATTTCGTAGTCGTATACATGCTTATATGTTAGTTGCCTCTTTGCAATCAGTTATGGAGAAAGTTTGTGACGAAGAAACTTAACTATCCAGGTCGTTAGGTGTTGTTGACCTTGTATGTATTTTTGACAGGTTCCAAAGCTTCTACTGCACAGGATCTTCCCCAATGTACGGTATTCTGTATGGATTGATGGAAAGCTACAGCTTATTGTGGATCCATATCAAATTCTTGAGAGGTACATGCCTTCTTCTGTTTGTGTTAGCCTCTCATGCTCATGGTATGTGAGTGCCCAAAGTATTGTTATTACACAGATTAATCCTGTTTCTAAGCTATGATTTGCTGTGTGGCTAAGACATTATAGAGATTCAGAATTATAGAGTTAGCAACATATTTATCAGGTGTTAAGAATGTTCATTGACCAAAGTGGTGTTTTTGCACATTTACCTGTTTTCTAGCTTTATTTTGCTTCACCTTTTATAAGGTAAGATTATAATGGAATGTATTATAACTCAACGTCTTTTCTTATACCTTCTGCACATATCATTAATAATATCAACGAATGCAAGCAATTTGATTGCATGTATCCTTTAGATTCCCTGCTTTATTCTGTCTCAACTGTATTTTGAAGAGTCTGTGGTATTGATGTTCATGCATGGAAGGCAGGGACATGATTCTACGAGCTTCATAGGAATTAAATTCTAACCTCGATGTTTCAATTCCTAAAATATTGTTCAGGTTTTTGTGGCGCGAAAATGCTAATTTTGCCATCTCAAGACACTATAAGCGTTATGACGTTTTTGTAGAGGCTGAAGCTAATAAAGCTGCTGGGAAATACGACAATTTCTCTATTGACAACCAGATTGAGTTTTACAAAAGCGAGGGTCTAACACCATATTCTTTAGATAAGCTTCCTATAACTAGTGGTAGGTGCATTGCTTATGCATTCGTGTTGATATATAAATGTGTGTGTAATTATAGTGTTGGTATGTTACATTTCTATTTGCAGATGTTGGCCATTTGTGTTTTCCAATTGAATATTTTGTTTTATAAATGAGTTTCTGCAGATGTTCCTGAAGGTTGTGTCATCATAAAGGAGCACATTCCCATCACAGATCTATTTACCTGTCTATGGTTCAATGAAGTTGATCGTTTTACTCCCAGGGATCAGTTAAGCTTTTCCACAGTGAGGGACAAAATGATGTCAAAAGTTAGTTGGAGCATCAATATGTTTATGGATTGTGAGAGGCGTAACTTTGTGATACAGGTTAGTGTCCTCATATTTCCATATGAATGGGGGAAAAAGATACTTTGAACATCTATTGGATTATGAAAAAAGAGGCTGTACTTCTGGTGTATATTCTGAGTGTGAAAACTTCAATATACAGGCATACCACAAAGATTTGCTGGAGCACATGTCTCCACCAGTTGGTCGGATGATCCGTTCTCCACCTGCTTTTCCTGGTTATAATCCAATTGTAAGGCCTCCTATGAAGAGGAATGGTAGGCGAAGAGGAGATCGGAAATCTGGTCAAAAACATCATCGTAAAGTTGTTGCTGGTAGTAGAGACAACAATTCATTTTAGCTTCTTTTCTTTTTTTTTTTTTTTTGGGGGTGGGGGTGTGGTGATTAAAAATTTTCTTTCGTTCTTTCTTTCTTTATTCAAGTTCTACATCATGGGTTAGGAAGATGTTGTTAGATGCATGCAGTGTGGCCATAAGGATGAAAAATTTCTCTAAGTTTTGTTTCAAAGAATGTTGATAACTATCCATTTTTGTTGTAAATACCTTTACTGCAAATAAATTTCATACGGGCCACCTGCCATTTCCATATATCTTTCACGAGGCGGTGTTTACATGCAAGGTACATTCTTCCTTTTGGGTTTTCATTTTCATGTTACTGTGCTTGGCTGCTGTGCCTGTGGAGAATGCAAGACTTGTAATATCCAAGACTCTTATACTTTACTAGTGTCTATTTTCGTTCTAAATATCATATGCTCTTTACTCTTACTCCCTTATCTCTTTGAACATGGATATCTCAGACTTCTACCCATAAAAAAAACATGGATATCTGAGATTTCCATAATGTAAGCTGTTTATGTGTTCACGGCTTTTCTAAGTGGGGTAAAGAAAAGATGGTTCTAGCATGTCGAGGCTAAGGTAAACTTGCTGAAAGACCTGAATAGTTCTAACCTTGAAAAGTTTTCAGAAAATGCACTTGTTGGATGCATGCAGTAACAATTAGGTTTATTTCTGCTGTGATAATTGAAATTAGGGTGAAAAAAAGGCTGAATGTGCTTGTTTCTGGTCCTTGTCAGTAAGCCTGTGTTTATTAATTTTCTTTTTGTTTTGTTCTGACTGTCTTCTGTATTTCTCTCCCCCAGCTGCGCGGTCATATGTGTTGGTAAGCTGTAGATCATATCCTAGGGACTTTGCAGCTCTTTATGTGAAAATATGGATTTCTTTACCCATAGCAGAAATACGATGGGGCATCTGAGTTTCCACAACAATGTTTTAGCTCTACTCACAGCTTTGGATAGAGGACAGATAATCTATAGTGGGTATCTCTTGGTCACGTGCACCATCTGAATACCCCAAAGGCTCAAACACATAAAAATGCACTCTTTGTAGCCCTCATCTTCACGTACAAATACATGCACATACATACGGGAGGGTCCCCCAATTTGAAAAAAAAAACTATCCCATCATTGCTTTGCGTCTCCCAATTACAGATGAATGTTAAGGGATAAGCTCAACGCATGATTGTATTTTTTTCTTCCGCTTTCTTTGACGCGAGAACTGATTCATCATCAAGAGGATTAGCATATTTTGTTGACTGGGTTGCTTGCAATGCATGGAAATCATCTGTGCCATATGGCCGGTATCCTATGCAATGAGTCGGTCAAGCTGCAAAATTGGGGAGTTATATAGTCAAGCAGCGAAAGCAACGTTCCAGTCAGGATCAACCAGATGTCCTTGATCTAAGACATGAAAACAAGGTTTTGGTAGGAAAGCCATTTAAGAAACTTTAATACTGCTTAAAAATCACCAAAATGGTTTAATAATTATACTCATACTGTTAAGTTAACAAATGGCCCTACCATGATACCAAAAATCAAAAGATATGTTAAATAAACCGACGTTATGTAGACCCATGAATCTGTGACCCACAAATGTTCAATTGTTTCGCAGAAGAAGCTAGAAAGTGACCAGAAAAGCTTGGCATTTTCTGCATGCTCGGGGGGTGTGGTCGGGTGGAGAAGGAAGTAATATCTCTATGCCAAGGTATCTATCATCTACCTCCAATAGCCCAAAACCCCACTAATTAAAATTAAAAAAAAAAAAAAAAAAATCCTACAAAAATACTGATGTTGCTGACATAACACCTCGCGAATGCCCATCCAAACTGCAAATGTATACTCTTTCTCGTCATACACAAGAAAACTCCCATTTTGGATCCAAGGTTTTCTTTACACACACTCTCTCTCTCTCTCTCTCTCTCTCTCTCTCCGTGCGTGTTTAGATCTTTTATAGCTGGATCTTTTTTGTTTGTTTGTTTGTGTTAAGTATATAATATCCAGATTAGGGCTTATCGTAGGCTTTCCTGTTTCAGTACTGGTTCTTCCTCAAAGACACTGTCAAATTGACGGAAGATCTATGTATGCTTTTGATAAATGGGTTCGTCTGGGTTTTTAGATTTCAACAGTGAAACCTAAGATCGGATTCTGATCAATAGCTTACTCTCTTCTCCTAGAATTTTACAATGAGACTTTTGGGTAAGGGTTAATTTTTATCAATGATTGCGCCTTAATACACCAAAATATATCGTAGTTAAGTTTGGGGTTTGGGTTTTATCTGCTTTTATTTAATAGAATTTACAATGAGACTGTTGGGTAAGGGTTTGTTTTTATTAATGATTGCATCTTTCTATACCAAAATATATCATGATGGAGCGGGGGGTTTTGGGTTTCTCTGATTTTATTAAAGATTGTTAGTTTTCAGAAGGATTTTTGGCCGTTGCTTTCGAGCCCTTTCTGAACTAAGACTAGAGCTTAACTGAAGGAGAAGAAGATTCAATTCAATAGAATCATGGGGTCATTTGGATTTTTTCTTATATGTATTCTCCATTCGGTGATAGCTCTGACTTGTGGAGCTTTAATGATGTTTTACTCCAATGAGGCCTCTGTGTTTGGCCATGGTCCTGATATTGCAAGTAAGCTTCAAGGATCCACGCCCCATGATCAGTTATTGATTCGAACCTCAGATTCCTTCTCTGGTTTGCTTCTCTTTTCCATTGGGATGCTTCTATTCATGGTGGCTTTTGTCAAGGACAGAGAGTTCCAGAGTTTCTTTGCCAAGGGGTGTGTGCTTCTGCACATTTTCATGGCTGTTTGGAGAGTGTGCTTTGAGAGGAAGATTGAGGATCTCGCTCATGATTGGATGAGGCAGGTTGTTGGGGATATTGCATTGGGCCTTTCATGGGTGTTTTTTCTTGTTTACTCATGGAGGGAGAAGTATGATTAGTTTTGTAATGACTTTGTTAAGAGCAATCACCCTGTTGAATGGAGCTGCGATCTGCTTCTTCCTCTGGTTCTTCATTATATGCATTTCGGGACATAATTGAATGAGGTTGAGCTGGAACTTATTTGGGAACGGAGCACTGATTGAATTCAGGACAATATGTTGCCTTAAACCTTGTCTAGGGTCTGATTATGCTTGAAGTCCCAGAAAAGTGAATGGGTATCTGGCGCTGGCATGTTTGCTTAATAAGTTTCTTTTAGAAATGCTTTCGATTCTGTTCTGATTTGATCATGTATTTGTTTCCCTGTTGCTTCATGTAAGGAGGATCCTTGTAAAACTTTCCACATATATATCACGATGTACAAAACAATCAGAAAATGTTTTGATTCTGTTTACACTTCTGCAAAATTCCCACTTTGCCTTGAAACAAGATGCTATTTTCCTACCCCAAAAAGATCAAATATTAAAGCAGATTAGCAAATTCTTATTCCCACTTTGGGAATCATTCTGGTTGGCACTTGGCAGTCATTGACATGCAATGTGCAGTCTAGTCGGTAGAACTGTGCTGAGATTGAACAAATCCTCAAGAAAGACGATCTTGATTCTGGATCTTGATCCAGGGTAGGAGTTTTTGTCACTTTAATGCCCCAAATTTATTTAATTAATTGTGATGATTTTGCGACCAAATTGCTCAAAGTTGCAGTGTCATAAGTTTCTTTCATTTTCTGTCTCATACACATGGCCGTATCCTCATATGTTGTAGCCATTATTACTTAGCTTTTTTGGTGCTAGCCGGACACTTGTCTTTGCTGTACCATTTACAACGCCCGTTAGTATTAATTTTGAAAGGTACAAGAATACGTAGAGATTGGTGATTGAAGCTTTGTTGAGTATTCTGGAATTAATTAAAATGATAAGAAACACAGGTCTGCCAATGGGATCCACTTTAAATACTTCCTGTCCTCCTCCAGTCCCCCGTCTCATGTATAGAGCGACGTTATAAACGAGAGAAATACCGCTTGTTCCTTCCGTGAGAGTACAACTTTCTGATTTTGATAGAACACCACATGTCTTGTCCCCCATAGACAAATCAACCACTCCCTCAATGCTTTTTCTTTTGGGTGATGCTAGAGATATAAGGGGATGTCACGCACTAATGTGGCACAGTATTAGTTTGCCATGTGTCCATTGCGCCCCCTCCCCTCAGTAGCGCTCACCACCGCCACAACTCGTCGATGGCCACCACCAGCCGCCGTTCCCCCTCACCCGCTCTCCCTCTTTGCCTCGCTGCTCTTCCTTCCCATCTCACTTTCTCTTCTAGCTCGCAACCACAACCCGTTGCTGTTGTTGTCGCTGTTGCCCACAACCCATCACCAACAAACCGCTGCTCATCCCTTTGTCTCTCTCTCTTCCATTTCTCTTACTGACGAAGACCTATACAGGTCTCAGGTCGTTGTTACCCATTTTAGGTTGCTGTTACCCATCTCCCTCCACTCCTTCTCGGGTCGTCATTACCCATCTTCCCCCTCACCACCACCACAGCTCGTCGACGGCCACCACACTGGTCGTGCCCCTGCGTCTTCTACCCACCATGGGGATGGTAGTGCTAGGGGCACTGGGAGAGGGTACGGGCAGGCATGGGGAGGGAAGGAAAAAAAAAAAAAGATAAAACAAAATATAGGGGGCACATGGCATTAGTAGTGTGTCACATCAGTGTGTGATTCTTTGTGTGGGATAAATTTGTATCTATAGTGTTTCTCTTTTCTTTTTCTTACATTAATTACTATAACATTAAAAATTAATTATTTTACAAATAAAATTATGTAGAAAATATGATCTTTATAAATATAATTTTTTATACTAATATTTTGACAAATTAAAAATAAATTTCCAGAACAGTTCTCCGCTTAAGCGCTACTAGTCCAGCACACCAACGAATAATTCGTGGGTTTTCTTCGCACTCTTCAGCGGTCAGCTTTCCTTTCTTTTCTTTGCTCCCTTGAATGTATAAGCTAATAATAAAATGATGCTTGGCTGCATAGATTGTTGGTTTCTGATGCTCGTTTTATTTGTTTTGTTATTATTTTTTGTTTGCTTTGTGGTACTGTTTGATGTCTTTTCTGTTGGAATGATTGGGAAGTTTAATCGGATATTGCCCACCATCTATTTGATGATTAGCCCAGATGGGTTCATGACTCAATAGTTTTTGCATTTACCAAAGGCCTTGTTTAGCTAAACCAAGTTATTTGCGCTCTTAGAGTTTATTTTTCCGTGGGTAAACCATCACAAATTTGTTCTTCATAGACTTCCATTTTGTTTTCTGGAATTCAGTTTTTCCTGACTTTGTTTCACTGTATATTGGATTTGCTTTCTTCGGAACCTTTTTTCCTGTTTTCTTGAAAGGAAATTCTGGAACAACCGTAGAAAAAGATAATATATAATGGGCACATTTTTGCCATGTGAGTTTGCAAGGAACAAGAGAAAATGAGGATGCTGGGTGATAAATCTTAAAAGAAAATTTATAAGGGAAATTTTAATAACCGGAGATATCAACTTGCTAAGATTGTTTGGATGAGGAAAAAATACTAAGATATCTTTGCTTTTACTTTCTTTTCATGGTAGTCAACTTGATATGGAGAAACAAAATGAATTACGAGATGTACATGCTTCTGGACATCTATTTCATGTCTAATTGTTGCATTTCTTTTGTATAGCTTTTGCTCTGCTCTGAATTGTAGTTTTCACTTTTCAAATCTTGTTTTTTGGTTTCTTTTTCAGTATTCTATCTCTAAAGGTCTTGTCAAAATGGGTGAGCTATCCACAGTTAGTTCCTCCCCTGCTTTAGATTTGCCAGCTGCCCAGCAAAACCAAGGGTTAGCTATTAAAATTAGTCGAGAGTCCAAGCCAAAGAAAAATATATGCTGTGCTTGCCCTGATACTAGGAAGCTGAGAGATGAATGCATCGTAGAGCATGGGGAAGAAGCTTGTGTTAAATGGATTGAGGCTCATCGCAAGTGTCTTCATGCAGAGGGCTTCAATGTTTGAGATTGGTAGAGGTAGTTGAGTTGATTACATGATCGACGAAAACAAGGTCAAAGCTCAAACTATTCATTTAGGATCACACATATCATATGATATTCAGAATTTCAGAATAAAGCCAGGACAGGCAGCTTCTTTTTACTGTTAGGTTCATCATAATCTTGTTACTTGTATGATCTTGATACAAAGCGAAAGCAGCCAAAACACATTGAGAAGTGACGATCTATTACATTTTGCATTTGCCTTTGTTAATTTTATCTATGTATTAGTGGATTTTGATGTCATTTCTTTTGACTTGGTATCCCTAAATCATGATTTTGTTCCTCTCCCACCCTTCTATTTTATAATTATTTTAATTTTTCGGGCTGCTGTCTACTGCATGCCGGATTGCTTATCTAATAATTAAATTTGAAAGAACATGATAATTGCCTGCATGCAAGGCCTCCCATAAAAATATAATTTGATCAGTAATCATTCATATTTTGGATATTTTTAGGGAACCTATCGATTTAGTATTTAGTTATGAGGAAGCTGTCTTCTTTTTATTTGCTTAGCATTAGGATGGGTTTATTGCAACTGCACAAGGCCAGGCGGTAGTAGCTTTTGAAGTAGCTAGCTATTTCCTCCATGCTATTAATTTTTAGCTTTGTCTGGCCATCGATGTTTTGTCAAGGTTTAGAAATTCTAACCGGACTTCCTGCAATTGGGGTTGTCAAGTCATGATGATCATGAGGCACGGGACCCATGTAATTACCAAGTTCTATCTTTGATTTCTCAATTTTTTGTTCGACTGATCTTGTATATTCATAGTGTATTGTCTATTTTACTCTTATGCCTCTTGGCATATAATATATTCTGTATGCGGGAAAGTTTAGGTTGTTCCTTTAAGACATGTTTGCTAGCTCTCCAGTTTTGGGAGTAACAGAAGATACAGCAGCGTCGTCTTCTAATCAAAATTCTGAGATTTCAACGTAAAAAGGGCACGAAATTGCCCTCTTCTACCATCAGTCTTGAGACGGCCGGGACAATGTTTGAGTAAATAATCTGAAAGAAAATATATAGGAGCATGTACATACAGCTAGCGTAAATATATTAGAAGTCCATTTAATTTAATCACACAAGGCCACATGAGAGATGGCCATATTACATGACTATGAAAGATGCAGAAACATGACAGATCGAGAGACACAACGATCGACACTAAACAAACAAGCAGCACATTTTAAAGTACTTTTAACAGAGGACAGCACAATTATTCAACGCTAATACATTATTGACGAGAGTCGACACATGCACGATTCCACATGTATACCATGTATCGATCGGTGGGAGGCTTGGCTTAGTGACCACAGGTGCAGTCTGTGCAGGTGCAGCTAGAACCGCACTTGCACTTGCCATCGTGCTCAGCTGCTGGAGCATCCATGACCACAGTGTGGATGTAGCTGCATGCAAAAGTACCAAGGATTTCCAACATATATGTGTGTCAGATATTAGGTCATTATGGCTTGCGTACATCAAGAGTCTGAAGATATCTTTATTTTTTTTGTTTGTTTTATAAACATCTTATGAAATGAACACGTACAAGAATACCTGTATGATTTTTCGTTTTTAGTTCTTCAAAACAGAGTAATAAAATATTCATGGTACAGTACTACATGATCTTATCATGAGTCGATAAGATTATTTAATCATTTTATTTGCTTGGTTTTTCTTGGTTATTCAACTTAATTGGATAAGAAAGATGTTGGACTTTTCTCTCTGTATATATATATATATATACATATTACACTACTAATAAGTCGAATTTTACCTTCAGCAACGTCGTATCCAAGAAATCTAATATTGATTTGAAATAATTTAATCTTTTTAACAGAAATTAATTATAAGGCCATTTTGTCTAATGATGTCAATAAATAAATCCAAATGTTTCTAGTGTTCATCAATAGACTTGAAAAATATAAGAACATCATCGATGTAAATAATGATAAAATGGTGAATGAATTGAATAAATCATTCATAATATGCATGCTCACAACCCCATCTTCGTAGTTTTGTTAATTGCTTGTTGAGGTTCTGGTCTGCTTTTCCATTTAGGTTAATTTATTGATGATCCAAATAATTATATGTTTTGTTTTTCATTAATATTGAAGCTAGCTACTAGTTTTGTTGTGGCCACAATATATTTGAAACCAACACTGTCATCTTGCAATTATAAGTACCCTTTTCATTATAATATATCATCACTTGCGAAGGCCACCAAAGGAAGAAAAAAACGAAGTTTTCCCTTGAATTTTTCAAGTCCTTACCTCTTCTCAGTCTCCACGACGAGTCCATAGCTGTTTCCCTTCTTCCTGCATGTCATAATTCCAATCGTGTTATATTATTAATGATTATTGCTATCAAAAGAATTGATCAGGTCTCAAATTCAACCACAAACTAGATATTCGAAAGGAAGCCTTGCTAGCTAGCTAGCTAGATGAAGGATGCAAGCATATATATATATATTTGTGATTCTACATCCACATGGAGCAAAAGGGATTTGAAACTTTCGCATACTCTGATAGAAGACTTTGTGGGAAAGAATTCAAGAAAGCAAACATCATTACTGGTTAATATATATACCTCAGAATATATAACGACGTCTCAGATCGATACAATAATACCATATGTATATAAGATTCAAGCTAGCTAGCTAGAGTACTCCCTCTAAAACAACTAGGTTGAGCTCAATATAACAGTATATATGTAGCCATGCATGCATGGAATCAAATGATGAGAAAACTAATCAACCTGATCTAGCTATACCAAAAGCTGCTCGCAAATAATGAAGAAACACTTACACGCACTGGCTCTTGTCAGCGCAGTCGCAGTCGCCGCACTTGTCCGACATGGTTGATTGGGCTAAGGATGCACGAACGATGAACTTAACAAGGAGAAATTGTTTTAGCTTTGTATGAGTTACTGCTATATCTCTGCATGATGGTCCTCTTTTTATAGAGGGAAAAGGTAATTAAAGGGCAATGGCCATGGGCTAGTTCAATATTGGGGCTAAGCCTCGAGTCAGGGGTGGGGTCTCGGTAAGCATGGAAGGAGCACACGCCTCCCAAGAACAATCCGAAGGAATCTTAATAATGGAAGACTTGGCCTCCTATCCTCCTCTCATGTCAACTTCATCTCTCTATTATGCAAAAGACTAAAAAGACTTATATCTATATACGTCTATATAGCTATCTTGATATTCTCAACTGAGCGTAACTTTAAGTGCTCCATTCGGTGGATCAAATTAGGAAAATATTGCAGTGGCCTTACACACACATACATGTATATGTATATGCGTCATGTATCGAGACATATGATCATGCATGCATGTAAGCTACATCCATGCATGCCCGTTATCTGCAGAAGCATGCATGCATGGGTGTCCATTTATCATTATGCGCTGTTTATAGACGATCTTTTCTTTTTCCTTTTTGGTTTTCAAGAAGAGTACTCAAACTTGGATTCCATGTGAAATCGTATCGATTTTTTCACCTATACGGATATTATGATCATGATATCGAAGTACTAATATTATTGCTTCTGAAAGATGATTACATCGTGTTTAAATACCTGCCGCTGCATGGATTTTTATTCTACATTTACTGCTTTAATTAAATTAATATCCCACGTTTATACGTACTATATATTAACATCAAATCGTTTAACAATTTAAAACTAATAACTCAAAATAAATCTATAAACAAAAAATGGAGAGAAAAGAGAGATATATATATATATATATATATATATATATATATATATATATATATATATAATGTGTGACAAACAAAAGAGAAAAATTAATGATCTAAAGGGTTTAAAAAAAAAAATGAAGGCCTCGTATGTGCGTACGTGTGTATCATGATAATGTAAAGTTTAGTTTAACAAAATAAACACAAAAAACTGAATGGCCAGAAATGATCGAAAAATCAAAGATGAAATGAGATGGTTTTATATTAAAAATGAAAGTTGAATAAAATATTGTTAGAATATTATTTTTTAATATTATTATTGTTTTGAAATTTAAAAAAGTTGAATTAAGATTTGAAAAAGTTGAATTATTTATTATATTTTATGTAAAAATTTAAAAAAATTATAATGATAAGATGACATGAAACTCTTTCCGATTTCAAACGAGGTCTAAATGCATACATGTGGTTGAAGGGAAAACCTAAATATTGTGGCTAATATTTTATTTTTATTCTTATATTTTTGAGGCAGCAAACAAAATCTCCATGCAGCTTATTGGTGGTTTCGATTGACTTTCCACAGCATGCACTTGCTTCTTCGACTAGCCAACTTTGCTTTCAGACAGACATTTTTGTCAAAGAAAGTTAGCCTCACATTCATGTTTTCGATCTTTTTATCCACGAAGAGCCATATAAAGTTTATGGTTGTCCCCCTCAATATACCTCTCTACTTTTTGTTTTAACATCTCCATGAATTCAATAAGTTTTGTATTATGGTCACCAAAATATATGATCATACTTTTCATCAACTCGCGCGGTTTATACACATCATCATCTATATAATATATTCTTAGTTATAATTAATATATAATTGAATGGTACTTATAAAAACCAACATAGTTGACATTAAAAATAGGAAGAAATTGCAATAAAATAGTCACTACAAGAAAACTGATTAGTTGTAACCAGTTGTTTCCCTAAATTAAAAATGACTATTTTCTATCAAAATGAATATGGTTTGGTCGCAAATAGTCATTCTCGCTATATATAATCCGTTATAAATGGTTATTTTTCTTTTAATGAGTTCTTTTATTTTTTTATTTTTTAAAAAAGATAATAATATATATCTAGCTACATACTTAATTAAAATATTGATATTGGAGCCAATTAAGAGAGAGAGAGAGAGAGAGAGAGAGAGAGAGAGAGAGAGAGAGAGAGAGAGAGAGAGAGAGAGAGAGAGAGAGAGAGAGAGAGAGAGAGAGAGATTAGCCAAGCATATATACATTGTTGTGGTTTGAGGGTCCCATGCATGCATCCTATTAGTCAGAAAGCTTAAAGCTTTTTTCTAATTAATCATATATAGCTTGGATTCGATCTGATCATTACGATTGATCGTAATCAATGGTTTGAACCCTGAAGCCTTTTTCTATTTAATTTCCGGACCATCCATTAATATTATTACAGAGAAAATCGATCTCAAATATTGTAGTGGAGAAAAAAAAAAGGTAGAGATGGAAAATGACTTCAAAATGCTACTATCATTAATTCCATGCATCTTTCGACTTCAGTCTAGAAGAGTCATGATCACATGCAAATGTCGAGTGAATAGAGAACTAGATCATTTAGAGCAATCCCGCATACATGGATCCAATGGTAAAAAATCAAGACCCACCTCTCATTGGTGCTACTTATCAACTAAATAACGACTTAAACGGTCTTTGTTGACATAGAGAAATACTTTAGTTATGGAGGGTTGGGATTTCACAAAATTGGTAAACTCATAAACTGTTATACTTTGACGTGATACATTAGATTGTAAAGTTATAAATCTAAAGTGTCACATAAAGTTATGTCAATTTGTGAGTTTATTTTTATAAAATATCTACATGACTATGACATTTTTCTTCTAAGATAGAAGATGGAATATAACCACATAATTATTTAATGCAACTTGCATGCACAACCACGAAACATAAAACATTAATATGTTAGTACTATAATAATATCATGAAAAAAAACATGTTTGGAAATTATATGGAATTGTATACTATATTTATAGGGAAATAGAACGAAGCTTGAAGAAATTAAGATTATGTTTAAATGTCAAAATCACCTTAACCTATCTCAAGAAAAATCTACTATTTTTTTTTAATTTTTTATAAAAAAAAGAAATTTATTTTAACCTATTTTATATATTCAAACATATTTCAATAAAATTTATAAAATATTATTATTTACGGATCAATTCAAATCATCTGATACTAAGGTGATGAGATCCAAACAAACTTTAGCTAGGTGAGGTAGTAGTGTTTATACCTTAGCCCAATCCATGCTGCACATCTTAGCCCATTGCCGACATTACAGTAGTGGCCCAGTTCCGATCGATCACTCTCCATGGAAACCAGAAATAATGAAATTGTGATTTGGTCACCGTACGTGCAATATTCATATAATATTAATATATTTATTTCTGAATTAATAAAAAAAATCCATTTAACCCTTATAAAGACTTTTTATTTATGCAAAAGTTAAGAGAATTAAAAATATTTTTGAATTCAATAAACAATTGCGGAGACTTCTAAAGTTTTGGTTTATTTAAGTTTTGGTCATTGCTCACACGAAGAATCTGGAAGGAATTATACAAGTAATAAAGCAAGACTCCATCCTAATCCTCGAGAATCGAATACGGCTCCCGTGCAGGTGTGGAGTACGCTTCGCAAACCATTCCAAACCACGTGGACACTGTAGGATCAAAATGAGCCATACAAAAGAGTGGGGCCCGTACGATAAGAGTTTAATATTTAAAAATGAAAATGATATTTACAATATATTATTTTAAAAAATAAATAAATTTAAAATTTATATAAAAATATAATTTCATTTTTTTTTTTTTAAAGTCTCCTTTGGGTTTGTTGTTTGCTCGTCACGTTTGGGGTTGAATCCAGTACAGCCTCGTAGTCGACACTGATCTTGAAGTCAGACAGACAACCTTGGTTGATAATGATAATATGAATAATAATATTTGATAGATTAAGAATCTAAGATAAGGAAACATTCCATTGTCAATTGACCTCGTAAACATCGCAGCAATCATATTTAATATAAACTTTTCTTGTTAGACTTAATAATTACAATGTTATATAATTAGTATATTAGAAAATAATTAAATCCTTTTTAAAATATAGATAATATGGTATTCGCGTTACATTAAAATGTATAATATTTATAAAATCATTTGAACATTAATTCTTAATGACACGATGAGACTATAATTAAAAATAATAATTTTAAAATAAAATAAATCAACAAAGCAAACGAACAGTGGCGTCGCAAGTGATTGTGATAATTCTTGGGCGCGAAGCTAAAAAAGTCAAAAAAAAAAAAAAAAAAAAGGAAAAAAGAAAAAAGAAAAGAAAACGAAAGCTCTCTCTCTCCAAACAGAAAATCCAGGAAGCTCAGCTCAGAAAACAAAAAGCCGTAATCTTATTTCGAATATAGTCGCTGAGTCCTTAAGCCGTCCCGCTGCAGCGAGCTGTTTGCTTCGGGCTTACTCTATTAGAAGCCGATCGATGAAGCCGCCGCCACCACCATGTAAATACCTCCCCAATATTTCCAAGTCCCTCACTCCGACTACCTTCAGTCTTCACTTTCTTTTTTAAAACTCTCTCTCTCTCTCTCTCTCTCTCTCTCTCTCGCGCACAACGACATGTTTTAACCAAATTTCTTTCATTTTCCCTCACTCCCCCCCCCCCCCCCCCCCCTCTCTCTCTCTCTCTCCAAACAGGAAACGTCGTTTTCCGAAAACAGCCCCTCATTCATGGACCCCGAAGTCGTCGAAATCCCGCCCACGATTTTCCGGTCCTCAAAATTGCTCAGACAGAAAGAGGTCTAAACAAAGGAAACTCCTTTCTTTTTTCGACTCGATTCTATGTATTCGTTGCTCTTTTTTTTTTGTTCGCTTGATTGCATGCTTTAATTCGTTCGCGTAAATAAATCATTGAAACTTTTGTTTTTAAGTTTTTGATCTATCAGTTTTCTTTTCGGTTATTGATCGTACCCTTCTGATTGCTGAAATGTCATTTGGTTTAGTGTTTCTACGGCGACGGGGCTTTGTTAGCTTAGTCATGCCGGAAATAGTTTTAGATTGCTTGAAGTTAATTATGAGAGTGCCTTTATTAGGACTGTTAAGAGTCTTGCTTTCTTATGCATTCTTGGGGATTTAAAGTGCCTAATCTAGTTAAATTTCTGGTTTTTGGGTTGTTTTTATCGCTATGATTTGTCAGTCTGGTTTCTGTTTTTTGCGTCTTTTCGAATTTTCATTAAAAAGATTTTGGAGGTAGTATAAAGAAGTTACTACTAGTGTCATTGTCTTCTCTGCAATGTACCATGATGATTCCTTGTATAAATAAAAGTAGAGTGAGAGCTTACGATGGACTTTTGCGGTCTAAGTGATCATTAGTTTTTATTTACTATCATCTGTATTAGTTTTGTATATTTAGTTGTTATCTACCGAGTGTCGACAGTAGATTGTATTGAAGCCATTGAGGTAGTAGATCAGATTTGAGTTGCAATGAAATGAGCTTTTAAATTTCTTTTAGTAGGTACATCATCCTTTAGTCGAGTCTGTCATTGCTCTGCATTTTTGCCTCCTAAGACTTTGCTGTTGGTTAGGCTAGTTTACTCGTCATTTTAGCTTTTGCATTCCTTTCTTCATCCAGATTAATTGGAGCTTTACACTCTTTCTGAAGTTGGGTAGAATGAACATCTGTTTAGCAAAAGACAGTCCCCTCTCCTTGAATTGAAAAAGTTTAAAGTTCTCTTGTCTTAAGGAGAGTTGGCTTCCTGGCTTCCTTTGTATGTCATCATTTGGTTACGCTTTAAATGAATTACTTGTGATAGTTGTATGTAATTACTGCATAATATGAGTCAGGGCATGGTGTTTCAAACATTGGAACAAGATTGACTGACTTTAAGATGTATGTAGTGGTGCATGCTTTGTTACTTTAATGGCAGTTACGGTTGCATAATTTTTTTTTTTTATCGGTAATCAAGTAGTTTTATTCAAAATCATACGCAAATTCCAAGTACACAGGGAGTATACTTGAGAAATAGCTAACTAGAGTTTCCAACTGAAAGAAGAGAGTCATGGACATTTAGTCCATTACAAACAATGGCCCCCACCCAAGGAAAAAATGTTTTGAAGAAAAAATCTTTTAGATCCCCCATTTTTCTCTCATGCTCTTCAAAACTTTTATTATTTCGCTCTCGCCATATACACCAACACATACATATGGGAACCATTTTCCATATTACTACAACCTGTGAATCTCCTCGAAGGCCTCTCTAGCATGCTAGAAAATCCACCAATCTACGGGGCATGACCCATGATACTCCAAGACCTGTAAAAAAATCAGCCACATGGTTCTAGCCACCTCACAATGTAGAAACAGATGGTCAATTGATTCCCCATATTTCTTACACATACAACACCAATCCACTACCATTAACCAACGTCTTCTTAGGTTATCTGTGGTGAGAATTTTACCCAATGCTACTGTCCACACAAAGAACGCTGCTTTTGAATGAGTTTTCGTCTGCCAAATGCTCTTCCATGGGAAAGTGGGCATGCCTGGGCTCGATAAAACTTTGTGAAATGATCTAACCGTGAATTTACCTTTCTTTGAGGGTCTCCACAATATCCTATCCATAGTACCCTCGGTCATACGTATAGAATACAATGTTGCATAGAATTTTGTGATAACCTCCAACTCCCAGTCTTGGGCTGCCTTGGTAAATTTCACATTCCATTGAGAGAAGTCATCGAAGAAAGCCAACAAGTCTGCTATTTCTGCGTCCTTGACTCGTGCTGGGTCAAATATGGCCAGAAAATTTTCTTTGAGACACCGTTCACTGCACCATTTATCATGCCAAAATTTGACTCGTGAGCCATCCCCCACTACAATATGAGTATGTCTCCTGAAGGTCTCCCAACAGCTCCTAATGTTCTTCCACAAACCCACCCCATGTGAGCCACGAACCTCATTTGAACACCAACCACCCCATACTTCCCCAACACGCTCAATTATGACAGACTTCCACAAGGCCTCACCTTCTTGTTGGTACCGCTAGAACCATTTACCCAATAGGGCTTAGTTGAATTTCGTCAAGTTTCGAATCCCCAATCCATCCCCAAAGAAAGGGGTACACACCATGGACCAATTAACTAGATGGAATTTGAACTCATCCCCTAAACCACTCCACAAGAAATCATGTTGTAACTTCTTAAGACGATTGGCGATCTTCGCTAGAAGCAGGAACAACCACATAAAATAGGTGGGGAGGTTAGCAAGCGAGTGTACTTTTAATCAATGTGAGTCTACCACCTTTGGATAAATACAACCTCTTCCACGATACCAACTTGCGCTCCATTTTTTCAATCACAACATTCCAAATCTGCTCTGATTTGAAAGAAGCTCCCAAGGGTAAGCCAAGATACTGCCAAGGTAAAGAGGATACCTTACATCGCAAACGAGTAGCAATAATCGCCACTTTGGGAACATTCCCCACCAGTACCAATTCAGACTTGGAGAGATTTACTTTCAAACCCGAAACTGCTTCAAAACAAAGAAGTAAAACCCTCAAAGATTGGATGTGCCCAAGGTGTGCTCCACAGAACATGAGAGTGTAGTCAGCAAACAACAAATGAGAAATATTAATAGAACTATTCCCCACTGAGAAACCATAGAGAAGACCCACTTCCACAAGACCCCAATCATCTTATTGAGAGCTTCCATGACAAAAAGGCAGAGTAACGGAGAGAGCGGATCTCCCTGTCATCTCCCTGTCTCAACCCACTAGAGGAGTCAAAGTGCATAGATATCTGCTCTCAAACTGCACCTGGCACTTTGATGACAGACTCATCACCAATTTTCAAATTGAAAAAGTGGAGAATGCAGATTGATATGCTTAGAGTACGAAATATTGTTCCTAAGATGCTTTTTTTTAGGTAAGAAGTTATATATCAATCTAAGATGCTGACATAGATGCTGCCCAAATTGTGTGTACACTGAACACTTCTGTAAAGGCTCAAAATATGCTGTCCAACTCTGACCTTTTTGATTTTTGTACTTGAACAATGCATGTGGCAGTGAAATCTTTCTTTTTGAATTTGTTTTGTCTTGGTCAAATGCCTATTGGCCTGTGAGTATGCTTTTACCTTCTTCTTTTTTTTTTCTTGTGTTCTTGACTGACTTCATTTTCTGTCTTTCTGAATACTTTGAGACAGCTGATATAGGATAGATTTAGCATCTTTATGTAAATGGAATATGGTGGTTGTCTTATATGTTAAATTTCCTATGGATTTTGTTTCGTTATTACTTAATGAAGCTAAGGAAATTCTCTTGTGCCTTTTTAGGTTATTTTTCATGATGTGATTGATATAGACAAAGATGGAGATTCTGCTGATGTCATGTTCATTGATGAAAAATTTGACCCAAGTAACAAGGGGAAGGAAATTCAAGATGTTTCTGATGATTATGGTGATCATCAAGCTCAGGTTTGTGATTAACATTTCGATTATATTATAGCAGCTGATTTATGACTTATAGTAAAAATACTTTAAAAAAGAAAAAACAAAGACTTATAATAAAACAATGAACATTCAGGGTACCTGTACTGTTTCTGATTCTATTTATTTATCAGGAAGCTTTGGCCAATTATTTTCTTGGTCCTGGAAAGGAAACCCTCGATTCAGTGAATGGGGTAGAATCCCCAGAGAATTTTTCCCCTATGTCTCATAATTTAATCAACCTTGATGGTCATAGTTCTGATCTATCTTATGATGATAATAATGATGTTTATTTTGATGATTTTACTGATGTTGATGAGTATGCCATTGTACAAGCCCATTTTGATAACATGGATATTCCTCCTGGAATAGAGGCACCGATTCCTTGGTTGCCAGTTACTGGAAATATTTCACACCATTCGGGGCCTCTAATCCACTTGGATTCTGTGAGTACCCATGGGATGGACTCATCTCTGTCTTCATGGTCAGCAAATCCTGCTCACGTCAATGTGAAGACAACTTTAGTGGGCAGTTCAGGTGTGCAAACCCAAATGGATTCCGTGGTTCAACCTCCAGGAATAGATATGACTTCACCTTGGAATCATCCACAAGTTTCCCCAAATAAAAAGAAATCGTCTGGTTCAACACATAGAAGGAGTGCTCTGAACCTCCCACTCGGGAAAGAATCATCTAAATCACGGTGGTTTTTGGAGCCTTTCAAAAGCAAGAAGAAGTCAGCTGCTTCAAGTAGTTCAACTAATCATAGTCATGTAAATCAGTTTGACTCATCACTTCCCCCTGGAGCTGAATCATCTACTTGGGCGCATTATAAACCTGAAATGGTAAAGAAGCAAGTTGGTAGGAGTATTACATATTATCCAACTTTACCAGTGCATACAGATGCATCAAATTATTCTCCTGGAGTAGAACCATCCGCACCCTGGTGGCAGGACACTTTTAAAACTAAAATAATGAAGCCATCTTTCACTAACCATACAGCACATTCCAGTTTTTATGTTCCATTTCATGGTTTACATGCTCCTTCTGAAGAAGTGGCAGACACACCCTGGGTTCAGGATTCTGGTCAAAATCAGTTTGATGTAGCTGCTGAAGTTAGTTCAACATTCCCTGCTGAGGCCATCTCTGGTAGGGGCAAAGATGAAATTTTGAGGAAGTTCTGCCTTTTTAAACAATTTGATACCGTAGAGGATTATTCTGACCATCACTATACAGGCCAAGGTTCCTACACAAAGCAGGTGACTAGGTTCAGATGATGCATTGTATGCCTTTTCTTTCCAGTAGCTAGTTTTAAACCTATGTAATTTTATGTTTTGCTGCCCTTTTTCTTGCAGCCATCAAAGAATTGGGCAAAGAGGATTCAGGAGGAGTGGAAGATCCTGGAGAAGGATTTACCAGGTGAACTTTCATGCTTTGTATTCATGTTATGTAACTGTTTTTGTTTCCCAATAAGTTTGTTGGTGATGCTGAAAACCTATTTTGTTTAATGCGTCATTCAATCCTTTCAACAGAGACAATATTTGTTAGGGTTTATGAAACAAGGATTGATCTTCTGCGGGCTGTCATCATTGGAGCGGAGGGTACTCCCTACCATGATGGTCTCTTCTTCTTTGATGTTTCCTTCCCCAGTGGCTATCCTAATGTACCACCGGTATGAAATTGAGGCTTTGAATCTGTGGCATTGTTTTATACTTTCTACTGTACGTCATATTCATACAACTGAGGAATTTCCATGTGCCAGCATGTTTACTACCACTCCGGTGGCCTTCGACTGAATCCTAATTTGTACAATTGTGGGAAAGTATGCCTCAGTCTACTTAACACATGGTCTGGCAACAAGAATGAGATGTGGATTCCTGGTGTATCGACTATGCTGCAAGTTCTTGTCTCCATACAGGGGCTGATCTTGAATACAAAGCCCTATTTTAATGAGCCTGCGTATGCAAATATGGGTGGCTCAGCCTCTGGTGAAATGAGGTCCCAACAGTACAATGAGGATATATTTATCCTCTCTTTGAAGACAATGATGTACACAATGAGGAGGCCACCAAAGGTAAGATTCCACTGATTATTCCTTGTTCAGTCTTTCCATATTCCGAGTATGGTATCAGTCCTTCGAGACCCCAATATTGATTGATTCCAAGAAAAAATTGTAACCTCATTGGGTGGTTTTCTGAATAAAGTTTCGTTATCACGGTCCGGTACATCAATTTGTGCAAATTCTTGAGAAGCGTTTTTAAATGATTTAATGAAACGGTAAAATTCCTGAAGTCCTAGCCAACAACAATGTCATGTGCAACAATTTACAGGGGAACTTATGGTTAACATTTCCCTATTTAGTATAATATTATTTAATTTTCTTAAAATGCATACAAAGGACTCCTTTTAATCCAATTACATGGTTAGGCAATGTTTTGTTTTTCTCTAGATCTTATGATAATGAACTACTGCAGTTTTTATCCTTGTTTTCAAATGGAGATCATGTCATTTGGGGAAATTATATTATTCAAGCAGTTATTTTTTTGAGGATTGTGTTTTTATAGGGGCTGGACTTTAATGCTTAGATAATTTCTAGATATTGAAGGATTGATTACTATTAAATATCGAGGAATTAATTACATCTTACTCACTTAGTTTGAGTTGCCAATCTATAGTCTAAAAAGTTGCACTTTGCTCGCTTGTGCACACACATTTTAATATATATTATTTTCCTCTTCCAATTGAAAAGATTGAACTTGTGAACTGAAACTAAATACTAGTAGACCTTAATGGGTAAAGTACAGATTTTTAAACTATAGGCTGGTAACTCAAACTTGACCCAAATCATAGGTAAACAAAGTTTAATTTTCCAATGTAAAATTTAGGTCCTTGACTGTTGATGGTTTTCTCATTATGCTCTCCCCGTGCTCTCTCTCTCTCTCTCTCCACACACACACAATCAACCCCAACATTTTTGTGTAGCTCATTTTCATTTGTGTGATTGATTGTTTTGATTTTTTTAGTTTAAAAATAGAGTAAGCAACTAATATCACATCAACGTTCATTTTTTTAGCACACAAGTGCTTCATAATTATCTTCTCTGATAGTTTTTCTTTATTATCACCATTGGCAATAAAAAAAAAAAGTCCTGTAAGCGTTGTCCCAAATTTAGTGTATTTCTGTTTGGTGAAGGCCTTATTAGGGACATTGCTGTTTCTTCCCTCTGAGGGTTTGACATCTAATTCCATGTCGTGTGGCTGCAGCATTTTGAGGAGCTTGTTCTGGGGCATTTCTACAATTGTGCACATGATATTCTAGTGGCATGTAAAGCATATATGGATGGTGCTCAAGTAGGATGTCTGGTCAAAGGTGGGGTGCAGGATGTTGATGTGAGCGACAAGAGCTGCTCAAATAAGTTTAAGAATGATTTGGCTGGTTATGTTGATATGCTTGTGAAAGCATTTACCCAAATTGGAGCCGAGAACTGTGATAAATTCCTCTCACCTGCAATGAATAGGAACATACGGGTGTCTGACATGCCCAAGGCTGCAACATGAATACTTTTCTGGATGAGGCTGATTGAGACTTGAAACAACTTGTTTTACATCAATGACGTGCAATTTAGGTTTCTGATATTATCTTGAAGATTAAAGAGTTAAATTTTGGAGTATGTACGTTCATACCTGCCGGTTGTGGACATGTAATTTTGGGTACTGTATATAGCTGCAGATATGGATGGGCTCATAAAAGAGGAGTAATTGTTTTAGGATGGAGCCGGACCAACACCCCCCACACCCCCCTTCCTCCTTGTAAGTTACTTATAGATCTTGGTTTCCATCTTAGCTAAGACTTCGATGCTGAATTTCTTATATTTATACCCTGAGGATACTTTTAAGGTGTAAGATCATGCATATATTTCTAGATATGGATGCAACCCATACACGATTTGAAGGGTAGCTTAGAATATTGCAAATTTTACTTGAAAGAAAGTTATGTAGTGTCCAAGTCTTGTATGTTACATTTAGCCACTCAAGAACCGGACTCGTGGAGCGTACCCATTACATTACCTATTCTGATATATTTCATGATGCTCACTTTTTCATGTCATAAATTAGGTACGGGTTAATTTAGGTTTACAAATTTAAGCATAAACATTATGGATCAAATGTTATCAAAGGATTCCTACCTGTTCTAGAGTGCCGGTGTATATGGAAGCGTGTATTAGGTACTGAAAAGAGTTCATATTCATACATTGATCGCGTATAGATTATCTTCTGGTGGTGTCATCTTTGGGCAACTGGAATGATTTGTTTGGTGGTGATGTTTTCTTTGGGCATCACCAGTTGCCCAAAGTGTGGTTAGATTTGAAATTGAAAAGTTTCGTGTATATGAAAGTTTGTGTTGAATTGTCTTCTTGTGTTTTGTATGGTGGAAAAGTTGTAATAATTAGATAAAAAAGTTAAATATAAGAAATTGAAAAGTGTTTTTATTTGTGATAGAAAAAATCTACACAACCTTTCAATATCTTAACACCCCACCTTTTTTTTAATTTTTATTATTTTATTTTTTATCAAATATTTAATATATAAATAATGAATAAAATAATTAAATTAATTTAAAAAGAATAAATTCAAAAAAAAATTAAAAAAATATTAAAAAATTTAAAAAAGGTGGGATGTTGGGGTGTTGGGAGGTTGTGTAGCAAAAATCTTTGTGGAATTTGAATATTAAGATTGGATGGATCGAAAGCATCTCTTTATCCAAATTTTTGTTCGAACACTTTCGTGTGAAGGAAGAAAAGGCATAGATCATGCCTTTTCACTGTTGGCCGCCCCACTGAAAAAATGCATCCAACATTTAACATAGATTTCGAACTTTAATAAATTTGAGATTTTTATTTTTGTAGTAACTCACTCGGTCTTCATTTGGTTACATAATTGAAATGAGATGAGAAATATATAAATAATAATGAAATAGTTTAAATTAAAATATTTTATAGGATTTTAAAAAGTAGATAGAAAAAGTTTGAATAAAATATTATAAAGTTAAAATAATTTTTTAATATAATTTTTATTTAGAGATTTAAAAAAATTAAATTTGTTTTTATGAGATGAGTTGAGATCATTTTTAAAAATAAATGAGATCCTATTTTACGCAACTAACAAAAGAAGAAAAATACTAAATCCATCTATACTTTCTCCTGATATTCTTATTGATTTACTTTTTATTTTTTATTAAGTATTTTTAAATAATCTTGTAAATTTTTTATAAAAAATATTTAAAGAAATTAAACCAATATATAAAAAATAAAATAAAATAAACTTATCAGTGGAAAGTATCGGGAGATACTCTCGATGACTCCCAACACTATCCATAGAAAATAAAAATGCCACAAAACAAGACTGCGTTTGGCCAACTTTTGGATTTTTTTTTCCTTTCTCCCTCTCTGTCAAGCAATATTGGCACTTTGTTCTTGCTAGACGTATCATCGGGTCTGGATATGTGGAATCAATTTTCGAAGTCTTCGTTGACGTCGAGGCTGTCTTTCTGTCTCCACCTAATGCTCTGAGAGATAACGACGACCTGTAGCCCGAACAAGGGGCTGGCGAACTTTCCTTGCAACTTCGAAACAAGCAAGCAACGACTTTGACGAGACTACATACAGTACTGTCTGGTGCCCAAGTCTATCCATGCAATTAATAAGAAACGAAAGGTCAAGAGTCAAGAATACATCCATGGTCCCTAAAGCCTAATTAAGTGACTATATTCAAAGTGGCGTGAAGTTGAACAAATCCTAGCCCTTACGGGTGCACATGGACTTGAACAAATCCTAGGCCTCACCACGCGTAGAAGGAGGGGTGCACATGGACGATTTCTCCAATATTAGTGTGTTAATATATAACTGTCTAGACTAGCTATATATATATTTTGTGATTTTTTTAATGTTGTAGACGGTATATTAAAGATAATGCTGCATACACACACACACACACACATATATATATATATATATATATATTAAAGAGTTGTAGTTAGTCGGGGAAATTTATACTATCGTAGTTTTAAATCCATTTATTCAAGAACCCCACCATAGAATTACCGGAGGAAGTTTATACCATCTTAGTATATCCATTTTAAATTTTGGGAGCCTATCAACTTTGAATCAAAAGTATTGAGAGAGACAGTGAAAGAGAGAGCTGCTTATAAAAACTTGCATATGTAGTCTTCTTCCATGTATGAGTGGTGCCTCGAGTTCTTGTTCATTGTTCTTTCGATACAAGAAAGAATCTCCTGACTGTAAGGCCATGAAGAAGCGCTCTTCTGCAATGACCGCGTCTTCACAGAGATGGCAAACACTACCATGGCTTCTCATGTTTTTCTTCTTATTCACCCCCTTCTCTTTGAGCTTAGTCTCATCCTCACCAACTCAACCTTCCAAGTACTACAAAGATCATTGTTCCAAAAGCGTCCCTGGATCCTTACAGAAGAAAGTTCCACTCACAAACTTTCCACTTGCGCGATCCCATACTGGCTTCTATACTGGTGGCAAACCTTTTTTGGACCCAAATCCAACTCTGTCTGAGTCGACTTTCTCAAACTCCCTTCTACTTCGAACCTTGGCTGTCTATGATACTGATATCCAGGGCTTGTTCAAGCTTCAAGGGCGTTTAACATTTCAAACCGCCTATAAGAACAAGTACAGGGAAGACTTATCTTATTCCCGATATTCATACTCTACTGCTTTCAGTGAATTAGGGCCTCGAAGTTCCATCAGTTTTGAACTGGAGGAGGGGTACTGGTCAGAATCGAAGGGAAAGCTTTGTATGGTTGGATCGGCTTCTGCTCACACTGAAGAAGGTAAATGGCTTAATCTTTCTGCTGTTCTTAACCTCAATAATGTCACCAGTTCAAGTAGTATTACTAGTTTGATTACTGGGACTTTAGAGAGCCTGAGTTCTGCAGAGGATCCAGCCCATTTTGAACCGATTTCCATGTTGATACTTCCTCAAAAGAATTATAAATTCTCGTCAGTTTCTGACGATAACAGAAATGAATTTTCTGGTGGAAGTGATCTTCCCCCCGGTCTGTCACTTAGTTCTCTTCCGGAAAACACATTCTGTTCATTAGCCTCGAAGACAGCCCCCCAAAAGTTCAGTTTGAGGTATGCCAGTGGATGCAATTCTTCAAAGAACTGCACTCTATTTGATGCAGACTTCGGATATGTGCCTCGTATCATGTCCTTGTATGAGATTGAGTGTTTTGAGGACAAAGAAAAGATGCGGGTTCTGGTGGAGTTTTCTAACCAAACCCACGTTGATTATTACCGGAGATTCGATCCCAAAACAACTCTGGTTGGGGAGGGGTCATGGGATGAGAGCAAGCATCAGCTCTGCATTGTAGCTTGCCCATTTTTAGGCACTACGGAATCTTTGGCTCGTGCTCACGTGGGTGATTGTTCAACAAAATTGAGCTTGAGGTTTCATTCAATCTGGTCAATCAAAGATGCTAGCAGGATTGTGGGGCAAATTTGGACTAACAAAACCGTTAAAGAGTCAGGTTACTTCAATAGGATCATGCTTCGTAGTTCAAGAAATGATAGGATGGAGGTTCCTGAACTAACAAAGTACCAGTACACCAAATTAGGTACTGCTATGGAGTTGTGCCCCAAGTCTGAGAAGCCTGCTAAAACCAATGGGGAAAGATACCCCAATGGGGACTCAGACTCAATGAGTTTTGACATTTCACTGACACAGTCAGAAGGAACAAGTGGCTGGGGTAATTTAGCTCCTATATCTGTTGGAGATCACATTTATAGGTACTCAAGCTTCCAAGACTCTACAGTGCCACCGAATTTTAGCAGTGGTTCGGTCAATATCAGCTACAGGATACACCTCAACACGATCACAAGGAAGATGTCGCCCTTTCACACTAGGAACTCTTCCTCTGACATATCTTCATGGGAGATTGTAGCTGAAGGGCTGTATGATGCTGAAACAGGAAGTTTGTGTATGGTAGGGTGCAGAAATCTTGATTCAGACAATCAAATACCAAGAGCCGATTCTTCGGATTGCGAGGTTCTGGTCACATTTGATTTCCCTCCATTTAATTCAAAGAAGACAGGTTATATCAAGGGAAGCATTAATAGCACAAGGGAAAAATCCGATCCACTTTACTTTGAACATTTAGACTTGAAATCAGATTATTTTTACAGGGATGGATCTTCTATTTGGAGGATGGATGTGGAGATTATCATGGTAATTATCTCCACCACACTGTCATGTGTGTTTGTGGCGCTACAAATCTTTCATGTGAAAAGGCACCCTGATGTTCTTCCCTTAATCTCCCTTGCCATGCTATCAATTCTTACTTTGGGCCAGTTGATACCTCTTGTGCTTAACTTTGAAGCCTTGTTCTTGAGCAAATCTAGCGGGGGGAACATATGGCTTGCAAGCGGAAGGGGCCGGTGGATTGAAGCAAACGAGGTAATTGTGAGAGTGACTGGAATGGTAGCTTTCTTGTTGCAATTCCGTCTTCTCCAAAGAATATGGTCTGCAAAATGGGCTGGAGGAAATCAAAAGGGGTTGTGGGTTGTGGAGAAGAAGGCTCTCTTTGTAGCTTTACCGCTATACGTTGCAGGCGCCTTAGTTGCTGTGGCATTGAACTGGTGGATGTGGAATGGAAAAAATGGTGCTGCGAGATCCACCAGTGAAGATGGTGCTGTTGTGCTTATGGATTCTGCTACAAGTTATCAACTCCATTCTCTTTGGGAGGCCTTGAAATCTTATTCTGGTTTGGTCTTGGATGGTTTTCTCTTGCCTCAAATACTGCTCAACATGTTCTGGAACTCAAGAACGAGTGCTCTTTCTTGTTCATTTTACATCGGAAACACTTTTGTCCAATTGCTGCCACATGCCTACGATCTTTACAGGGCTCACAATTATTTTCACCACCATGATGGGTCATTCATATACGCCAATCCTGGGGAAGACTTCTTCTCCACTGCTTGGGATGTGGGTATCCCTCTTGGGGGTTTGGTTTTTGCCTTGATCATCTTTTTGCAGCAACGGTTTGGTGGTCGTTGCATTTTTCCCCGGAGGTTTAGAGAGTTGCAAGTATATGAGAAGGTGCCTGTGACTGGTGATTCATGATGGCCTGAGAAAACTGTTTTTTCGGTCCATTTTTATACCCATAAAAATAACCATTCCTCTTCCATGGCTTTCTACATAGTTTGAGCATGTTTTATGTTTGTTTGTCAGCACTTTGGTTTGTAATCTGCAGGAAATACCTATGCTTGTAATTTATGGCTTTCTGAGGGCATGTAATATATGCTTTTGAACCATTGTGTTTTGGGTTTATTTAGGTGATACTTTGTTTTTAATTTCGAATAATTCAAATCGTAGCTAACACTGAAGTGATCTTAGATGATTTATGAATAATAATAAAATAATAAATAATTTATTAAATAATAATAAAATAAAATAAAATAATCATCTCACTGACCAAACATATCTTGTAGCTGCTAATCGGTACAACAAAATTTCCCTTCAGAAAACTATTATTTGCAACAACTTTGGGCCCATCCCACATCTAATATTTTTACATGGGTTGGGCCCGGATCTCCTAAAAAAATACTCCACAGTCCACAGTCACCCCTCCGGGGCCCCGAAAAAGAAATCCGAAATCATATCAATTATCAAGGCAAAGCGAAAGCCTAGGCGGTGTCTTTCACTACCTCTCCAGCCACAGAAAAACCAACCATTAGACGAAAACTAAAGAAAGGAACCATGATGTGGAGCTCGCCTTCAGTGCTCCAGCCCCAAGCTCTCCGCCCTCATCTTCTTCCACTAAAACCCACCCAGTTTCCACTCTCCCTCCCCCAAACCCAGAAATTCCTGAAGCCGCTTCTAACCAACTGGAGTAACCGCCCAATCCTTCACCCACATCTGGTTTTAGCCAAATCTCCGAATTCGGACCGGTCGCCGCGGAAAACTGAGGAACAGAAATGGACCAGTGAAGGTTCGGTCACCGAGTCGCTTCCCAACGGCATGTTCCGGGTTCGCTTGGACAACCAAGACATGATTATCGGTTACATTTCAGGTAGCATCCGGAAGAATTACATCCGCATACTGCCGGGGGATAGAGTCAAGGTCGAAGTCAGTCGCTACGACTCGTCCCGAGGCCGCATAATCTATAGACTCCGCAACACCAAAGATTAGATTCTTCTGGATTTTGATTTTGTTGTGCTTTCTCTTTCTGTTTGCTGTGTATTTATTTCCCCACGTGTATGCCTCACTTCGTTCTGTGTGAAATTTAATCAGTTCTGTCTGCTATTTTCTTGCTGGTTATTGCTGTCTCTCTAACTTAATACAAAAATGTATACTTTTTTGTTTTCCCCAGTGTAAGCTGGATGCTGGGAATGCAATGAATAGCCATTCTACATTTGCCGGTTTCATGAATATAGATTTTAATAAGATACTTCAATTTGGAGAAAATAACGAAGACCTACGTCTCTGGACTGACCATTTGCTTGTCTGGGAGATTATAGCATCTAGTTTCTTCTGTTCTCAAATTCTTTCTTATGAACATATGTCCTCAAGTGTTTTGCAAAATTGGTATTACTGTCCTTCTATTTGTTTTGTTGTACGTTGGTAGTTTAGCTCAATTTTGGTTATTTGTTTCCTGAGCTTCCTCGGCCCATGCATCTCCATTCTGTTAAGATACTTGATTTTGGGTAGAAAATTGAAGAGCGACCATCTTTATTGGGCTTATTTTATGTTTTAGGCATTGAAAAATTTTGTTGGTTAAAAATTTTGTTGGTGATGACAGATAATTGACTGAATGTTAGCTTATGTTGAAGATATATGTATGTAGCCAGAAAGTTTATCGAACTAGGAATGATGCAACTAGCACGGTGTTTGAATAATTCTTGTGTTTCTCTTTTTACTTACAAAAAAAAAAAAAAAATTCTTGTGTTTTTTTTTTTTTTTGGATAGGTAAACGATAGTATTAATATGAATATGTATAGCTTAAGTAAAATAAGAAGTTATACAAGAGATAAAACCTATCTAAAATGTTAAAGAAGACAAAAGAAAATCGTGCATATTTTGGCCATTAAAGTTTACAGCGATGGCCCAGAGGACTAAATAAGAGAAAAAAAGAGAGCAAAGCTTTACTAGTGTCTGCTCCTTGTCCTCAAATATCCGCTTATTGCGCTGTCGTCATATGCACCACATAACACAGATTGAAATCATTTTCCACACGGCTTTGATCTGTGGTAATCCACCCGGCATCCCCCAACTAGCCAATAACTCAGTCACCATAGCAGGCATCACCCAATTTAACCCGATTTTGTTGAACACTTCGTACCACAAGGCTCTCGCTGTCTCACAATGTAGCAACAGATGATCCACGGTCTCTCCGGCTTTCTTACACATACAGCACCAGTCTGCAATGATTATTCGGCATTTACGCAAATTATCTGTCATCAGAATCTTACCCAGGGCCGCTGACCAGACGAAAAAAAGTGCTTTGGGAGGTGCCTTATTCCTCCACAAACTTTTCCAAGGGAACTGACTATTTGGTGTGGTTATAAGGGATTTATAGAATGAGCGAACCGAAAAGTTCCCCTTACCCACAGGTGTCCACCACAACTTGTGTTTCTTTTTCCTAGAAAAAAAAAAAAAAAAAAACTCGTGTATTTTTACTCTCTTGTAACCAGTTGACTTGTTTTGGCTTAGTTTCTGAATCACGCACAGTTGGGCAAACTTGGGATGTCTTGGATCTCACCATCTAAAGCTGTTTAATGCAAACATATATGATGGATTAGCATATTGTATGATCTAATTTTCCTTTTTGCATAGATAGAGGCGAAGATTGCGAGCCTGTTTCCTTTGTAAACTGGTCTCTCTCTCTCTCTCTCTCTCTCTCTCTCTCTCTCTCTCTCTCTCTCTCTCTCTCTTTTCTCTTCTTTTCTTTTTTTTTTTTAAAGAAAAAAGAAAAATAGGCCAATATCCCATCATTTTGTAAGTTTGCTCATTTTGTTTGAAAGTCGTATCACAACTTCATCCACAGTTCACTAACTAATGGACTTGTCATGTGATATGCCCACATGATCTGGTTACTATAATGAATCTAGAAGTTAAAGCACTAGTATGAATTTGAAAGGTTAGAACTTACTTTTCTTAATAAAAACCTATAGAAAGCTTTTGCATGTTGCTGTAGGTTGGGGAGTCATAGAATCTCCCCAAGAAATTGGACAGTGTAAGAATGGATCTACACTGAAAAGGAACTATGGTACCTAATCAAGGTAAACACTGCTGTATATAAAAGGCTTTGCAGGTTCACATTTGATTACGAGCTGTTATGGCACCGGGGTCATTGAGTTCCAGTTGCTTGTAAGAAGGTAAATTTCTTTCTCTTGCAGCTGGTTTTCTGTACAATAATGCTGAGAATAGAATTTGGCTGCTAAAATGTCTTCCCAGTTTGGACAATGTTACTTTTTGGAGGTCTTAGGCTCTATGAATGACACTAACTATTATGAAACCAATACCTTTCCGAAAGAATTGAATCTCTGAGAGTTTGCACTCACTTTCGTGCTCTGGTATAAAGGACTTGACAAGCTTCGAGAGTATCAGACAGATAAAGTCATATCTCTGCTAGTAACCATGCCAAACTCTTGAGAACATAAAAGTACATCATTTTAAGTGGTTTCATAATAGTTATGCTGGCTGCTGCCATCCCAACACAATGTGAAATTGAGTCGGAATGGGGGGATTGTGATAACGTTAACGTAAAAGAATACTTTCTCTTCCGGTGAGAAATAAACCATAATAATTGAATAAATTATCTGCTAATACTTGACACTTTCTGGGCTGCTTTAAGTAAGCCAAGCCGTTTACAACCATGCCGAAAATAAAGGGAAACTAGTAGCTAACTAATCGACTCAAACACGTAAACAGACACGTAAAACAGAGCATAAAACAGAGCCCCTAAACAAAACACCAACGGAAAGAAAAACACGTAAAATACGTAACTCCTTGAAGACCCATTCCTGCGTAATCAACTAACTCAAGCTTCCCACGTTCCCAACGTCCCTTACGACCCGTTCTCGTCTCTTGTTGCATGCGGCATGCATGCAACATAAACTGCATATTGATCACATACAGTTTATCCCAAATACTTGGGATTGGGTTTATGGAACCTCGTTGACTGCCGTGGCCTATCAATACTCCCCCCGTTTAGTGGATCCTTGTCCTTAAGGATCGTCGGTGAGAATTCACTCAACAGTTGCTTCGTTTGTTCCCAGGTGGCGTCCTCCGGTGGTAGATGCTTCCATTGCACTAGGCTCTCTTCAACCAGTTGACCTCCCTGTTTGACCCAGTGGTTGTCCAGGATTAATTATGGTTCGAGTTCGACCACTCCTTCATCAGAGACTGGTGGCAACATTGTCTGCTGTGTTTCCGTAAGGCTGTCATTTTCTTGGTATCGTTTAAGTAACGACACATGAAATACGGGGTGAATGCGTGTGCCTTCCAGTAAGTCGAGTTTGTATGCGACTGGTCCGCATTTCTTCAAGATCACATAGGGTCCGTAAAAACGACTTGCCAATTTTTGATGGACCCTTTTGAAGGTTGTTTGTTGTCGGTAAGGATGGAGCTTCAACAACACTCGTTCGCCCACGTCAAATGAAATATCCCTCCGCTTGTTGTCGGCCATTTACTTCATTCGGTTAACTGAGCTCGCTAAATTAACCTTCAATTGCTGAAGCAGTTCATCGTGAGTCATTAACTGCTGATCCACTTCGTGTACTGGGGACAGTCCGTCTGTGTAATATGGAATGGTGGGAGGCAGTCGTCCATACAGTGCTTGGAATGGGGTCATCCCCGTAGAAATATGGTAGGTAGTATTATACCAATACTCTGCCCAGGGTAAATAATAACTCCATTTACGCGGCCACTGGTGCACGAAACAACGAAGGTATTGCTCGAGGCAGCGATTGACGACTTCTGTTTGTCCATCGATTTGTGGGTGGTATGCGAAACTGAGCTGCAATTTGGTATCCGACATCTTGAAGAATTCCTGCCAGAATTTACTGATGAAAACTGGGTCTCGGTCACTAATGACGGACTGCGGCATCCCGTGAAGTTTGATAATTCCCTTTACAAATTTGTCGGCCATTGTTTTTGCAGTAAACAGGTGGGTTAATGCAAGGAAATGGGCTGATTTACTCAACCTGTCGACGACCACCATAATCGTGTCCTTGCCTTGAGAAACTGGAAGGCCTTCAATAAAATCTAAAGTGATGTCGTCCCAGACCCGACACGGGATTGGCAGCGGTTGGAGGAGTCTGGCCGGAGCTAGTGTTTCAGCCTTGACTTTTTGACATACTTCACATCCTTTGACGTACTCCTGGACTGATTTATGCATTCCCGACCAATAGAACTGCTGTCCTAATTTCTTATATGTGCGTAAAACTCCTGAATGGCTGCCCACCTTCGTATCGTGCATTTCATGTAGCAATTTGCTACGTAAGGCTCAGTTGTCTGGAATGACAACTTTGCCTTTGAAGAAAAGTAGCCCCTGATGCCACACATAAGGTCCCTCAGGATGACCCGTTGCCTTGTGACCCATTGACTGGATATACGGATCATTTGTTGCTGCCATTTTAATGTCTTCCCATATATTGACATGCGGAATAAAAATGCTATGGAGAATGGGACTACCTGGTTTGCGTGATAATGCGTCGGCAGCAGAGTTTTCACATCCAGGTCGGTAGACTATCTCGTAGTCGTACCCAAGGAGTTTAGCTACCCATTTCTGCTGCTCTGGTGTGGCAATCCGTTGTTCCAAAAAAAACTTGAGACCGCGCTGATCCGTTTGAATGTAAAATTTCTTGCCCAGAAGATACGGACGCCATAAACGTATAGCCTCTATGATGGCTAACATTTCCTTGGCGTAAGTGGACCAGGATTTCTTCGTCACTCCAAGTGCTCGACTCATGAATGCCACCGGTTTGCCTTGTTGAGACAGTACAGCTCCTATGCCTTCCTTGGAAGCGTCCGTCTCAATGGTAAATGAGTCCTTGAAATTCGGCATTGCTAATGTGGGAGTTGTTGTCATGGCCTGTTTGAGTGCCAAAAAAGCCACTTCTGCTTCATCATTCCAGCCGAATTGGCCTTTCTTCAAGAGGTTGGTAAGATGTCGAGCTATAATACCGTAATTTTGAAAGAACTTCCGGTAGTAACCTGTCAAGCCTAAGAACCCATGTAGTGCTGAAATATTATTAGGCCGTGGCCATGCCACCATTGTGGCTATTTTACTCCTGTCCACTTCTACTCCTTGGTTAGTAACAATATGACCCAAATACTCTAGTTTTTGTTGCCCAAAGGCACATTTACTAGCCTTAATAAAAAATTGGTGCTGCCTCAATATCTCCAAGGTTTGCCTTACATGCACTAAATGTGTGTCCCACGAAGGACTATAAACTAATATATCATCAAAGAAAACTAATATAAATTTTCTAAGATGAGGCCGAAAAATAGAATTCATAATGGCCTGGAAGGTAGATGGTGCATTGCATAAGTCAAACGGCATAACCAAATATTCGTAATGTTCATTATGCGTTCGGAAAGCAGTCTTAGGGATATCAAGAGGATTTACTCGTACCTGATGGTACCCAGCCCTCAAGTCAAGCTTGGTAAAATACGAGGCACCATAGATTTCATCCAACATGTCCTCCACGGTGGGGATTGGAAATCGGTCTTTAATGGTTGCTGCGTTGAGTGCGTGATAATCTGTGCAAAAGCGCCAATTTCCATCTTTTTTCTTCACCAAAAGGACGGGTGATGAGAAAGGACTAGTGCTGGGTTGAACAAGTCCTGAGCTTAGCATTTCTTGTACCTGCTTTTCAATCTCCTCTTTTTGATAATGTGCGTATCGGTATGGTCGCACATTGACTGGTTCGGTTCCTTCCTTTAGAGGAATGTTGTGATCAACCGCGCGAATGGGAGGCAAGCTTGAAGGTTCGGAAAATACATCAGAGTATTCCTACAATACTGCTTGCATGCTTGGATGTATGAGGTCTTCTGGGTCCGCTTTGGTGACCGGTAGGCAAAAAGCTAGGATAGTATGGCCTGGTCGAACGCCCTTGGATATTGCTTTAAGTGATGCCGCTTGAATATTTTGGCCATCGATCCCTATCAAACGTCTGGTCTGGTTGTCCCAGGAAAATTCCATGGTCAATCTTTTCCAGTTGCAAACCACGGACCCGAGTAGCTCAAGCCATTGGATTCCCAAGACTAAATCCAATCCTGTGAGTGGTAGAGAATAAAGAGTTAATGAAAAAGTTATGCCTTGCAGGTTTACTGGTACCTCATCGAACCTCCCATGGCATCTAAGATCGGCTCCGTTAGCTATCCGCACTGTAAATGCCTCAGTCGGTATCACTGGTAATCGTAGTAGGCTGGCCATACGCTCACTAATAAAATTGTGAGTCGATCCGCTATCAATTAACGTGATTATGTCGTGGGCACCGATCCTGGTAGCTACTCGCATGGTCTTGGGTGCTGTCCAACCTGTTAGAGCATGCAACGTGATCTCTGGTTCAATAGTTCCCTCCTGGTTCTCCTCCACTAGTGGTTCTTCGTTTACCGCGCCACAAGTGCCGTTTTCGCCATCGTGACCTTCCAACATGAGGATTCGAGGCCCCTGATATTTATGTCCTACAGTAAAACGCTCATTACAGTTAAAACACAGGCCTTGAAGTCGCTTACGCTGCATTTCTTCCCAACTCAAGCGTCTAATAGGGGCGGCCGGTGTTATTGGTGTTGTTCGGTTAACTGGAGGTAGAGCTAGGGGAGCTCACACTGGAGGTGGAGGGCGTGTGAATCTCCGCTGTCTCGTTAGCTGGTCATCTCTCATGCGCGCGAAGCTGATGGCATCTTTCAATGTTTGAGGTTTAAACATTCGAATCCCGTCGGAGATTTCCGTTTGTAAACCGCCCACGAAAGTTCCCACAAGAGCTTTTTGTGTCTAGCCCCTCACACGGTTGCCCAAGCATTCAAATTCCTTCTGGTATTCACGCAAGGACCCAGTTTGTCTAACCCTCAAAAGGGCTTCGTTGAAATCCTCGCACTCCGAAGGTCCGAAGCGAGCCCAGAGTTCCTCCTCAAAATCCAGCCACGAGAGCACGCGTCCGTCTTCCTGGAATGTTCTGCGAATCCACTGCCACCACTGGTTGGCTTCCTCTTCCAAGTGGTAGGAGGCCAATGAAACTCTTTGTGCCTCGGGCATATTATGGAACTCAAAAAATTGGTTCACGTGATTGAACCACTCCGTCGGATCATCTCCTGAAAATCTGGGAAATTCAAGTTTTGTCGTTTTGGACGATACCATCAGCCGTCCTCCTTCGTGTCCGTCTCGATGATGATGTCCGTGGATGGGATTCTCCTAGTTTGCAAGCAAGACATCGGAAAGGCGGTTGAGAGTTTCTTCTACATGACGAAGTCGGTCAGCCATACCGAGCTCTATCCGGTGTAACCCTTCTTGTACTCCACCCAGTCCTGCTTCTAGCTGCTCGATTCGCTCCTTATTGGTTCCCATTAAAAAAAATTCAACCTGGCTCTGATGCCAATGATAGGTCCCAACTTGTGATAACGTTAACGTAAAAGAATACTTTCTCTTCTGGTGAGAAATAAACCATAATAGTTGAATAAATTATCTGCTAATACTTGACACTTTCTGGGCTGCTTTAAGTAAGCCAAGCCGTTTACAATCATGCCGAAAATAAAGGGAAACTAGTAGCTAACTAACCGACTCAAACACGTAAACAGACACGTAAAACAGAGCCCCTAAACAGAACACCAACGAAAAGAAAAACACGTAAAATACGTAACTCTACGTAACTCCTTGAAGACCCATTCCTACGTAATCAACTAACTCAAGCTTCCCACGTTCCCAACGTCCCTTACGACCCGTTCTCGTCTCTTGTTGCATGCGGCATGCATGCAACGTAAACTGCATATTGATCACATATAGTTTATCCCAAAATACTTGGGATTGGGTTTACGGAACCTCGTTGACTGCCGTGGCCTATCAGATTGGTAATAGAATAAAAAAATGTTGTTGCTTCCTAGATTTTGAACACTGGGTTTCTTGCGTGATACCCCCATATGATAAGGGTAAGTGGCGAATGAGATCCTACATTGCTTGAGAATGAGAAGTTCTTACTCTTTATAAGGTTCCAATAGAACTCCAATTATACCATTGAATAGTCCTTTTAGATAATAGGCCATGTGGTTTGGGCCTTTTATTGGGCATTACAAATAGTATCAAAGACTAGTTCCAACCATAAATGTGGGACTTGAGCTGTGCCACCTACAACATATAGGCCCAATGAGGATGTCGGGAATTTAAGGGGGGAAGATTGTGATACCTCATATGATAAGAGTAGGTGGTAAATGGATTCCACATCATTTAGAAAGGAGAAGTTCTTGCTCTTTATAAGATTTTAGTGGCTCCAATTATATCATTGACTAGTCCTAAGCAATGTGGGATATAGGTAATGTGATTTGGACTCAGATTTCACGACCTTCTTTCCTTGTGTAAGTGGTCAAAATTGCTTCAACAGCCACATTGATGAAAACTTATCCTGACAAGTATGGTGCCATATAGATGGTTGATTGTCCGTATCTTCTGAGAAGCAGGATTTAAGAAACCCATAATTCATCAAGTATAGTCATCTGAAGTCCCTGTTTTCTTGTCTTCGTCCAAAGCTAGCTATCTGTCTTTGCCCCATAGCCAGCTTCAGTACGGTTCTTACCCACAATATCTGCACCGATGTTATGTCACTTTGGTTTCTTGCTGGATCCAACGAATTTTGGTTTTGATTTCTCTAATTTCAGGGCCCTTCACATGCAGCAAATGACAAATAAACCATGGAAGTTGACATGTACGTTGGATGACGATACGTATGGATCCATGCTGTTCATGGGGAATGCTCCTTTGGATAAACGTGCGTGAAAAATCATTAATTTTGTTTATAACCTGGATGTAAAATTTTCAAATGTGACATTCTTCAATTACTAATGCTAATAAATTAGTAAAAAGGATTTTAAAATTCTAAAATTCTAATATTTATTAACACGACATTTCAAATCATTTTAAACTTCTTCGAATAAATTCATGGTTATTTAATGCAAGACTAGACGACGTGGCTGAGCGAGAATATATGTTCTTTCAAATATTACTTGTGCTATAGATAATATATATATATATATATATATACTAGGTGGGAGTAACGTGCAAAGCACGTTTGTTTAATTTTATGAAATGATTATTTATAAAAAATAATATATATTTTATAAAAATTATTGATGTCACTTAATAATTTAAGACATATTGAAGAAAATAAAAAAATTAGTTCAAAGTATCATATAATCCAATACATGTTTATAACATCTATAATTTTAGCAAAGATGTATACGAAAAATTTAATAAAAGTCTAACACAAACGGCAATTCAAAATATGTGTCGTTTGATGTTTGTATTATAATTTATCAATTTATGTCATCCTGTAGACAATCAATAGAGACAAACTTTTGTCACGTGCCTATCATAGCAAGCCCACATATGGAATATGACTTAGCGGAAGCTACGTCCTACTACCATGGGGAAAAAAAAACACTTTGATTAAACACACTTGTATGATATATTATATGAGATTTTTAAATTTGGAATACTCAATAATCTGAGTTAATGAAACGTATAATACAAGTATATTATACTTAGGGATTCACGTCTTATGCACCTAATGCACGTGTATATGTTAAGGAGAAAGAGAAAAATATAATAACTAATCTTTAATTACTTATTATTATATAAACTATTAAGTATTATAATTATTGAGATTAATAAATCATATAACAACATTGAATGCTATATTTTTCAACATTTATGTCTTCATTTTATGTGTCAAACCGTTAAAACAAACGGTGTTAACTTTAACGGAAAAACAAAAAAAACCGTTAAAACAAGATTTTCCGTTTCCTACACACTTTTTATATATAGAAGATATAGTTGTAGATCCTAATTATAGCTATGTTTAATGCCAACTTTGTGAAATAAAGGTTAAGACTTGTCAAACCCTGCACCAAACATGGTCCATACAGGTCCAGCTGGTCCCGAAATGCCAGAAAACTGCAAAAGTTGGCGTTGAGACCTGCTGATCAAGTGAACTCTGATTGTAAAGTTGATTCATCATGGATTCATGTGTATGAATCTTTAACGAGAATTTCTCTAATTTCATTATATTTTGTTACATCAACCTCAAGCTGTACAATCACGTTTTTTATCCATAGACTTGTCTAAAGAAGAAAACTGAAGAGGAAGTACCATTGATTGATATATACAGACAAAAAGAAGAAGTTTATAATCTTCTGTTCTCCCGGCCCCTACAGATTTACACATTTGAGACACAAAATTCTTATGCTACGTACATGAGTTTAAAGAGTTTTGGGTCATACATCGATTACAAAGTTGCGACAGATGGGGCAACTCGGATTGAGCCTGAGCCATTTGTCAATACAAGCGGAGTGGAAGAGGTGCTTGCACGCATGAAAAACCCGACATGACTCCCCATCTATGAATTCCTCCAAGCAGATGGCGCATTCACTATGACTTGATGTTATGTCCTGGCGCCTGTAATTTATAGCCGGAGGTAGTAAATCCAGGTTTCGTAGATTCTGCCGTTGTCCTTGGACCTCCTCCGACTCCACCGTACGTCTATCCAATACTTCCACCAACAGTATTTGCAACAATGTAACGTTCCTGACTGGAGCTGGAGATTCTGCATCTTGCTGAGATGAAGCAGGATCAATCCAGGTTCGGTTAATTGTGTCTCCTGCTTCATGATCATCGTTACGCGTATATAATGAGAGACAGGAAACCAACACGCTGAGCGAGGTCTGAATGAGGGCAATTGCAAATGTGAATGTGAAGCATAAAACTACAGCGAAGAAAAACATCAGAAATACTTGATTAGTCGTATCGATGCTGGACTTAAGACTAGGAAAATGAGGTGGTGGGGAAAGAAAAGCTTGAAGATCATCCATGGGATTTTTCTCCTGGCGTTAATGTCCGCTAAAAAACAAAGGTTGAGGCTTGGGATTGTATTTGAAGTTGTGGCTATATAAATGGATAAAACCCTCTAGAAAAATATCTGTTGGGAATCCAGACCTGCATCTGTTGCATGTTCAGGGGAAAAAACCCCATCGGAAAATTGTTTTAACAACAAACTGTAATTGCAAGGAGTGAAAGAAAGAAACTGCTGTAAATCCAGCCTGCATTGGATGTGGAACCCAATTATAGAGGGTTTTTTTCTTTTTTTTTTTACCCATTTTGTAGGAGGAAGAGATTTAAAAAAAAAAAAAAAAGTATAGGCAAAGTATTTGTCAGGTTAGCTGGCGAGTGAGATGAGATATAAAATTTTTATCTCATTTCATTATTACAAATTTTTTAAATTCATACACAGAATATAATAAAGAATTCAATTTTTTCAAATTTCAATTCAACTTAACTTTCATTTAAAATAAAATTCTCATATTACTGTTCAAACATACCCTTAATCCCCATATTAGTGTCTTTTAATTATTTCCTAAAATATTGACAATACATGACGCGTTTTAACAAAAAAAATCTCGACACTTATTGCAGGACAGCAGATGAGTGAGTTTCAGATGTAGCATGCACCAATTTCTTGCATCCAAAAACACGATCGATGGAACTCCGACACATAGGACAAGTCCGGCTCTCCATCAACCAACGTTGAATACAGTTTAAATGGAACATGTGGTTGCAAACTGGAAGAACATGACACCACTGTCCATTCTCGAAATCTTCCAAGCAGATGGCACAGTCCTTAACACAAGTACTTGATGCTGTTTTCTGGCTTCCATATCTTACTGCTGATGGAAGTATCGCCGTCACTGGTGCAGCTTGCTGATCATTTTGCCTTCTGTAATATTCCGGCTCCGAACCCTCTAGAAATCCATCCAACTCATCCAAAAACCTAAAATTAGATCGGAGTAAACCTTGAAGCAATGCAACCAGGCGAAATGAATGTACAATACTGTGTGAGTGATCTCCTCCTTCAAGATCATTGCCACCACTCCTTTCCCCTATCAATGGAAATCAAAAACAATCATGAGAGAGATATAGTCGAAATCATGCTGCTTTTGCCATGACAAATAATCCATGCATGGGTTAAAGGCAACAAAACAAAACATTGTAAACTGTAAAACTTCAAAATACCTGCGTGGGAAGCCATGGTTTAGCTTCGCTGCAAAAACAGGCTTGATCTTTCCTGATCTTCTTTCTTTATGCTATGCGGGCTCAAACGTCACATGAAAAGGGGTTTGTGTTTAATGTGGGGAGGAGAGTTGAGTCTCCTGAACTTAAATAGTTTTCTAACACACAATCCTAGTCTGATTACATTTCCTACTCCTATACAACTACGGTCTACCAATCCTAATAGTCATAAAATAGATATCAAATATATGAAAAAATTAGTCACAAGCACAACTATATATTAATATATGTATTAATTTAATGTGATTGATTAAAAAGTAAATTTTATTAAAAATAGTACTAATTTAAATTTTAAATATGAAAAAATCAATATTAATACGCAAATTAGTACGCGACTTTATATGTATATAGCAAAATGCCAAATATATATCTAAAAAAAAAAATTATGTGTCACTTTTATATATTCTTTACGCACTAAATTAATGTTATTACTGCATCATTATTGTTAAATATAAAATAATAATTTTGACCAATTATATAAATAGGGTATAAAAAAAATACAAAAAAATGATTTTATGTAAGATAACTCTTTTTTACAACTAATAAATAACTTGCTGATAATTTAACTACACTCTTTAATTTTCTCTAAAATTCAATTACCCTAATAAAATTGATTAATTAGAGTATATATATACATATATTCCCTTAAACTGGTTTGTGCCAGTTTCTCTATCCTCTTTCTAATCTAATTTGAACTACAATACCTTAATTAACTTAATTATATATGTTGTTTTTTTATAAAATAATATTAATTTAATTAGATATTATTAAATTTTTATTTAAGAATATAAGGGAAAATCCAATGGATATTGTGGATTAACAGTCAAAGTAAATATTTTGCAAAATATTAGCTGCATAATGTCATAAAAGAAAGCACTCCAAAAAACCTAAAAACTCCTAATAAAGAAGAGAGCAGCATTTTTAGGCTTTTTTTTTTTTATATTAATTATCTATAAATTTATAATCATTTTTTAAAAGTATATAAATTTAAAACAATATTTTAATCATAAAATAATTATATAAAAATAAATCAAAAAATAATATCGCTTGATATAATATATTAAATTATAAAATTATTTTAATTTAACAATTGTCATAAATTTATAATTCTAATTCCTATGGGAGTTGTTTCCGTTCAATATTCGCATACATGCCATTCGTCACGGAACAAAACCCCATCAAAACCCTAAAATAATTGCGATCCCTTCCCGCAGATATTGAATCGTCTTCATTTGAAATCCAAACTCTTCCCAAATTTCTTCCAATGGAAGAGGATACTATCGAAACTCAAACCCAAGCCTTTCTCTATGAAACCCTTAGCCCCCTTAGCCCCCTCTCTCTGTCCACCGCTGATAAATCTCTTCCGTCCGATCACATCGAGCCCTATACCGTATTCCGTAACGAGATATCTCTCTCCACTCTCGATTCAGATTCCCATGAGACTACCGCACCCGATTTCTTCCTCCTCGACGTCGGCGCCGGTAGCGAGGACTCCGAGCATATCTTTTCTACGCCGGCGCCAGTGCCGAAAATGCCATCTCGCGAAGCCGGGACGCCGATGCTTGAGAGTAGTTGGTTCCGTGGGAACTATAGATTTAAAAGTCCTATGGTTCAGCTTCATAAAGGTAGTGAACTTAGAAATCGTATGGTTCAGCATTTTGATTTGTGGCAATTTTGTTCGGTTCGAGGTAGAGAAACAAGCTAATATTTCATGTTTCATGTGCTTTCAGGAACTGGGTTTTCCGTAGTCTTGAATAATTTTATTTTATTTTTTGTAAATTTTTTTCTACCATTATCCACAGAATTTAAACGGTTTCTTTGGGACAATAGCAATACGCTAATTTGGAGTGAAGAAATCTAGTTATTCGCTTTATTGACCAGTTCTGAATAGTTTTGTGACTTAATGTCTTTGCAAGGTACAAACATTAATGTTTCGTCAAAATGTGAGCTAGGTTTAACAGTAGATTTCATGTAAAGATATGCCATTTAATCTAAGAGTTTCGGTTTGGAATGTATGCTCCTATATGGGGATAAAAAGATCTGTTGTATTCGGTCGGGATCCTCTAAAGACCATTTAGAACTCCATTTGATTATGGTACACAACTTATAAATGGTTCTGTAACTTGTTTGCTGATGGTGGATATGACAGAGATTGTGGATTTTTGCGATTTTCTATCTCCAACTCTAGAAGAGCAAGCTGCTCGTGATACAGCGGTAGAATGTGTTTTTGATGTTATTAAGCATATATGGCCCCACTCCAAGGTCTGTTTGTCTGTCACTCTGTCTCCCCAACCCTCCCCTACTGTTTATTAATTTATTTTTATAAGTACACCCCCCCCCCCCCCCCCCCCCCACAAAAAAACAAAAACAAAAACAAAAAAAAAAACTTTTTCTATTAGAGAAAAGCCTGACAGGCAGCGAGGTTTTGTTGTTGACTGTTGCTTTCTAGGTAGAAGTTTTTGGATCATTCAAGACAGGGCTCTATCTTCCAACTAGTGATATTGATGTAAGTTATCTTTCTGCGTTATCTTATACAGTTAAAAACAGGTATCTCCATAGAATTTTACATGATTGTCTATGATATTCTGGATTATGGATGTCTTGTACCTTGTTGACTAAATTTAAACATTTGCCTGACTTCTATCCATTATAGGTCGTGATTCTGGATTCCGGTCTTGGAAACCCGCAAAAAGGTTTGGTGGCTCTTTCAAGGGCACTTTCACAGAGGGGAATGGCAAAGAATATGCAGGTATACTTTTTTTATGATTGAATTTGTCTAGCATGTTTGCTAGTTAGGTGGGTCTTTTGTTTACTTCCCGTGTATTGGGGTAAGACCTTTTTTAAGTTTAAAAAAATTTATGTGACTTAAATAAAAAAAAAAAAAATTGTTTGGCATGGACTTTTTTTTTTTTTTATCTAAAATATTACAAAATGTCTCAGGTGATTGGGAAGGCTCGTGTGCCAATTGTCAAATTTGTTGAAAAGAAAAGTGGTGTTGCATTTGATATAAGGTTTACCTGTCTACCTTTGGCGCTTGAGTTGAATCTCCAAATTAGTTACACATGATAATTGCTTCATATTTGGGGTTGGCTATTAAATTGGGTTCGATACTTGTTGGTTCTAAATATTTCGTTTTAGTTTTATTTCAAGCATATTGTGTATTATTTTGAGTTTACAAGAAAAGAGAGGAGGGCACTGTTTCCAAGCTTTTAAGATCCTCTTTGTTATGTTCTCTCCTGTGGAGGTTTGCTTCTAGGTAGTTGGCAATGGATTGGATTTATCCAACGTTTGAATCTTAAGCACTTTTTCATTTTGTAGACCAATGGTGAAACATGTATTGAATCTTTTTTTATAAAAAAGCAAGAATAAAAATACTTATTAAAAAAATAAGAATAAAAATTTCATGAGAGAGAGACATAGAGATTGGGTTATGTCGATATTTTAATATTTACATTGGGAACACGGGCTATGTTTCACATTGTATTCACACTAAGTTGACTAATTTTACTTGATTAATCTAATCATTTACAACAATGATGATTTTAATTTTACTGGACTAATTTTACTTTTCTCTCTTGGCTTATAGTTTTGATGTGTCGAATGGACCCAAAGCAGCTGAGTTTATTAAGGTGGGTTGTGTAATATGCCATATCTTTTGGTTTTGACATCTATTTTTAATTGCAACTACTGATGCTACATGTATAATGATGACATTGTTAATTCCTTGATTGGAGAACACACTGAGTATGCTGCAGCTTAGCAAGCAATGTTTTGCGTGCTCAAGGCTGTTTACATCTAATTTATGGTTCTATATGTGGTTTTTATTTTTCAGGATGCAGTCTCAAAGTGGCCTCCATTAAGGCCATTGTGTTTGATCTTGAAAGTATTTTTACAACAGAGGGACCTGAATGAGGTATGGGTTTCTATTACTTTCATGTAATTTTTCATTCCTGTCTACCTAATTGGTTGTTCTCAAATATGTAGGTATATTCTGGTGGAATAAGTTCTTATGCACTCCTTACCATGGTCATGGCAATGTTGCAGGTGAGTTATGCTTGCACCTGGATGACCCTGTACAGCTTTTGGATTTATTTGTAGGATGCTAGGGCAATAAATGATCATATAGAGTTTTTATTGAGAACCCATGCTATACCAATATAAGGATGGGCTTTTGAGACAAGTACTTCTAATGTATTACATTAGATACTTACCTAACAAAAAAAATGTACTACGATGGATACTTCATTACGTATATGGTGTTTTATCTTACAAAAGGCTATCTTTTCTCGTTCCATGATCATTCAGCAATTTTCTAAGATCACGTTTAAATGGAGCAAAATAAAATTTTCATTTTTCCTGATAGATTTTGATATTAGAACCCAATCATTTTCTCTTGTTTCTTTGGAGCAATGTGTTGAAGATGCTATTGTAGACCATTTAGTAGTGAATCAACTGTTGAGATTAACTTACCAACCGCTTCAGTCGCTTGACTTATGGCTTGATGTGGCGTTTTGTATCATAATTGCGACCAGTTTTCTGCTGAAAATATGAGTAGTGCAGACATTTATGCACATCGAATGTGATCTTGGTTGATGCTAAGTTCTGGATAATTAGTCATTCCCTTATTGGCCATGTGTGCCCACCAACCCTCTTTGCTCCTCTCTTTTCCTGCCATGGTGTAAAAATTAAATAAATACAGGCACTGTTTTGTAGATATTGCTTTGTAATGCTATTCATCTAACAATTTCTTTAAATGGATTTTTTGTGTCTTGTCTTTTTATCTTTTCTTTTATTAATTATAATGTTGGTGTGGACTATATAATGAAGTTTATGCCACAAAGGAAACGTTGTAATTCCTATTTATCTCAGTATTTGCAAATCTTAAACACTTTTTTGTGTTTTTTTTGTTTGTTTTTATTTTCCTAACTAATTATGTTGTATTGACTTATCCACATTTCATGCCATAGAGTCTCCGTGAGTTCCAAGCATCTCCAGAACATAACTTGGGAGTTCTGCTGGTATGTATTTCTGGAGAACCTTTGATGTATGTATGCTTTAATTTTTTGAGGTCCTGTTCTTTTGTTGTATACTCGAGTAAACTCAGCATACCCTTTGTTCAAACTCATATTGGTATAAGAAGTATGTAGCTTAAGTCCGCTAATTATGGATTGCATTTTATACATCATACTTGCTTTTATTCTAGACATTGGACGTTCATTTTAGCCATTTATGGACATCAGAAAAAAGCAGGGTGGAGAAGGGAAAAACCTCGTGCATTTCTTTTTTTCCCCCTCATTAATGTTTTTCTTTGGAAAATAGGTACGCTTTTTTTATTTCTATGGATGCCAATTGAACACTACAGATGTTGGTGTATCGTGCAAAGAGGCTGGCACCTTTTTCTCAAAGAGATTGAAAGGGTAAAAAAAAGTTCTTCATGGTGACAGGATCTTTCTATTTGTTCTCACCTTGTAGTGTAAATTGATTAAGTTGTACATCTTTTTTTATCCCTTTTCTTAGGTTTACAACTAATGGACGGCCATTTCTCATCGCAATTGAGGACCCACAGGTTATCTTGCAGATTTTTTTCTATGTCAATAATGTAGGGGGGTTGTTTGGGAAATCAAAGGGCATAGCCAACAAATGGAGGCTTAAGCCAGAGCAGAACTTATGCTTTCACCTTCCACTCCTTTTGGCTGACTTGGTGGATGCCTTAATGCTTTTGTAAAACTCCTGAACAGGCCCCAGGAAAGACCTGGTTCACCTCCTAATTTGTATTTTTTTTGTCTGGTAAAGGAGTTTGTTTGACTAGCAAATAATAATTTGAGACTGTCATTTTGCTTCTTCTCTAAAATGATGGTCTCGCATTACTGCACACCTGAAGAATGCTGTGTTCAGGATCAGAACAAATATTAATGAAAAATTGGAGGTGGCCCTTGTCTTATAGTCCACATCTCTCATTTGTAGTTTAATTGACCAGATTTCCTGCTTCTGTAGGCACCTGAGAATGACATTGGGAAGAATTCCTTCAACTATATCCAGGTTTGTTCAATGGATTGATCACGTTTTTATTGGCTGAATCAATGAGCTATCCATGTTTTCTTGCTCCCTCTGCTTCCAAAGACGAGTGGATGAAATTAAAAATTTGTTGTTTAATCTTTAAAAAAATGAATTGTTGGTCTGTATGTTTGCTTTGAATTGTATGACATATATTTTCAGTGTAGGACTCTAGTACTCCTTCCACAAATAGTCTAGGCAATCTTAAGAGTAGATGATGAAGGAGATAGAAATACAACAAAGAACGAGGTCTGGCTGGATTTTATATTACTTAATTAACGCTAGCCTGTAATCAGTCTCATTGTGGCGCATGGACTGTCAAAATCTCCAAAAATTGCAGCTTGGTGATTAATTGCATCACCTTTTTTGCATGATGGCAGTTTTTATGCCAGCTTATTTAGAAGGATTAATGATAAGCAGAATTTGTAATATTTTTGAAGAAGTGATAATATGTTCGTGTTTATCGACCATGAATATTTGCATATTGCTATTGCAAATAGCAATAAACCCTGAAAGGTCAGAATAGACCTGTTGGTTAACACCACCTTAAAAGCATTAGGGCCAGAGTTTTTAAACGCATCTTCTAGGGTGACTATCTTCTCTTGGAGGCTGTCTTGTATTTCTTTTTTATTGACGTCAATCTGGTGGCTGAAAATTGGAATCATATGGCGGGATGGCATCATTAGTAGACCTTTGCAAATCTAAGCTTCACACTTACAAATTGGTGACGCATTTAGTACGTCACTCAGAAGCTGTAAATGAGCAAGGGAAGGGCAGGCAACTGGTGTTTTTTTTTTTTTTTGTAGACCTCTTTTAGCAAAGCTAAACTCGCTGAGTGTAGTCCACTATATAACGAGAACCTGTCTACCCCCATCTTGTAACCGACAGTTTATATTTCCTATTTTTATTTCTTCTAGGAACCCTGGGCTCCCTGTAGGAAAATACACATGGGGTATACAGATTCTGATTGAGAACTTCTCTCTTGCAGATTAGATCAGCTTTTGCAATGGCTTTTTCAACATTGACAAATCCTAAGGTAATCATGGGCCTAGGCCCCAACAGAAGCATTCTCGGTACCATAATTAGACCCGATCCTGTCTTGTTGGAGCGCAAAGGAGGGTCCAACGGAGAGGTGACATTTAACAGCCTGCTTCCTGGAGCTGGCGAGCCATTACAGCATCAGCATGGACATCAGCAGGAGATTTTATGCAATTGGCAGTTAGAAGATGAAGATCTGCTTCCTCGTGGAAATGATATGGCCGGAGAAAGTGCTCATTCCTCAGGAAAGAAGAGGAAAGCTTCTTGGAAAAAGAAGTTTAATAAGAAGGTTAAACAGAATGCAGAGGTAGGGAAGCGTATGCAGGACGAAAATGGCTCAAGGGGAGAGACGCGTAGGACAAAGAATCGTTGGAGGCATAACCGTGATGTCAATGGTTTTGGCCGTCATACTGGTGGATCTTCACGGAGTAGATAGTGCCCTTTCATGCTTTTATCCTTGAAAGGTCATCCGGTTGGTCCACTGCAAGTGGATTCTCTACTGCCGTTACTTGGGCAGAACTCAAAATGGTGAATTTAAGCCCTCGATCGGAGGATTAGAGTGATGATCCCATGTCTGTTATACAATTTTGAGCCTCCCCCGTTTCCTAAACCAACCATGGTCAATGCCAGCGAATGTAATTCGAAATGAGCAGTCGCCGAAGTGTAACGATAACATTTTAATGTATAATCTGCTCAGTTATGGCCTCTTTCTGCTTCAATTTTCTTTTTATGTTTTATTTGTTTTGTTATTCATCACTAGTGAGTGAATTGTAATAGTTTTATTTATCAGGGTGTATCATGTCCCAAATCCTTTTTGGTAGCTTTACGTGCCAAACGCAGCAGTTTGAAAGCATTCCAAGGAATTAGTATTATGAACAATCAATTTCAGTATGCGCCATCCATATTCCATGTTGCACAGTTATTCAAGCTGTGGATAAGTTTAATATATACCATAGCAACTAGTAAGCCAGTTAGTTTGCAAAACTTTTTTACAAGATCTAGGTTTCTACTGTGCAATTTGGGCCAAACCCAGTTACCCAACAGAAGATGCTATAGCCAACATCTCATCCGACCAGTGGTGCCCTCAGCAAATTATTACGCGGGTACAGATAGATAAATTATAAAGAGAAATAATATTTATAATTATAAAAACGTGTAAAAATTATATAATTTATTTTAAAAAATAAGTAAATACGATATTACATGAAAAAAAAAATTTAATAATGATCTTGCTATTTTTTAAAGATATTGTCCTACAGTTACGTATTTTATAATTATACCTAATATTATTTTATAATTAAAGATATTTTATAGTTACGTATCCCCCCAATCCAGCCTACGTGGCTTTTTATTTTTTTTTTTATTTTTTAAATTCAAAACGGTAGCGTTTTGGTCATGGGTTATGATTCAATTTCCTCCCCCAACATCCTCCCCGCGCGTTCTTCTTCAGTTGCTTCTTCAGAAAGCTTCCCCGGCATTCTCTCCAAACTCGCCCTGCTGTTGTTCTTTCGCCGATGTCACCCTCTGGCCGGCCCGTGCGGCTCCTTCACTCCGGAATCGAGTAGCTCGAAGACGCTGGCAACGTGGGTCATGATTTCGGCACCGTGTAAGAAAAAGATCATCTCTACTCTGTCCATTTCCGTACGGCACATCTAGCTTCCATTCCTGCACGGGTTCAAGTCTTCCAGTGTTATTGTAGCTGGAGAGAGCCACAGCCACCGTTTGTCGTCTTACAAGGGTAAGAAATTAAAGGAAAGGGTTTTTATTTGAATATTTTGGTTTCATCACTCCATTGTTAGCATTACTCTGATTTTGTGTTTATTCCCGATATGGATCTGCGGACCGATGTTAGTTGGACCTGTGTTTTGTTGGGTTTTTTTGGGTTGTTGATGTTGTATGTATGGAACTGATTTTTTGCCACTGATTTTTTGGTTGTTGATATCATTTGAACTCCACGTTGAAATCGTATTCCCAAGCCTTCCTGTTTCTCTCCCTCTTCGCTCCGATTCTCTCCAATTTCTGGTCATGGTGTCCCATTTGTTTCCCACTTTCTAGTGATGATGGAGCTGGAGTCCCTTCAACAAGTGATTAGAGTGGTAGCGCATAATAAGACTGGTAGTTAGTCCACGATTCTTTCATTCTTGAACATTACTTTTTTTTTTAGTTTATTGCATTAGCGTCTGTAAATATACCTTTTATTTTTTTTTCTATTTATTGGATGGAGGGTAGGGTCTCTTTTGTCTTGCCAATTCGAGAGAGTCTATTTCGAGTTACCCCATCAAAACATAATTGTAGTTGAAGAAGCCTTGGCAAATTGACTCTAGTGTATTATGTCCAGCACCTTTTAAATCAGCTCGTCCCCAGCAGAAAGGGAGAGTTCCTTTGGCTTTCAGATCACGCAGAAAGGTGGTTTTTATCCCTTTATTAGTGAGTAATAAAAGAGAACTCAGAAGTGAAAAGAGCGGTTATGCTTGATCTATTAGCTGATGAAACTGAAAAAGAAAGGCCCCTCACATTTTAAAACGTGATATATAGTATATAGGAACACTCAACACAATCTTTCCATGAGCGTTGAGAGTTGGTTTTTTTGGCTCTTGAGTGCAAAACTTGAAATTGATAAGAGTGTTTCTCGGACAGTTCACGCGCAAGTTGAGGTGCCCACTTTCTTTTTAAAACCTGTCCATTTTACACCGCATGAACACCCTATATATATATATTTTAATTTCAAGGGGTGCATAAATGCTTTAATTTGTAGTTTTAAAGATGAGTTATCGATCTATATATATATATGCTTGGAAGAAAAATGCGATTGAAGAAGTAGACGAGAATTAGTCTCCCGTACACGATCTTTAACATTTATTTTTTCGTGTTCTTTTAGAGATCTAGGTGAAATATTATTTACATGATCTGCATGCAGATGCAGATATATATAGATCATGAATGGCATCAGGGGTCTCACTCACTCTCTCTCTCTCTCTCTCTCTCACACACACACACACTAGTACTTTTCTTGATGTAAATCATCTTTCCAGCACTAAACTGAAAGTACTACTTCGAACTAGACGAGGAAGGACTCGATCTAGATATATAATTATGCTAATAGCTAATAGATGTGTACTCAACATTTTGCATTTTGGTAGTTCATCACGTGATGCGCCGCTGCCGCCATCTTGAAATTATAGTGGGGTCTTTGATTTAGGACACCCAAGTAATTAAGCCCAAGGTTGATGGCTTTTTTGGACTTTTGGCTCTAAAGGCTTTTTTGGACTTTATCAGCCAGTTAATTTTCGGAAAAAAAAAAAAAAGATCATAAAGAAATTTCAAACATTAGGAAATGAGAAGGAAGGATACAGCCAACCCAAAAAAAGAAACACAACTTGTAGAGATTAGACTTGGTTGAATATTCCAACTTGTCAACATACATGAACTACAGAAGAAAGTAGAGAGGAAAGTCTGAAAAACAATAGACGAATATTTTTAGCTTCCATCTTTTGCATACCCACTTGTTTCTTCAGCAAGCTTCTCCCACACGTTTGCCATTTTCTCTGCATATCCAGCCTGTTTATGCAATATCATTTGAGGGCAAATTTTAAAATCAACGCTCAACGGTAGAAGAACATGTTATGTGTATTTTTCTAAAATACATGACATGGTCAGTTATAGTTATTGATCTATAACATATTCAATGGTTTTCTATTTCAATTACTTAAACAGAAAGTCGGTTAAAATTCATCGTAAGAAAGAAAATGACTGAAGATGACAAAATATAAATTGAATGACAACAATTTTCTATTCTAGATAGATCTCTTGAACTACAGTTCTCTTGAACTACATCTTCATCTATAGCCATGCAGCCTTGTGAGGTTTCAGCCCACTAGATAAGCTTTGTCCACTAACATTTGATTCTAGTAGATACTGTGCCAGAGCTGAAAGAGCTCCTCAAATCCGGTGATGGGCGAAGAGGAAACTAGTAGGCCATCCATGCCTTCTACATCGACCCAGGTATGATACAAGAATTGGAAATTTGTCAACTCGAATGCTGGTGCGGACTATAGCTTTAATTTAATGCAAGTTATGTATGTATATTGTAGGGATATCACCTGCCATATATGATGCCTACATATCCAAATCCATATCCGTATACTTGGGGTAGCCAGGTCATATTATTTTGTATATTCAATGTTTCCTTTTATTTTATATTGTTGTCGGTATTGTTTTTTTGCCTTCGTGGGTTTGACTCATTGTAATGGAGTGGGTAATTGCAGCATTTGGCAATGCCACCCTTTGGGCCAACCGTGCCATACCCTCTATCGACTAATCCGGAGGAGCTGAGACTAGGTGAAGATACAACGCAGGTTGTTATTTAAGGTCATTTATTTTATAGTTTTTCTTGTACCTTCGTATTTTCCTTAATGAATAACACAATATTCAAAATACAGCATTCATCCATGCCACATGACGTACCAACTATGCCATTTAGTGTCGAAAGTGAGAAGAATGTTGGAGGTACATTTTTATGTATATCATATTAACATCTATTGTATATAATAAAAATCTTGCTTCCTAATCTTCTTGCATTTCCTCAATAGAAACTTCACCTGACAAAAGTTTATCCCCAAATGTGGAGGATCAGTTTGAAGTATCAGATGAAGATAATAAAGTTGAGCCTCCGAAAGCTGGTATGAAATTTGGGTCTAATAAAGAGGTTTTATCATATTACAAACGATATGCCAAACAAGAGGGTTTTGGGGTTATTATAAGAAGGACGAAGAGAGATATAGATGGCCATGCAAGGTATGTGACGATTGCATGTGCACGTGGCGGCAGGTACTATCCATGCCATAGTAACTTATCAAAGTCACGACCAACAACAAAAACAGATTGTAAGGCGAAGGTTAATGCTCGCCTAGTGAAGGGGGAATGGGTGGTGACCAGTGTCGAGCTTGTTCACAATCATAGTACTATTAGCCCTAAAAAAGCAAGATTTTTTAGATCTCACAAAAATTTAGATGAATACAGTCAGAGGATTCTTGACTTGAATGATAGAGCAGGTATTCGGATACATAAAAATTTCAACGCACTTGTGACTGATGCCGGGGGGTATGAGAACTTAGATTTCCAAGAGAAAGATTGTAAAAATTTTATTGACAGAGCTCGACATTTGAGAATGGGTAAAGGAGGTGGGGAAGCACTGAACGAGTATTTTAAGAGAATGAGGAAGATGAATGATGGCTTTGTGTCCGTCATGGATGTGGATGATGAGTTTAAAGTTAGGAATGTCTTTTGGGCTGATGCAAGAAGTCGAGCTGCGTATGAGTATTTTGGTGATGTGATCACGTTCGATACAATATACCTCACAAACAGGTACGGAATGCCATTTGCTCCCTTCGTTGGTGTCAACCATCACGGACAGTCCATACTTTTAGGGGCAGGCTTAATTTCAAGCGAGGATACAAGTACATTCGTATGGTTATTTGAAGCATGGTTAGAATGCATGAATGGACGGGCACCCCACGCCATCATAACAGACCAAGACAGGGCAATGAAGAATGCCATTGCCATTGTATTCCCGAACACAAGGCATCGATATTGTCTCTGGCATATAATGCGGAAACTTCCTGAAAAATTGGGATCCCACTCAGCATACCATGAGTTGAAGACTGCCATTCAGAATGCAGTCTACGATACACAGAGTTGTAAAGAATTTGATGAGAAGTGGGGGCAGCTAATGAATAACTATGCTCTTACTGATAATGCATGGTTGCAGGGGTTGTACACCGAGAGATCATATTGGGTACCAGTTTATTTGAAAGGTGTATTTTGGGCTGGTATGAGTACTACCCAACGGTCTGAAAGTATGAACGCCTTCTTCGATGGATTCGTGCATTCCGGTACGACATTAAAAGAATTTGTCGATCAATTTGACAATGCTTTGAGGAAGAAGGTGGAGACGGAGACGACAGCTGATTTCCATTCCTGTAACCAAACAATCCCATGTGTTTTTTCATTCAAAATTGAGAGGCAGTTTCAGTCATGTTACACGAATGCTAAATTTAAAGAGGTCCAAGCAGAGGTTATAGGGATGCTTTTATGTAACCCTTCACTTGTCAGCACACAAGGTAGCATTTCTACCTTCAATGTTTTTGAAGAAATTTCCACCCCTGCTGGCCAATCCAAAATTATGAAGTACGTAGTTTATTTGAATAAAGAGGAATCGGAAGTTAAATGCACTTGCGCCCTCTTTGAGATGAAGGGGATTATTTGTAGGCATTCATTTAAAGTATGTCAGATGAAGTACATTCATGCTTTGCCAGATAAATATTTGTTGGACCGATGGCGGAAAGATACAAAGAGAAGATACACACTGGTTAAGAGTAGCTACGATGATTGTCGCCTCAATCCGGATGCACGTCGGTATGAGGAAGTTGTTAAAAGATGTATACGATTTGCCACACGTGTATCTCGAAATGAAGAGCATGTAAATGCATTCTTTCAGTTTTTGGATGACTTTGAGCTGAAGTTGGTAGGAGTAGAGCCTGTCACTTGTTCAACAAAGGATCAAGAGAATGTGGACGCTAATAGGGGTAAGAAAATATTAAGTCCACACGTTGTTCGGGGGACAGGGAGGCCGCCAACGCGAAGAAAGGTCCCGATGGTTGAGAAGGCTGCTGGGAAGAGAAGGAAGAAACATGTATTAGGTTTTGGTTCGTCGCTTGTATTTCCATGAAAACGAATTGCATACATATGGGTTCGTAATTTGTGTTTTTTTCTATTTTCCAAATTAGATCAAGAGGAAAATATTTGACGACGAACCACAAAATCACAACAATCTGGTGTCAGAAGTCTATCCTTATGTTGACGACGTTGTTATCCCAACCCAGTGTAGTAATTTAACACAAGCAACGCCACTAGCAAATGACGAGGTGTGAGGTTATTTCCATGGGTGTGCTGATTTTCATTTATTACACGAATGCAGTTTTTCATTTTTAATTTCTCTATTATAGTAATATGTTTATTTTGCATGTGATTAGGCTATGCCAAGCTTGCCCCATGATACTTAGAATTGGATACTGTATGTGTATCTTGGATATCTCAGTATTTTGTGTCATCTGAGGTGGAAGATACAGCTTCGACATTTGATTTGAGCAACTATGGTAAGCACGTATGAAATCTAGTAGATGTTTTTTAATTTTATGCAATATAAAGATATATCACATAGCATCCAATTTTTATCGCATTTATGTTTTACTAGGTTTGCTTTATTTTAATTTCCTCAATAGCGTGTATCTATATATATACAACTTATAACTAGCACATCTGACAACACCCTTGATGTACTTAAACATAAATTTCACTCTTTAACATATCTGTGGTTGTGCACATGCAGTTTTTTATGGGGGGAGAGAATGATGATCATCATCATCTTGGTCTACTACCATTGAAATGTGGGGAGTGTAGCGAATATTATCTCGGCATCCGACCCATACGGAGTGAAACATAACATACCAATGATATGTTATATATTTTATTTATGGGATTTAGAAGCTTCACTTCTGAAACCACTGTGCTTTCTAATTTATATGTTATGAACAATTTCTATTTTCTCAAGTTTATTATATATGTGGCGGATACACTAGTAATTTTTCGTATTTTCATTTAATATCTTGCAGGTACTATTTGCAGATGATAGGAGGATGTTTTTGATCCCACTCAACTCTGTGGAATGTGTATGTATTTTGCCAATATTTTGGAGGCTATGGCATAGGAGTTGAAATTTAACTAACTTTTGTAGAGGAAGTTGAAAGGAGAAAGTATTTTGTGCAGGAATTTGTAAATGAAAATGTGAATTGTGTATTTGTAAATGTTGGTTGTATATTAAGCGGGTTGGAAAATTTGAAGTACATTCGTATGGTTGTATATGAAGTACATTCGTATGGTTTAAAAATTGTAATATGAAGTGGCTGGAAAATTTGAATATAAAAATTGTAATATGAAGTGGAGCAATTGAATGCAGCAGGTAGTGTAGAAATCGGTCATGAGTTGCAAATAACTCCAATATAATTATTAATTTTGCCTAATCATTGAGATGAGTTGACCATGCGGAAAGACAATTTCCATTTCCAAGAATTCCCAAATCCGGCCAATCCTATACAAAGAGAACATGCTTTTAGGGGCAGATTCTATATAATTCACTATAACATAATATTCAATTGGCAAAGCACATGACATGCATACAAAGTGTAAATGTAGGCATGTAAATGCATAAAACAACTCAAAATCAGTGGATATTACAAAGCAAGATGATACTGACAAGTACAAAATCTTGGCAAGGCAATACAATAGTCCAAAAATCTTGCCAACCTTACGGAGTGTCATGCAAAATTAATATCCACACCAAGTTGTCATAATTGTACATCTGGCTTAGGATAAGATAATGTCATTTACATCTAAAACTAATTCGATACATGAACATTTAGAACCAAGATTTTACAAGAGATAAAATCCAAAATATACACAACAGAATACGGCCAATCCTATTCTCTAATATCCTTCTTCCCAGTTCGCCCTCTTGCTTGTTAACCATGTGCTCTCTGTCCAGTAGTCTATCCTTTTCTTTTTGAGCTTCATATTCACGCAACAGTAAAGCATCCTCTCTCTTCCGAAGTTCATTCTCTCTTGTCTTGTTTACATTCTCACGTACTACTGATTGAAATATATCTTCCCAAATGAAGAATTGACATCTTGGTTCTCCCTGTGGACAATTCAAGAATTTCAAACTCCATACAAGGAAATTTTTGTATTTACTTTCAAAACCAATCCAAAAAAGGGGAGGTTCATTACCGTGTAATAATTCGGACAAGCATAAAATTTCCTTCCAGGATTTTTGTGGGTGTGGGAGATCTTTAATGGCGATTTCAACCCACACCAACAATTCGGTGATTCAATTTCAACATCATTAACTACAGTGGATGATGATTGACTTGATGCCATAGTTGATCTACATGATGATCATAGTAATTTACTTGACAAAAATATTAAGCAATAAGGTAGCATTGACTACTTTTTAAGTGCAAAACAGAATTATTAATGGTTAGGATTCATTTTCATAATTATTGCAAGATAGAAGCATTATATAAAACAGAATATAAATAATGATTTAAACAACTCGAGCATCATATAAACCACGAGGCAAGTATAAATCTGGGTGCAACACTTTGTTCACATAAGTGTTACATAATTTTTTAAAGAGAACATGTATAAATACCGATGGGTGTAGTAGATAAAACTATAAAATGCTAACAAGCAAAAACAGATTTAAAATGCTACCAACAAGGTAATTGTATTGCATTCTGGGAATCAAAGCACATGCCATTGCCAACCTTACTCCATTCCTGCTTTCGCATACCCAAAAAAAAAAATAATCAAGTTATATAGAACTGAATACCAACAATATCTTGAAAAATAAACGATGTGAATAAGAACGATGTTTCCTGCTTTAGCAATAGAAACATTCATCCCCAAATAAAGAATGGGGCAGTAGGGTAGTAATACGTTTGTTGACTTCCCTATTATAACAGGGTTGTCCACAAACATATACCTCAAATCCACACTATCAAGTATAAGAACTTAACCTGAAAACTAGTTAAAAATTTTCTACTCGGGTCAAATTCCAGGATCAATTCCAAATATCAACACAAAGCATTAATTCCAGGACTTCTAACATTACTATACCAAAACACTAGCAAATATAGGAACTTCAGAGGAAATGGCATACGTCAAAATTTCTACTCCAAACCCACACCAACTCCCAAATTCACAACACATGTATATTGGCAAGGCCACAAAATACTCCTAAGATGTTGCCAACCTTACTTCCAGAAATGCAATATTATATCCACATAAAGCAACACAACACGTAGCATAACAGAAAAATTACATGAGACAAAGTCTACATCGAAACAGAAAAATTACATGAGAAGAAATTCCCGAAAAAAAAATACAATGTGAAGAAATTAACAAAAATTTGCTAACATTCTCTCAGCACATCAAGTCAACCCATTTTATACAAAACCAAACAAATGAGCAGACCTAGCCATTTCAATCCAGCTTCCTAGACATATTTTTACTTAAGATTGGGATCCAATGTAGGCATGTACGGTGGAGACAGCGATTTGGCAATGCGAATTGAAAAAACAACTAAAAAACATACCTTGGACGAATCGGTCTACCGGCTTGGGGCTTTCGGAAAGAAGGGGTGAATGGGAGCGCAGGGCTGACAGATCGGTGAGAGAGAAGAGAAGGGGTGAGAGATCGGTGAGAGAGAAGAGAATGGGTGAGAGAGAGAGAGAGGGAGAAGAAGAGGAAATTTTCTCTGCGAGTGGTGAATAAATTTTCTCGGCGTGCTGAAGAAATTTTCTCGCCGTGTGTTCGTGGTTCTAGCTGGAGAAGAAATTTTCTAGGGTTCGGGTGAGACAGAAGGGGTGAGATAGAAGAAGAAGAAGCCGACGCATCTGAGAGGGAGGAGTTGAGCAAGAGATCGGAGATGGTCTGAGGGAGAGCCGAACGGCATCGTGAGAGGGAGGAGGACTAAGGGAGAGCGTTCGAAGATGGTCTGAGGAGAATGACGCTGGTTCCACTGACTGATTTGAAATTGGGTGAAAAAACCGTGATGTGGCTCTAGACCGAGTTCGCCACGTAAGGAGTGCGGAGTGCGTTTAAAAAACTGGAGGTTGAGTAGAATTTTTGTTCAAAGATCTATTGACATTGTTACCGGAGGTTTATCTAATCGTTAATTTTAAAATTCTATAAGGTTAATTGAAGTGCGTGTAAGTTGGACTAGGACAGATAAAAAATAAAATAAAAAAAAAGTAGTGCAACGGAGCACGCCACATTTTTAACACACTCGCCAGCGTGTACGGTAATATTGAACTTAAGACACAGAAAAATGGCAGCCTGAAGAATAGATTTTCTGTTTCACGTTTAATCCACATCTGAATTCTGTTGGCTCATATTTTAGTGTCACTTGAAGAAACTACGAGATCCAGGGAAAGATCAACGACATGAATCCTATGTCAGTTTGTTCATCCTCCTCCTCCTCCTCCTCATCTTCTTCTTCTTCTAACAACGCCAAGGCGTGGATCGTACATGGTATCGTCGCTGGAGTCTCAATCGCGGTGGCTCTAGCAGCTCGAGCCTATCTGGGTAGATCCGGGAAATTCCGCAGCCGGGTCGTCGGAATCATACCCGCCCGTTTCGCCTCCTCAAGGTTCCAGGGCAAGCCTCTCGTTCACATCCTCGGAAAGCCCATGATTCAGGTACCCAATTGCTTCATTTCTCTAATTCTAAAGTCTAAACGTCAATTCTTGGGTTTGATTTCTTAATGATTTATCTTCTGCTATGCGGATGAATATCTCTGGTTTCCACTTCTATAGTTTTAACATGGTAATCTTCTTTTTTTTGGTGTTATCCGAATTGAGTTTGTAGATAAAATTTCCTGAGAAAACTTTCTTTCAAAATTAGCAAGTATGACAAAATTTCGAGATTTGTTTGGAAACGAAGTGTGTTCAATAAACTAAGATGAACTTGCAGCATTGCAAGTTGGTAAAGTGGTAAGGTACGCTGGAGGAAATGCAGCGGCTACAAAATGTGTTTATAAAGTAAACAAAGGGGTGACATCGAAGTATATCTTCTTTGGGTTTCTTAAGTTTTCAACTTAAACTTCCGGATGGACTGCCGTATTAGAATTTGGAGGTGACAACTTATCGAAATAATCCTGGTTCTGTAGAAGCGAAAAACCACGCCAATGCTGCATAGAGAGATAAAGATGTTTTATAACTGAGGGTAGCTCGGATGGTCAGGCCTTAGGTTTGCTTTCTAATAGTCACCAGTTTGAATCTCTTTGGACTACTGAAGATTTACCAAACTGTTAACTTCATGCCCGTGGGATTAGTCGACGTGTCCACGACCTGACTCGGACCAAAAAAAAAAAAAAGTTTTATTTATGACCACTAAAACATATTTCACTATATTTGCTTCATCCCCGTGTTATGACCAGAAAAATCCGAGCATAGTTGCCGTTTCTCCATTACCGAGTGAAAATGACATCTTTAGATTTTCTACTGTACAGAGGCGATCACGCACTAATATTTTAACCCTTTCTGTGTGTTCCCCTTCTACAGAGAACATGGGAAAGAGCAAAACTGGCAACATTGCTGGACCATATTGGTATGTCTAATCACTAGAGTTCCCTGTAATTTGATATGACGTTATTGCTAAGATTCCAGACTTCATGAAGTCTGAACCGCATTCTGTAGGCCAAAACTAAAATGGCACTTTACTCTTATCTGCACTATATTTATCTTGCTTGTCACATCTTAATCAACACATCTTGCTTGTCACATCTTAATGTGAAGATGTGACAAGCAAGATGTGTTAAGATGTGACAAGCAAGATGTGTTGGCTTATTGGCTCTAGAACATGGTGATGTTTGCTACAAAGTTAATCTTCCTTTAATCATTAAATCTATTCGATCTTGCATATCTCGTGACATAGCATTGTTATTGTATTTTGCCTACCTGCAGATGATATCAGTTCCATATTGTTCCATTGTGATTGAACTGGATCAATATGGGATAAACTGATTTGTACCCTTTCCTGTCTCTTGTTGATGTGTTCAAATTTACCCATTGGATTTCGTTTGTGTAAATAGAGCAGTGTTACTTTGATCAAACAAGTTCTGTTACCTTTCTTTCTGGCCTATGGCCTCTTAACAGAGATTCTTTCCGTAGCATCATTGAGAAATTTTTTTGAATGTTTGGAAACCATAGGAAATCACTATGGTCTGTAACAACTTCTGTTTGGAATCACAACAACGTGGTATTAGATGTGGTAAACCAGTATGTCAAAATCTTTTCATTTGAAAAATGCATTGAACATTTACTTCACTGAAAGGTTTACGTAAATTTTTTTTTCTTATTTTGACACCCCCCTCCTCACATTCTCTTGCTCAATTTTCTAAAGTCTCATTCGTGGATTATTGATCTAGTCGTGGCAACGGATGATGACAAGATTGCAGAATGCTGTCGAGGATTTGGTGCCGATGTCATAATGACATCAGAATCATGTCGAAATGGTAGGCACCTTGGTTTTTACTTTCTTGCAAAATTCATATCATTAATTGATTTTTAATAGTCTATATTTTCTGTCAAACTTATAGGTACTGAGCGTTGCAATGAAGCTCTTCAAAAGCTTGAAAAGAAGTATGATATTGTTGTCAATATTCAGGGGGACGAGCCTCTTATTGAACCCGAGATAATAGATGGCATTGTTAAAGCTCTGCAGGCAAATTTGTTTCCCTTTCAGCTTATGGCTTATTAGTTCCTCTTCTCACAAGCAAAAAATTCATGTCAGCCTTTCGCAACTTCAAATTTTTTCTAAAATTTTCATTTGAACATTGCATCCAAACTAAATGATGGCTGATTACACTTTGAATAACTGTCATGTCATGGTGAAATAAAACTTTTTCTGTGTAATTATGATTTATTTTGTTATTTAGTTTATTTGTTTGATCTCTGGCTGGACTTGACTGTGTGCTGCAGGCAGCCCCAGATGCAGTGTTTAGCACTGCAGTTACATCTTTAAAAGCTGAAGATGCATTTGATCCAAATCGTGTGAAATGTGTGGTGGATAATCAAGGTTATGCCATTTATTTCTCAAGGGGACTGATTCCACATAACAAGTGAGTTTACTTTATGTATATTTGCCCTTTTGCATTCCTCTCTCTCTAGTATTCGTTTACATATGGCTGAAACATGCTTTTCGTCCTTGAAGTATTGCCGTTTGATTTTTGTCCTTGAAATTTGAAACCCTTCAATTCCATCCTTAATTCTTTTTTTCTTTTTTTTTTGTTCATCAACTGTGAATCAAAATTGTGAATGGCTAATGAAATCATATGGCAAGGTTATAATTTACCATGGCATGCATCATGATGGAGGGAAGGATATTTGGAGATGGAAGTTGAAACTTTTATTTTTGAGGGGCAAAAGTGAACATTGACCAAATTTCTAGGTCCATAAGTGTAATTTAATTTTTACATATTCATATTTATTAAATTTTATTAATTTTTACATATTCATATTTATTAAATTTTAAGCTTTCTGAAAACTGTTAAATGTGCGTTTACAATTTTACATGCTATTGAGTGTGTGGTGGTACTTGATGAATGTGCATGCCTAATTGGTACAGGTCAGGAAAGGTCAATCCGCACTTTCCATACATGCTTCATCTTGGAATTCAGGTATCAAACTGACATTTTTATTTTACAATAGAGTTACCAGTAGTAGCAAGCTTTTATAATTGTAGGGTGCTTGCTACCTACACTATTTTTCATGAGTTGTTATTCATTTGTTCTCTATTTCTGGCCAGAGCTATGATTCGAAGTTTTTAAAGATATATCCAGAGCTTCAACCAACCCCACTGCAACTAGAAGAGGATCTGGAACAGCTGAAGGTCCTGGAAAATGGGTATAAGATGAAGGTATTGAAACATTTTGATAGTTATTTCGATGTTGGGGATTATTCTGGAGATGATATCATTTCATTCTCTTTTTAATTGCAATTATTTGGAAAATAATGTATGTATGTTTAAAAGAAATTAAAGTCAGGTTTTTAACCTGGTTTTCGTTCCTTCATTTAAAAAAGTTGGGGATACTTACGCTTATTTCATTTAAATTTGAGAATCCTTTAAATTGGTGTGGAGATTTTGAAAGGAAGCTTCCATTGTGTAGTACCATTTACATCCCTTTTGTGGCCCGGGGGTGCACTCTTTTGTGGAAGACAGCCAACCTTTAGGTGCAAACTATTGCCGTATCTGTGATAACAATAATTAGGCTAGCTTTAGCTCAGCATCTTTATTACAATAAACTAATTTTAATTTAATGGAACACTCCAAACAGCCAATGATGAACTAGCTTTTCTTTAGAAAAATGAACTAGCTTTTCTGTATGGCCCTATTTTTCATTTTCTAAATTATCTGCTTGGGAGAAGGGTCTTTTCAATTACTGCATAACAAGAGGGTGAACAGATTCATGCTATTTTCCTGCTGAAATATCGTTGTCTAAAAAAATTTGCTGTTTTTGCAGGTGATAAAAGTAGACCATGAAGCTCATGGCGTTGATACTCCTGAAGATGTTGAAAAGATAGAATCTTACATGCGTGAGAGGAACTTGTCTTAGTTCGGAGCAACAACATCTCCTGATACAAATGGATTCGTTTCTACATCTGATTCATGCTGCACTGAACAAGCTGCTTGGTTAGAAGGGAGGGAATCATTATTGTACAGTTATATGGTTTTCAAATCATTCATTGGAGGTTTTATGTCAACTGGATATCTGCCCTTTTCTTCTTCCCTGTGATCGGGTTGGGTGAATTGGTGACAGGAGAGGAGTATTTTACTATTTTCTTTAAAATGTTTGTAATGAATTGACATGCAAAATCTCGCGTCTTAATAAGTATTAGATGTCTGTCTAATGATACATACGTGAATGTCATAAGAGGATCGTGAAGATTAAAAAATGAGCAACATTATATTATATATATATATATATGGTTATTTTTGAATATGAGAAGTTATCTTGCTTGACAATAGCATTTTGTTCGTTAAATTCGATGAGAGCCGCATCCGAGGTCCGTGACTCAAAATCCCAACTCCCAGAAAGATGGCGTGATACAAAAGGGTTGGGACAGTTGCAAAGAGCAGAATGAGCAGTCAAGCACCAAATGCAAACACCAAATGAAACCATAAATAAAATTTCAGGAAAATGTAACGCAAAAGACAAAAAGCCTCTATAGGCCTAAGGCCATTATTGGTACTCTGAATTCTCGAGGTTCATGTTTCATTGCGTGTACTTATGGAACATACAAATTATAATAATTCCGGTTTAGCGGTATATCAGAACACGTTTTGTGATTTTGTCGTACCAAATAGATAAGACAGAGAGACCAGGCTTTTCAGAGGGTAGGAGGTGGAAGGAAAAAGAGAGAGAGAGAAGGTGAGAATGAGAGTTAGAATGATTATATTCTTGAATTCAGTGATAATTCTGTGGATATCATTATATCGATGTAAACCGTGATTTTTCTCTTCCACCTTAGTTCTTTCCTTGAACCACGCTGATACAGGGGTAATGGCATTTCCAAGCAGTAATTCAATTCAGGATAACACTTTCTTTCAAGACAACCAAGAAAAAAATTATCGAATTTGATAGATAATTTAGCAGAGAATACATCAATTGGGCAGCTCTAATTTTCTCGTGTGCGAAGTGGGAATTTTCTAATTTTTAGGCACCTGGTTCGGCAACCAACTGAACCTCCGTCTTGAAAAGCAGAACCGAAAGTGAGTCAATGGAGAAGTAAACGAAGCCACCCGGTGAGTGGGTCACGAACGACCCAAAACTCGTCCCCACCACACAGTGCCAGGCCGGTCCGTACAGCGAGTCAAACTCCTATAGCAAAAAAAATAAAACCAACTTACAGCCTTGTTACAGAGAAAGAACAACAGAAAACAAGCAAAAAACCGAGAGAAAACTTATAGTAATGTTTACCTTTTTGAGAGCCCGAGCTAGGTGGGTGGGATTAGGACGGGAAACGGGGGCGGAGGAGTCAATTAGTAATCTGGCGCAGCGCAGGGCTCGGTCTTGCATGTGGGCGGGCATATCTGAGGGTCTCAACCGCACGTCGAGGCTTATTGCAGTGGCAGCTAATTCCACTTCCTCCGCCGGAGATCTTTCATGGGTTGGCCCTAGACTTGGCCGAGAAAGCTGCTTCTGCATGACCTGCTTCCCTTTGAATTTATGTAGTACTGGGCTCTCCATGAGAGAGAGAGAGAGAGAGAGAGAGAGAGAGAGAGCGAGAGATCAAAGAGAATAGACTCAGCCTCAGAAGAACTAATCAGAGCTCCCTGGACTAAACTCTAGTGCGCGCAGTAGAGAGAAAGAGGGTTGTTGAGGTTTGAACTTTGACCGACCATTTAAGAGGAGAATGTGAGAATTCTAGTAGCATGCAGGAGGTAAGACGTCCAAACAAAGAATAAATTTCCAAGTCACGCTTTTTGATATGGGGACTCAGCTTCAGAAGAAGACTAATCAGAGCTCCTTGGACTAAACTCTAGCGCGCACGGTAGAGAGAAAGAGGGTTGTTGAGGTTTGAACTTTGACCGACCATTTAAGAGGAGAATGTGAGACTTCTAGTAGCATGCAGGAGGTAAGACGTCCAAACGAAGAATAAATTTCCAAGTCACGCTTTTTGATATGGGGCATGTTTTGCTGTTCCAATGAGGATCTGATCATAATTATGATATGGGCCAACTGAGATTATACAGGGGAGAGTACTTTTTACGTGAATCGGGGGAGTGGGGTAGTATCAAGCCTTTATGGATCAGCTGAGTTTTGGGTACGTTTTCTGACACGAGGAAAGCATGGAAACGGGTATGACAAAGCTGTAATCTTGCACCTAACGCTGGAATGTAGTTATTGTACGTTGTTTGTTTCTTGGGAAAATAACAAGGTGTTATTGGTGGTCAAGTATTTCAAGCAATAAAATTGGTAGCTTTGAGGCTATGAAAACAAGAATTAGTTGTCATCCTGAAATAGATCAATAGTTGGAGGAGGATGCAGTAATCGAGTTACACATTTTACTTAAAGCGTTAAGAACAATATTTTTATTTTATTTTTAAGAAAAGATTTACATAAAAATTATTTTTTTAATGATAAACTCAATTGTTTTAGTTTATCATTAAAAAATATTTTTTTCGGTAAATCTGATATTTATTTATTTTTAAAATAAATCTGTGTAAGTTGCACAGCTATAATTATAAATATCACATCTGAAATGTTTGTCTCAAAACACTCGTTGAAAGTGTGTGCAAACTCGATGTCGGTGATTCATAAGCAAGGCCAGGTATGGTTTTTCAAAGCCATCTTTTTCATTTGGGCATTCTTTTTAATTTTAGAATCAATGAACTTATTCGCTTAAAATGATATATAGTTAGAATTTAATATTAATATAAGTAATTTTTAATAATACGATATATCATTATAAAGTATTATTAGATAGATTTGTTCTAATAAGAATTTTTAAAATATTATTATTTATAATTTAATTCTACTCAATTCATATCAATGTCCAGACGTACGTAAAGTATAGAAAAAATCTAATAATTAGTATAACTGTATTATGTGTATTAATATATACATTAATTTAACGTGATTAGTTAAAAAATAGATTTTATTAAAAATAATATTAATTTAAATTTTTAATATAAAAAAATTAATATTAATATATAAATTAATACATCTATACGTAACAAAACACTTTATAAATTAGAGAACTCAGAATCTAGTAAAAATATATTTTTGAAAGTTGAGATAACATTAATTTTAGGCTTGATCTCTCTTATCATTTGCCAGACAAGTCCTTAATCCTCCTGCGTCCAAATGGCATTATACTATTCGTTATCAGACCACGCTGCAGCAGGATTAACCGGATGGTAATCCAATTCCTCCCATACGCAAATCTAAGTATCAAACACCAAACAGAACACTCTCTCTCTCTGGCTCTCTCTCCATAGCTTCGATAATCTGCTTCGATGGCCAACGTGCTGGAATCCCTCACCGTGCCTCGAGCCTCCACTATGCCTTCCCCTACTCTCTCTCCGATCGCCGCCTCTTCTTTTTCTTCGCTCTCCGCCCGTAGATTGCCCCGCTTCAGAGGCCTCAAGTTTATACCTAGTTTCGTGACTCGCTCTTTTGGGTCGGTGACTCGAATCCCTAGTTCGCGTCCGAGGCTAGATGGTCGCGGTGGCCTAGTCGTGTGCGAAGCTCAGGATACTTCCGTTGAAGGTCAGTCCTTACTCCACACTAGTCGACTTCGCTCCATTATTTTCCTTCTTTTCTTTATCATTTGGTCTGCTTGAGAAAATTAGAAGGAAAGAGTAAAAGATAACATTTATCATCTGCGTTTAAGCTTCTGTTTTATCGAACTTCTTTTCTTTCTTCTTCTTCTTCCTTCGACTTTTGTAGAGATTGTTCTAGAGGAAGAAATAGTGATACTTTGATATGATTTCTCCTAGACGGGAACTCTACGTCTTTGGTGGCCTGAAAGGTTTAATTGCTACCCGGATTATCGGCTGAGTTAGTAAACAGGAACTGTTTTTAAGTAAGGACTGGATGCTCTTTTCTTTATTTTATTGCATGTAGCTGATGAACATCACGCAGCGGTGTGCCTGTTCACTCGAGTGCTCGACCTCGTGGTGTCATAGGACTTGGACAGGAGGTATCAGTTTGTCGGGTAACAGGGACAGAGCTTATGCTGTGGCCTGTTGGAAGATAGTTTTTGGAATGGTGCAAAATATTGTAACAATGAAGAATTTTACCAAAATGTGGATAGAAACATATCCAAGTGGTCGGCATAAGGTTTGGAATCGGTGGGTTGATGCAAATAAATTTGGTTGCATGCTAACTTCCAAAATTTAGTCGTTATCATATCATATTCTACCACATGGACACATTGTTGAGTACAAAAGGATCTAGGTTCTCTGGTGTATTCCTTGCCAGACACTCTTGCAGGATTTAATCTAATGGGAATGCTAGCTTTCTAGGCAAAGAAGGGTGGGGGAAGTGAGCTCTATGTAGAAGCCCAATTGTTTGGACGTGGCCTATGTATTAGAAACTAATCAACTCAGCCATGATTATACAAGAGCATACTAAAGGAGCTTTGTATTTGCCATAATTACTCTTTCTGATCCCTAGTCTTTGGGACGATATAGGAAGTGTCAGATTAATGTTGTAGTATAATGTGTGGATTCAAAAGAGGTGTTTTTATCAAAGTTTTTAATGCCGTTCTAGTGACCATTTCGGTTAACGCATTGGAATGAAATACTTCGGTACCGGTACAATTTCAAGATTAATTATATATTATATATAAATATTTATATGTATATATAAACTAACAATTAATAGAATAAATACATATATATGTGTGTGTATCATGTATATGTGTATATATCTGGAGGAATTGAAGATTTATAAAATGAATATATGTTGAAAAAATCACAAACTTAAGTTGAGACACAAATAAAAGAAGAGATAAATTATTAAAAATAATGATATTAAAAAAAATAGAGAGAGAATGAGGGAACACATTTAAAGTTACAAAAAAATTAAAATTATATAATACATTTTATATTCTAGAATTAATTAAATATCATCTAGATTTAAAATTTACAAAAATGTCATCTACGTACAAGAAAATTACAAAAGCAGTCCAAAACAGAATGGTGATTGAAAATCCAAATCTTGCCAGAATTTGACCCAAATGGCCGAAACGGACTAGAATTTGGAGCAAAACGGAATGGAGTGGTATAGTGTATGGAACAGATATAAAAACATTGCTTTTTATTAGATGTGTCTTACACACCCTTCTTTATCGTCCCCAAAATTGGTTTCTTCCTTAATTTTCCAGCTGAAACAAGCTTGATCAAACCATTTGTTTAATCCCACTGTATATGGAATGTTGCTTTTAAATTTTCATTACTTAGCATGTTAGCCTGTTAGAAGTTCGATTGGCTTTCTTTGAAATATAACCGGACACTTCATAAATCCTTGCCTAGGACACTTCCAGCATATACTATCCTTCCTCTTTTCCTCTTTTTTCCTGCTACTTCTGGCGGAAAAGTATTTTGTTCAGTGGAAAATTTGTGTTATTCGGATTGGGTGATGAAGAAGGCATTTGCTTGAATTTTTGGCACTTGGGAGTCTGTACTTAAAGGAGAAACAGGTTAATTGGATGGTGGAAGGTTAAGTGCCATTTTGAATGAGTCTAGCTAGCACTGCGAGGGCACAGGATTGATCTTTAAAGAAAATGGTTTGACGTGATTCTTTATTCTGGCGAGACTCTTCCCTCACTGATTTATGCTTGTTTTGTAGTTACCTTGAATTTTGGTTTTGGTCTGTGTTGGTAAATTTTTTCAGGTTTATGAACGATTCCAAACAATTATTCCAACATAGCAACTGTTATTTTGCTTCTGACTGGCTGTTTACTGGAGCTATGGCTGTCTCGAAGTCCCACAATCTTTAGAACCCCTGTTTATTCCAGTGCATATAATGTACTGCCTATGTTCTTTGATTTTACCCTATAGAAAGATAGTTCACATGTAATAACCTGGATTTAGTATAAGAACATGGTGAATGGTCCAATGTTGCTTGTGACAGAGAAACTCTTGCAATTTAAGATGATTCCATAGGAATTCAATCGTCACCTTAACGAGTCCACCTGTAATGACCCATGGAAAACACATTTGGACTTGCACTCCAAAATGACTAGTCTATACCTCATTTTGGTCCAAATTTGTAGTCTAAATTCTGTTTTTTTTTCTTTTTTCTTTTTTGTGTTGCACATGCAGTCCCTACTTGGGGACTGCAAATAGAATTTCTCTTTAATAAATAAGTTTTGGGTTTTCACACAATTGTGGCATGAAGAACTCTGGAACCCTATTTTTGTCAACAGTCAAAGCTTTGCTCTTCCTCTACTGGTGAAGGCTGCTTTGAATATGTATTTTAAAAAAATTCTGTTAAAGTGCTTTTGCAGTTTGGATCAATGGCTGGTTAATGTCTCTTTTGACCTTTTGAGAAAACTTTTGGGAAAATTAAACAGCGCATGCTTTGGGAAATTGCAGTGTCTGGTGTTACGGATGCAGATTGGCAATCACTTGTGCTCAACTCCGAGTCCCCTGTTCTGGTTGAATTTTGGGCCCCTTGGTGTGGGCCATGCCGTATGATCCATCCCATCATTGATGAACTGGCAAAGCAATATGCTGGGAAGCTCAAATGCTACAAAGTTAATACCGATGAGAGCCCTGCAGTGGCAACACGTTATGGCATTAGAAGCATCCCAACAGTCATAATCTTCAAGAATGGTGAGAAAAAAGATGCAGTTATTGGTGCTGTTCCCAAATCCACATTGACTACCAGCCTAGAGAAATTCTTGTAGAGTTGGTAAGTAAAGATGCCTTAATTGGAGTGGAGCGCCTTGTAGTATTTATTTCTTTGCTTCTTAGTTTCTGATCTCTCAAGATTGAATGCTTTGCTTCCACAATAAACTCATATTGACTCTCCTGTATATCAATCAGATGCAGCTGTATTTTCGGTTACCTTAATAGAATGTACTTACAAATATACTTGTATGAAATGGTTATTTTAGAGTTCCTTGTGTACAAGTCACCGCTGACTTATGTTTGCTTCTTGTAATGTGGGAGATCATTGTCAGTAGCTCTGCGGGTCTGTGGGTGTAGAATTACTTTGACAGTTAATTGGAGAATTAGGTCCAGGGAGGCCCTGAAGAAAGATAAGGAGAGAGATTATTTGTTCGAGGAATTATATTTGCATGCATCACCATAATCCTCGGAGGTTGATTCTTGAGAACGCTGAAGATGCTGGGCCTAGAAAACTGCACTGTTGTGTTTGATGTGGTATAATACTTAGAAATAGACCACACTTTTCAGGGGAGGAGAAACCATTCTACTTCAGGGATGAGGTCATTTCTACATTTACCGGTACTTAAGCACATTGTTGGCTTTTTGTTTGTGAAATTGCACTGTTTATGCAGATTGGAAAACGGGAAGGAACAAAAATAAGGACCACCAGAGTTGTAAATGGAGAGATGAAGTAGAGTATAGTTGCCAAACGGAGGTTAGAGGATGAGTGAAAGCGATGAAACGAAAGTGAAAAAGAACAAACTTATTTCATGAAAACACAAAATGGAGGAACCAGTGGTAAGAGGAATCTGTTTATGCTGGCCGCTGCTTCAAGAACTGAGTAGATTTTTGTGCCATTTGGTTAATGCTGAAATGTCTACTATATTTTCATCGTTGCTGTCATTGTAGTTGGGATGATATGTGCACAAACTTGGGGAGTCCATTCCCCTATCCTTTTAATTGTTGTAATGGCTCAAGTTGGCAACCTTGAATCTGTGGAACTTTTTCATTTGCTGTGTGAATGTGGACAAATGCGAGGGTTACGTAAACTTGATTAGCCGTCTTTGACATTCATGCTCTAACCCAACATCATGTCACTGCTTCGGATATGGGCGAATTTCTGTCGTGCTGTCATGTCATTACTTGATAGGATTCATAATCATGCTTGATTGAGGCAAGGATGATCTTATCGTTTAATTATTATAATTTTTTTAATTTATATATAAAATATATTAAAATATTATCTTTTAAAAATATTTTATTTCATTTTTATCTTAATTTACCTCATCTTACTATTTAAATCTCTTAAGAATTGATAATTTGATCGGAACTATATAAATTATATATGATCCAAACATGAAATTAACTAATTAAAATTTAAGAATCTTATCATTTTATTAAAAGAAGTGTTTGATCTATAAATAAAATTTATAAATTGACATAATTTGTTATAATACGTATTATATTTTTTAAAATTAATTCTGTGACACTTATTTTATTATGAAATGAATATATTAGACTTGCTTATTATATATCGCTGGAATGTATACAAGATGACGCCCGAGTCGACAACTCCAACTGTGTGCATTATCACAGTAGCCGGCAGCTGCGAGACTATCCAATTGATTCCCACGGAAATTTATTACCGAAATTTCTCATCGAATTGCATTTTATTTTATTTTTAATATTTTATTTTTACTTCATGATTAAGAAACTGTTTTTAAATGAATTTGTGAGTTTTATTTTATTTTTAAAAGATATTTAAATAGTTTTTAAAAATATTTTTAAAAAAATAAAAAACAAAAAATGATGCTGTTCGGTGAGCATTCTCGGTGTGGGCATAGCACTTCCCTATCCAATTAACTCCCGATAAACTTCTGGAGGCGTAAACCATTTTGTAGGCTGGGGACCTATTACGTCCACAGATAAAGGCCACCCACCGAACAGGTAAAATCCTTTTTGTTTTCTAATATATATTTTTCAATATTTAAAAAAAAAATCATAATATCATTTAAAAATATTTCGACTAAATAATAAAAAAATTGCATCGGTGGGCCGTGGCCACTCTATTTGTGGAATCTGGATAAAGAATTATCCTTGTAGGGCTATCCAACTGACGAGACGCTAAATGTCAAACCACCTGATATGAATGAATATACGATCGGGTGCGCACATGATAACTGATAAGAGAGACACCAACATGGTCGAGTCAGCATATTGATCAGCAAGATCAACATTAATCTAATATTTAATGGTACGTGCCTGCTTCAACATTGCACCTCACAAACGTTAATTTAAACGAATTCCTTTGTACTTAACAAAATTTCATTTTTAAAGATTAAGGTTATGATTTTAAAAAAAAAAAAAAACTTGTATATTTTTAAATATTAATTAAAGAAAGGAGGTAAATCAAAAGATATTTTAGAAAAATAAATGTTAATTATATATAATATATATATATAATATTATATATATTACATGATCGCATGTTGTTGTGCTGTATATGTATTTAATTCTTCTACTTTATGGGAGGAACGGCTTTGAATGGGTAAATGCATACCAGAAATGGATGCCTGAATATTTACGACAAGCGACGTATCACTGCTACGGATAAGTATGAAATGCATACCAAGTTGGCCGAGGTGACAGCCAGCCCCAAATATCTCTCCAAACACATTGAGTAGTACTCCACCCTATTCTTTTATTAACTCCAACCCCACAAAAATAAAAAAACCTTAGCTAAAATGCATTGATGTAGAATAAAATGCAAAATAGAGTTTCATAAACAGTAAACTTGGAGGGATTTTTTGAATCTAATTTAATACGAATGCATTAAATTATTCAATTTTTTATTTGATACTCAATGGACAACATGTCCCAAAAATGAGACGTGTAACGGGACGTATTGTGCCAAAATGAAAAATTAAACAAAAAGTTGAATAATAATGCATTGATGTTATCTTGGATTCAAAATCCCTTCAAATTTATAGTTTATGAAACTCTATTTTGCACAGCTTTGAAAATATCAAAGAATAAAAAATATTTTTATCTCTATTACGCAAGAGATAGAGAGGTTACATTATAACATTATGGGAAGTTATTTATTAAGAGTAAGGATAAAAAAAATAAATATAAATGCGCCAAAAATGTTATTTTTATCATCTCTTTATAATCTTATAATATGATATTAAATTGTTGAAAAATAAATAATTTTTTAATTACTTAATATTTTTATAGCTATTTATATACTTGACGTGATCTGAAGATATAAAAAAAAAAATCTATTCATTATTTATTTTTTTATTATTTTTTTATCATCTTATAATTTGACATTATATGATAAATTTATAAATAAAATATAATAAATAATTTCTAATTATCTAAATGATAAAAATTTAAATTATGATTAACATTACTAAAGAAAATATAATAATATTTGAAAATTTTAGGCCTAAATAAAAAATTATTTAATTTTATTTTAAAAAATTGGTTTAATTTTGACCATACGATGAACAAACGTGAATAGTCCAACTCCAACCCACGGGCCACGGCCCACGACAGTCAAACAAGGGGCTAGATAGATGCCACGTGTGATTCCACAGAAATTGAAATAACGCGGGCTCAATAGTACGTGGCAGTCCTTGAATGTCTTGGACTCAACCTTTAAACAACGGCACAGTACAGTGCACACATTGGATTAGAAGATAGCGGCCTATTCAGCAGTATCAGAATTAGAAGGATCTAACGGTCTAGCTTTTACTGGTCAGAAACTTGGAAGATAAGAAATCCGTCACTCTCTTCTGGATGGTCCAGCTCGTGGTTTAATTTTAATCAATAATCTTTCGTAGGTTTGGTCTCCAAACGTCTTTTAATTATTACTATTTTTTCAATTTTAACTCCAAATACCTTACATTTGATTTCAAGTCTTACGTAATAATATAACATTATGTAATGTGTTGATATCAATAAGTTTCTTTCTAAGAATAATAATAAAAATAAAAATACAAAATTTACACAGTTTGATAATGTATTTACGTCTACATAATTACAAAGAAATTTATTTCTTATGACAACTAAAGGGTATAATATAATATTAAAGAGTAGTTCTACGTGTATGTATTTATAATTTTATTTATATTTTTTATCTAGAAGATTTATTTTATTAATTTTTTTAAAAAATTATAAAATTAAATTTTATAATTTTTAACGAAATAATAACTGACATGTGAATAAGTAATTTTTTTATAAATTTTTCTTAAATATATTTATTATTTTTACATAGGCTTCAATTTTTTTGTACACATTTCAATTCAACACTGAATTTGAAAATTTGAAGAAATTCTTGGAAAAGTAAGAAATTTTGACCTGGCGTTGCAAATGGAGCAACGTACCGCTACCACCGTCCAATTCTCAACTCTGTGACTAGGAGCCACGTGACGATGAAGCAAGACATAAACAAATAACTATATACATGTACCACAAAAACAAAAGATTTCGACATTTAACTAAAATCTAATTAAATACGATGGCCAGGTGAGATCCACGTCACTAAAATCTAATTAATTAGATTCTTACAATTTTCATGCCAATTTCAGGATTAAATATTATTAATATTAGATAAATATTTCAAAATTCAGAGTTTTGCATTTATTAAAATCAAAGATTCAAAACTCTTAACACTCACGTTTGAACTTAGCCAACAACATTCGTAACATCTCATAAAATAAACAATTTTATAATTTTCACAAAACTTTTTATTTAATTATTATAATTTTTTTAAAATTTTAATATAAAATAATATTAATTTTTATTTTTAATTTCAATTTATCTCATTTTACCTCTAAAAATAAACGAGCTCAACAAAATTTTCAAAACATCCTTAAATATTGGGTAAACGAAAATGAATCCCTCGAACCATCCGTAGAATTCTAAGAAGAAAACAGTTCGAGACAAACACGAAATTCTAAATTCTTAACGCGTGTCGCACGTGTCAGCAGGTCAGTTCAGAGGTTCTAGAGGGCAGGATTTCAGCTGCAGCATCCCTCCTTCGACGTTAATAAATACGGCCAATGGCGAACGCGCTAGCTACCCTTTATATACCCCCGCGTCACCGCACTTCCATCTCATCCATTCCGTTTCTGCAATCTCGTCCCGAAAGTCCGAAAAGCAAGACAGCGATTCAATCTACCGCTTTCCACATCTCTCTCCTCCTTTCTCAAGAGTTCCCTGTTGATCAGTTTTGATTCTGATATCCTTTTCCGTACGAGGTAAGCTTCGTGTTTCTGTCTTGGGTTTTTTTGGTATTCGAGGAAATATAATCCTTGGGTGTCTTATTTGATTCCGGCTTTTGGTTTTGTTTTATATGATTTTTGAAACTTTCATTGTTCCTGCCGAAATTCTGGGCACTTCCTTCGTGAATTTGCTTGGATCAGTGAATGTGAGGCTTGATTCATGGATATTTATCCTGTGCTAAAAAGGTTTTCCTGAGAGAAAATCCATTTATCTGCCCTAATTAAGATCTTATTTTTTTGGCAACGCAGTGCGTTATCTATGGAACATAACTCCTTTGAGCCTGAGCTACATTTCGAAGCTACTGGAGATGTTTCTTTTCACCAGAAATGGAAATCTATGTCAGCCCCAACAACAGACACAGTCGATGAAGATGGCTGCTTTGGCTGTAACATTTGCTTAGAGCCTGCGCATGAACCTGTGGTCACCCTCTGCGGTCACTTATACTGCTGGCCATGCATTTACAAGTGGATTAATGTAAAAATCTCCTCGGACGAACCAGAGCATCAACAACCGAAATGCCCTGTTTGTAAAGCTAACATATCACAGAATTCGTTGGTCCCCCTCTATGGTCGTGGCACATCCTCTTCTGATTCCGATGTCAAGAAATCCAATTTGGGTCCTGTCATTCCCCGCCGGCCACGTCCTTGTGGGTTGCACAACCTCATTTCTTCGACGCAACATCGTCCAAATTATTTTCAGACGCAGTCGGGGTCATTTCATCACCAGCACTATCCCCCTCATCCATATGGAGGTCACTCTGCAAATGGATCAGCTTATATTGGTGGTACAGCAATGGCTAGTTTAGTTAATCCGACAATTGGGATGCTTGGAATAGGGGAGAGGATCTATGCGAGGATGTTTGGGAGCTCAAATACAAGCTTGTACGCCTGCCCTCTCACAGAGATTAGCAGTCCCAGGATGAGAAGGCAGGAAATGAAGTTTGACAAGTCTCTTAACAGAGTCTCCATTTTTCTCTTCTGTTGCATAATCTTGTGTCTTCTCCTTTTCTGATCATGTTCCTTTCTGGGGTTCGCTTTTGTATAGTTCTGGGAGGAATTATGAAATTTTAGTACGTAGAGTAGAAGAAGATATACATGATCCTGGTATCGATTTTGCAACAATACCACTTGTCATAATTTGTTTTTTGGGTGTGTACATAATCTGCTATTTTTTGGTTGGATTTATAATAAGTTCTTGATCTGATATTGATGTTATCCTTGTGCAATTCTCAATACTATGATACCATTGAGGCATTGACCTACTTCTCACTCTTTTGCTTCCAGAAAGCAAAAACACTCGAAGTCTGGAACTGAAAATTTAGTTGCAAGATGTTCATCAAAGCTCAATACGGTATTTCCTATATACTGAAATCAAATAGTCTCTGCTTCACTAGAATTGGCCTTCCTCAATTTTCTTTTCCTGAGCATGAGGCTGTTTTCCGTTAATCCTGACCACTAGAATCTTGTAAAGGATGTGTGGATGCATGCGCCAATGGAGAAAATAGAACCATGGATAATGGAACATGGTAATGCTGTTTGTTATGTAACACAGGTTGTCATCATTGTTATATCTGATGTCTTATTTTTCAAACTTGACCGCATACTATGATCGGTTCCTGTTTCTTTTTTTCCTCTTGTTCTATGTTTGCATATGACCAAACCGTTCACGACCAGTTCCACCTTTCCAATTTCAACGGCATCCCTTAAATTTGAGTCATTTTCGTTTTACCCGTATGTTGTTTTGACTTCCCAACGTGCTCCTAGTTAACATGGTTTTAGGTTTCGTTTGAGTATTAAAGTGATCTCACATACTATGTGAATAATAATAAAAAATAATGATAAAATATTAAATAGTAGTATAAAATAGTAAAAAGTATTGATAAAATAAAGTAGGTGATCTCAAATACTCAAAATAGAAATAATAACAAATGAGTGGTAAGAGAATAATAAGTCTATCATTACTCTTTTCTAAATCGAACAATGCTATGTACAATCCCTATTTGGAAACTACAATGCAAGTCCCAATGTTCTATGTTTCGATTTCAACATTTGCTTTATAATAGAATGATCAAAATGGGTTTTTTTTTTCTTTTATAATAATTTTTTTTAAAGAGAGAAAGTAACCAAAATATATTGATAACTCTCCCTTTAGAGGAATATCATATTATACAACAAATCTTTGGAATTACAAAATCGAAAAACAAAGATTTGAAAAATCGTGAATTTTAAAACCAATACAAGAAAAAGTATCTATGTATACATATTTAACATTCTCTACATAAAGATTAAGGCCATGTTTGGACACATGGTTTGTTTGGGAACACAACTATTCTCAGATTATCTTACTTCTATTTACAAACCATTCACAAATTATTTATTATTATTCACATAGTTCCCAACTTATCTCATTACCTAAGCATGCCCTAAACCTTATGCTTAAATTTTGGTAGACCAGCTGGATTTATTTACATGCTCCCCAGACAACATTTGGCATCTGTATTGGCAAAAAATAAGCTTCTGAAAGCCCAGTAGCTCCAGATTTTGCCAAGATGTCTGCAATAGAATTCCCCTCTTTGTTAGAGTTTTAAAGGAAGATTTTTTTTTTTTTTTTTCCCCGTATTTCTATTTTGTTCTTTCTATTTCTTATAAAAATACTTTGTTATAATTTAGTTTTTAACCTTATTTTTCCTCAATTGAGGCAATGATCCACATGCGGTTATGGTAGGATTGAGGAGTCCAAGTAGGGAGGAGAAGTTGGCCCAAACCCACGACATTGGGCCTATCATGATGTTCTAAAATACTGCTTGCATTAAAAATAATTATTAGAATAATTTTTAACATTATTTTCAATGTTAATATATTTTTTTATTTTTGTTTTTAAAAAAGAAGGATATCTAAATGTTATTAATAACCCTCACATATTGCAGAGGAATACTATATTACAAACACACCTTAGAGTTAAGCAATGAAATTAAAATCCTTTACTAAATCCCGTACGAGCCTTACTAAAATCCCTATTCAATATTTCAAACAAGTCCTATATATATACACACACTAAACTTTACAATATGTAAGCAATGAAAGCAGTGATTATTTAAAAAAAAAATTATATAATGCCAAAATTAAAACGTTTATTTCCATGCAAACACTTTTTTTTTTCAATATAATATATAATTTGAGTTAAAAAAAGTATGGTATTTTTAAAAATGTATAGCCTTTTATTTTATGAATGATAAATTTAACAAGTGCAACTCTGTTAGAAAATTTATTTTTCTAGGGGTGTGAAAAAAAAACCAGTGAACTTGTAAATTGGACCGGATCAAACCAAACCGATGGGATTGGTCCAATCCCGAGTTAAGTTTGGTCCGGTACCAGTTTTATTTTTATTAAAACGGGTCAAAATCGGTCTGATTTCGATTTTTCTTTTTCTAAAACTGGACTGGACTAGTTTATATATATTTTAATTTTTTCTATTCTATATAATTTTTATATATAATATATTTATATAAAATAGTTTTGTATTATATGATAAATTATTAATTAATATAATATTAAATTTTAAAATCTTATATTATTTTGTTTATTGTATTAATTGTTATATTAATATTATATAGTGCATATTAATAGTTATACGAATACTATATCACTATATATTATAATATGCTACAATATATTATCATTATAGTATTATATACTATAATATATTATATTATATAATATATAATAGAGTATGTTTAAACCGAAAAATCGAATCTAACCGGATCAAAAACCAATAAAACCAAAATATCGATTTAGGATGGTAATTGGTGTGTAATCTGTTTTAAAAAATAAAAAAACTGATACGTATCGGTTTGGTTCTAAATTTTGTCTAAAACTGAACGGATTACACTCGTACATTTTTTAAACAAGAAATCAATGAGAATTGACAAAACTATTAAATAAAATTAAGAATAACGATATATACAATCATAAAGTACATAAATATTATATAGTTACTTAAAAAAAAATTATTATTATTAAAAAATTAATTTTTTATATAAATTTTAAATATCTTCATTTTATTTAAAATAATTACAGCTCGTACACTGTAACTTTCATTTTTCTAAAAATTAAATATTACGCGCTTGCTAATGTACTGTGAAGTACGTACGGAAAACATAGTACAATCTAAATCGCCAGTCGGTGATATCCACGCATTCTCCTCTTATTAATTCGTTCCGACAATATTATACATTCGCACGCAATTAATTAAGAGAAATATTTTTTACAGTCGACAGATATAGCTAGTGTGTAGTTGATTGTAAAAAAAAATTAATACAAGACTTATATAAAAAAAAAATTATTTTTATAATTTTTTATAATTTATGTAGGTCTCCCTGAATATAAAAAAAAAATTTATAATTTTTTTTATTCATTTTGTACAGCTGACTGCACGTTAACTGCATCTGACGACTGTATGTAACAAAGCCTATTAATTAATTAAGGAAGCATCCAGTGAACTGTCTCCTACACAACATGATCTGAAGAAAAAGAAAACATGGGAGGGAACTTTATCCTTTTTTGTCAAGTTAATTTATAATAATATGTAGCATTTTTATTTCCAACATGGAATCGAGCATTTACCTTAGAAGTCACCGACGGGAAACATAACAGGCCATCACATTGACTTGCTGATCTCCCGTTGCCTGCATCTGTCTCAAACCATCACATGCACCTGCTTTTAGGACGTGACGAAACGCGTTCTTCAGAAAAATAAGCTCTTATCATGATCTTAAAGTGTACGTACGTATATACTAGGACTTCATTATAATTAATCACCGACAAGCGCGTTCCTAATCTATAAATGGAGGCACTTTCTTCAAGAATTCGAATGTATACTGATCGATCTGTTTGAAGAACAAAATGGGTTCTGTCAAAATTCCTTCTGTTTCTCTTTTGTATGTTTTCTTCCTTGTTTGTGTAGGTTTTGATGGCATCAACAGTGAAGGTAACGGTTGGCTTAATGGCCATGCAACTTTCTATGGATCCAATCAAAACCCCACAACTCTTGGTACGTGAGTCGATCATTAATCTTGCTAGCTAGTCATTTGGATACCATGCATTCATGCATATATGTCACTTTAATATCCTTAATGCCATTGGTTTTATGATCATCAGGTGGAGCTTGTGGCTATGATAACACAGTCCACGCTGGGTTTGGAGTGAACACGGCTGCCATTAGCAGTACACTTTTCAGAGGTGGTGAAGCATGCGGCGCTTGCTACCAACTGAGCTGCAACTACAGGCTCGACCCAAAGTGGTGCCTTCCCCACCGCGTTATGACCATTACCGCCACCAATTTCTGCCCTCCCAACAATAATGGAGGATGGTGTGATCCCCCTTACCAACACTTTGACATGTCTATGCCTGCTTTCTTACGCATTGCACGACAAGGCAATGAAGGCATTGTCCCTGTCCTATATAGAAGGTAAAAACAATAAAACATGCGGCCATATCAATCGTGCGTTGCAACTAATTAAAAATGATAAAAATCATGATGATCTTAATTAAAGATGGTTAACATTGCTGATCATTCACAATTGTTTTATTCACTCATGTACTGATGTTTATGGGTTGAAGGGTGTCGTGCAAACGGAGTGGAGGAGTGCGTTTCACCTTGAAGGGACAATCAAATTTCAATATGGTGATGATATCTAACGTTGGTGGTAGTGGTGATGCGAAGGCTGCATGGATAAGAGGCTCCAGGACAAGAACATGGATTCCCATGCATCGGAATTGGGGTGCAAACTGGCAAAGTGGGTTTGACGTTCGAGGCCAAAGATTGTCTTTTAAGCTCACTTTGGTTGATGGGAAAACATTAGAATTCTTAAATGTCGTTCCTTCGACTTGGAGGTTTGGGCAGACATTTTCTTCCCCAAATCAGTTCTCTTAATTCCACAACGATCAAGACGTGCAGTGACGTTCATGTCCGAGAATAGAGTTTTTTGATTCTTGACGGACCTTTTTTCTGCCCTTCTAGCGAAACTTTCAGACAGTATGACATTTGTGGACAATATATCAAGTTGTTTGTAATATTTTATTTACTGTAATAAATAATTGAAAAATAAGATTTATATTTGATGAAGATATCATAATTAACTATTGAGAAATGCTATGGACAATTATGTAATAGCCCAATCATTGCGTACTCATTTAAAAAAGAGTAAAATTTACTATTAAAAAATTAATTTTCTTTCAACATGAATCTCATATTTATTTATTTTTTTTAAAAAATTACACAATTCTTGCATGCATTGTTTTTCATCCACCAAGGATTTTCCCATAAAAATAAAAATGCATTTTTATAATAAGAAATTGGAGATATAATCAAATGAAATATAGAATTTTTTAGAATTAAGGGACAAAGGTAGATTATTCTAGAAAAAATATTTTATAAATTTTTATGATTTGACGTGATGATTATATTATAAAATATTTATATATTATAAAATAAATTATTATTTTGATAAAACATATGCATGATTGATATTTAAAAAAAAAAAAAAAGAAATCGGTAAACTAGTTTCATTACCGCACCCACAACTAGATAAAAAGACGCATATAACCTCCCTCAAAATTGCTTGGCTAAACCCTTCGTATTTGCCAAGCAGACATGCAATCTGAAACGGTTAAACCCCACAAATTCTCAGAGCACTTCTCAAGCACCTCTTTCATGGCATTAAGGATTTTCCTCACAAGCTTGAACAGGTCCATGAACCTTACAAAAAACACAATCTTGATAATAAGGTCTTACAGCACGACAAGGCATGATAGTAGCAGAAGAAACCTCTTCTCAAGAATCAGTCCTCTGGGCGACCCTTCACTCAGCGTAGCGCCAGTTCTTGATCAGTGGGTGGAAGAAGGCAACAAAGTCAAGGAGCTCGAGTTCCAGCGCATCGTCCGTGATCTCCGAGCTCGCAGGCGGTACAAGCAAGCTCTCGAGGTGAGGGATTTTTTATTTTTTATTATTATTATTATTATTTTTTATACAATGCTCTGTTTGGTTGAGAGAAAATGTAAGAAACATATTCTGGGTCTGTGCCATTTCCCGATGGAAAATTCTTCGGATTTTCCCTGGCCGATGAGAAATTTTTGCAAAAGGAAAGAGAATCTGGGTGTTCTGTGATATGCTGGTTTGATTTCATTAAATGATGAAATGCTATTTTACTTAAGGCAAAGACTTGCATTACTCACGGTTGAGAAGGCTCTCTATTTGGTTGTTGAGAAAAGGTGGGAAAAGAGAGGAATAGAAAAGGAACAAATGGGTTTGATATATTATGTGGGTTGGGTTTTGGCCTTTTGGGGCAACTGGGGAACTCCCCTATTGAGCTAATTAGTGGGTCTAGGTCAGACTAATTGACAAATATTGTTTTCTATGATATTTCTTTAAGCCACCGGACTGCTTTTTGGATGATGGGTTCATGAGTTGTAGTTGGGTTTTTAACTTGATAATTCGTGTTTGGGATTTAGAGAAGCAAGCAAGTGTTCATGAACTTGTTAATAGGCAAGTCATAAATAAATTGTATGGTGTTGGCTTGAACATCATTGAAAAGTCGTTCTTGTGATTGGCATATCGGAATATGGTTCCTTCTGAAGTGAAATTAAGGCAAGAAATAAATTTCGCCCTTTCTAAGGTCTACTAGGGAAAGCTCATTTCTCTTTTTTAATCCCCATTCATGTCTGATTAGGAAATTCACACACAACGGTATGATTTACTATATAGACATCTTTATTTAAGCTTGATATTGGTTTGTCAGAATTTATAAATTAAAATTAAAATAATATAGTTTAAACACTCATTGTAAAAAGAACTGTAGTTGATAATATTGTAAAATTTTTGTGATGAAATTAGAGAAGTAGGGAAAAAACCAACAAAATAGATGTTTTTTAAATTCCAGTAATACCCGCATACGACAGCTCTGTGGAGCTTTACGGGTTGATAACCTGTTCATGTTATGAGATTTAGATTAACCGCATTTAGTATAAGCTCAAGACACAAAAGTGCTCTAACTGCCTGTGATCAATTCATAAAAACTTACAGGAACTCAAAACAAGTACATGCTTGAGCATCATTTACTGACAACAACTAATAGGGATATCCAACCCAACATTTTAGAACTACTTGATTTTGGTAAATAAATTAAAAGTAAAGGGAGTGAAGAAGTGTAGGTGAAATAAGGAAGTGGATTAATGTGTATATTTCTGACTGAAGAAGAAAAATTTGTTTGCTGATAAAAAATGTGCACATGTCTGACTGACTTGTTTCCAGCTGATGGATGCACTTAGATTTACTTATATACACAAAAAAAAGATGCACTTAGATTTCAGTGGTGCAAGATACATTTTTAAGGTCCATGCCTTGTCAGTTTGAGGGATGGTTCTTTCTGATTTGTGACAAAATTAGAATTATTCGTTGACTTAAAAAGAAAAGATTAGTCATCAAGCATATGTAAACTGTTCTTGAAGAATATATGTATATATGATTAATTGATGGAAGGGTAAAAGACTGTTTCCTCTATTTTTCATCCATCTTAAATGCCAACCTGGATGAAGATACTATTATCAGTTTTTTATATTTGGAGAATGCAATGTGTCAGTTTAGGCATTTCCAGGTGCAAAGTGCAAAACTCCTGTAGATCAGGAGAGAAAACTGTATTCCACTTAATGGAATACTTTATCCTAAATTATTGTTTGGTACCTGGACTCTTACCCATATGCCTAGTTGGCTTAATGCTTGTGTCCGAGCTCCTTTTTATTTTCTTTTTCTGATTCATCACCAAACTTTGACATGTTCAGGTTCTAGGAGCTCTGAAATTCGTTATTAGTTACTGTAGTTTCAATTTACCATATTACTTAATCTTCTGCTGCAGGTTTCTGAGTGGGTCAGTCGCACAAAACTTTGCTCATTCTCACCAGGTGATCAGGCTGTGCAGTTAGATCTTATTGGTAGAGTTCGTGGGCTGGACTCTGCAGAGAGCTATGTTAAAAACTTGAGTGATGAAGACAAAATTGACAAAATCTATGGGGCTCTTCTAAATTGTTATGTCAGAGAAGGCCTTGTTGATAAGTCCCTCTCCCACATGCGGAAGATGAAAGAGATGGGATTTGCTTGTATTCCCCTCGCCTACAATAACATCATGTGCCTATATACAAACAACGGCCAGCCTGAGAAAGTCCCTATTGTGTTGTCAGAAATGAAGAAGGATGGCATCTCCCCTGACAATTTTAGCTATGGAATTATCATAGATTCCTATGGAAAAAGATCTGATCTTAAGGGCATGGAGGAAGTTCTAAAGGAAATGGAGAGCCTACCCCACATCTCTGTGGGCTGGAATACTTATGCAATGGTTGCCAATTACTACATAAAAGCTGACATCCGGGAGAAAGCACTGATCTACATGAAGAAATGTGAAGAGAAGGTAAATAAAAATGCACTTGGATATAATCATTTGATTTCACTTTATGCGCATATTGGAAATAAAGATGAGATGATGAGATTGTGGAGCCTTGAAAAATCCAAGTGCAAGAAGCAAGTCAACAGGGATTATATTACCATGCTGGGTTCTCTAGTGAAGCTTGGGGAGTTTGAAGAAACAGAAAAATTGCTCAAGGAGTGGGAGTCATCTTGCTACTGTTATGATTTCCGTGTGCCCAATGTCCTCCTGATTGGATATTGTCAGAAGGGATTGATGGAAAAAGCCAAAGCCGTGCTTCAGGACATGGTGAAGAAAGGGAAGACTCCAATTCCAAATAGTTGGGCTATTCTTGCAGCGGGTTATGTAGATAACCAAAATATGGAGAAGGCGTTTGAATGCATCAAGGAAGCTCTGGCTGTAAGGGAGGAAAATAAAGGATGGAGACCTAAAGCTAGAGTGATTTCAAGCGTATTGAGTTGGCTTAGCGATAGAGGAGACATTGAAGAAGTAGAAGCTTTTCTGAACTCCTTAAAGACCGTTATTCCAATGGATAGGGAAATGTACCATGCCTTGATCAGGGCTTATATCAGAGGTGGGAAAGATGTGGATGGGATTTTAGAGAAAATGAAAGCTGATGAGATAGAAGAAAATGAGGAAACAGAAACGATTCTAAGCTCAAGACAGAAAAAATCTAAAATGGCTGACGGCTATTGATGGATGCTCTTGCTTGATTATGGCTCATTAATCTGCAATTCATTGCCAAACTCCTAAAATTTCAGTGGGCAAGTGAAGCTACTAGATCTGAAGGTCTCACTTGAAAATTAAGCTTTTGAAGTGCCATGCTGACATTATGTAACAATATTTCTACACATCGGCAGGGATGCTTACAAAATGAACCTTGAAGTAATTGATCCGAAATCTTACCAATTTTGTTTGGATTTCGTTTGCACTTAACGGCATCCTAATTCCTAACATTGTGCACTCAGGTTCTTTGGTTTCATTTCCGTTTAATGCCTTTTGGAAAATGTGAAAATCATTGAATTATTTAATATTTTTGGGGGTGTAAATTTTGTATATTGAATGCGACCTATCTATGAAATTCAACCATATATTGAACCTAAAACGAAAAGACAAAATCTATTTGAAAGCTTATTTTTTGACATATCCTATTATTAAAGTGGATTTTACAATAATAAAAAATATTAATATTTTATTTATTTTAATAAATATAATGAATCTCACGATAAGCAGCGTGTTGACTGTTGAGATATCTATCATTTGCTTGCAAACAACAAAACTCAGAGCTAAAAATGAATGGTTCAGGAGGACAACGAGAAGCCCATTGGTTCACCTGTTGGCCTATATTGTACAACGAAAAAGCCCACCACAAATTTACCAGTGGAGCGGCTTGGAGTGGGCCGATCCCTGAAAAGGATCAATTTATATCAATTTGGGCTAGTCTTCTGCTTAAGCCCATTATCAGATACCGATATAAATAAATCCACCTCTGCTCTGTTTCTCTCTCCCATTTCTCAATAAAATCTTCGAAACCGTAGCGAAAATGGGCAGAGATGGAAACTCTGCGCTACTAGAAAAGCGAGAACTCCCTGGAGGAGGAGGACGAGGAGAAGAAAAGGCCGAAGCTCCTTCGAAAAGAAAATCCAGGAGACGACGAGAGGATTCCTATTCGGAATCTGATTCTGATTCCAGGGAAGACCGGAGCAGGTCTCGAAGGAAAGCTCGTGAAAGTTCCGAATCGGAGGGTAAGAGAGATGGCAAAAATCACGCTAAACTAGAGAGTAGAAAGAGGAAGTCTCGAAGCCGTTACAGTAGCGAAGAGGACTCGGATTCTGATTCCGAGTCGGACGATTCTGGTTCGGAATCGGAGGAGAGTGGCTTGGATTCGGATTCTAAGAGTGAGAACGAGGGAGAGAGGAGGAGGAGGAAGAGGAGGGAGAGGAAAAAGAGAGAGGAGGAGAGGGAGCGGAAAAGGAGGAGAAAAGAAAAAGAGAAGAGGAGAAGGAAAGAGAAGGAAGAAGAGAAAAAGAGGAAAGAGAAACGAAAGAAGAAGCAGAAGGAGAAGAGGGAGAGAGGGAAGAAAGGACCGGTGACGAACTTGTGGGGAAAGTATGGAATTATTAGAGAAACCGATATGTGGTTAGTGGCTTTTCCTTTTCTGTTTATGGTTGGCGTTTGCGTTTGGTTGCTGAGAAAATCTAGGAAGAGCAAGTGCTCTGTTTGGTTGATATGAAAATGTGAAAAAATGATTTTTTGTATATCTTCTCCTTTTACCTTTAAAAGATTGTGCGTACTCCTTGTAGCTTCTGGCTACGTGGATGAGGAGAACACAGACCTGTTTGCATTTTTATCATAGGATGAAAGCAATGCATAATTAAAATTTCTGTTTCGTTTTATTTTTCTCTTGGAAACTGAGTTGTCATGGTTTTGGAAATGCGATTGATTTTTGTAAGATTAAGGTTTATTTAATTATGTGACTAGGCAAAGCCGTGTACACAGGAAGTACACAGAAGATAACAACTACTTACAAATTAGAAACCCTTGTTTGTTTTCACTGATGAGATGAGATGAATTGAGGTGAAAGTTGAAAATTAAATAAATTATTGATAGATATATATATTGTTATCCTACTTACAAATTAGTATTATTTTTATTTTGAGATTTGAAAATTTGAATTGTTTATTTTATTTTGTATGAGAATTTGAAAAAGTTGTAATGATTAGATTAGATGAGAGGAGAGGAGTTGAGAAGTATTATTTTTGATCGGTTGTTGACTGGTTACTTCAGTGCGAATGTTATTGTTGTTGTTTTATTATCATTATTATCAGTAAGGAATATTTTTGCTTTGTAGGACTAAACGGCCAGAGTTTACTGCATGGTTGGCAGAAGTAAAACAGGTTTTCCATTTCCCACTACTTAATCAAATTTTGGTAGTTTAGGGTATCAATTGCCCGTTGGATGTAGAAGTTAAATTCCATTTGCATCATCAACCTGTGCATGTTAAAATTCAACGCCGATAATACTGAAATTTTTAAAGTTGATCGCTACTTTTTTTTTTGATAAATATAAAAATAAAGTTGATCGCTACTTAACAGATTAAATTTGTATTAGTCAGTGTACTTTATATTTAGTATTTCCTCATAAATGTAACTGTGAGGCAAAACTATCCTTTCCTCATAAATGTAACTGTGAGGCAAAACTATCCTTACTTCGATTGGTTTTCAAATAGCACTTAGGATATGGAGAATATTGCAATGTGATAAAAATGTTTGGAGATTTCTTTGCAGGTGAATCTGGAAAGCTTACCTAATTGGGAAGAGAAGCAGATGTTTAAAGCGTAAGTACAAGAAATTGTTGATTGGATTTAGTTGAGTTCTGAGAGAACCCTTTTCTCGGTGCAATGCAAAATTTTATTTTCCCTTTTAAATCTTAGGCACCGAGTCAAGAATTTTTAAATGCTATCTAAATATGCAATACTTCTGTTTACAGGTTCATGGAAGACCATAATACAGCTACCTTTCCTTCCAAGAAGTAAGTTTTTTTCTATTCGTATTTAGGTTTCTTGTTTTCCCTTATTTTGCAGGATAGTTTGGGTGCTCTAGATATTTAAGGATAAATCATAATCTATAACATGGGGAGTCAATTGACTAATATATATATGTATGTATTTATGTATATATAAGATTTCTCATCTTTGGAGGTATATAGTATTGGTCCAATACAAAATTAGGCCTTGTTTGGTTGCACATATGAGATGAGATGAAAGTTGAATAAAATATTGTTAGAATATAATTTTTTAATATTGTTGTTGTTTTGGGATTTGAAACTTTTGTATTGTTTATTGTATTTTATGTGGGAGTTTGGGAAAGTTTTATAGATAAGATGAGATGAGATGGTTTGTGAAAACAAACAAGGCCTAGTTTGATGAAATTATTTCTTGATCTAGTGGCATACATTGCACTCACAGTTGATGAAATAAAGAGTAAACATTTAATCTTATTAGAGAATATCTCTGCCTTCTCATTTACCTCTACAACTCTCTACAACTCTTATCTTGATAGCATCATCTTACCGTGCATGGATCTCCAATGTGACAGGTAGCAAGAAATGACTTCAGTGTATGTGGTTGCAGGTATTATAACCTTGACGCATATTACAGAAACAAAATGGAAAAAGAACAGAAAAAAGGTGTCAAAAAGTTCCTCCAATCAGAACGTACGGTATTCAATGATGAAGAACAGCGACGGTAGGTTTCAGAGCTTGGTACATTAATTGAATTTATCGTGAAATTCCTATGAAAAAAATCCTGAAGTTGTAATGAATCAGTAGTATTGATGGGGAACAAATGAGTTTTCCTCTTTTGATCCCAAATAATTATCACAATTCGTAGCTTTTCTTTCTTGGGGAGGAGGGCGGAGGGGGTTTCAGTGGAGGGAGAGAGGTGGTTAGAAAAAAGAATAAAGTGGTGTGAAGGAATGGTTACAAGTATTAGAAGTTGGTTCATCATTTAAGAGGTATTAAATCATTTTCCTTGCATTTAGTGGCCTATGTCTTATGTGTTTGGTTTTCTTTTTATGGTTCTTCTTCTGGTATTAAGGCAATATTTTTTAGATCCCTGATGTTGTTAAGTTTAAAATGGTTTTCGATGGACCTTTGTGAAAGGAGCCACTATGTTAAAGCTTTTCAGAGTGTTCTCATTGGATGTACTCTAAATGATAAGTTATAAACTTTGTCCAATGTCTGTTTGCAACCATTTTCATTTTTGCCACTGGCATAATGCAATTGATGGGATATGGCCATGTATCTGTTCCCCCCCCCCCCCCCCCCCCCCCCCAAACAAATTGTCTGAATATATATGCCAGGCGTCTGGTGTTTGAAGTTTGAACTGGTTCTTAAATATCATGTGAAGATTAGTTTGGTTGACCCAAAAAATATGGAGTATCATAATGTTAGGTTTTCTCAAAAAAAAAATGATTTTTACATTTCAGGCAAGAGCTCATGCGAGAACGTGAAAAACAAAAGGCGGAAGAGGTGGAAGCTTTAAAGCGGTCTATGCAGAGTGGAATGGTTAGTTTGCTATTAATCAATCAAAAATTATTTCATTCTCCTAATCCAAGAATCTATGATAAATTATTCCTTCTCATTGCCAAATCTTTTTCAATTCCTAGGCACAAGCAATGAAAGAGCAAGCTCAGCTCAGGGAGGAGATGGCTTACCAGTACAAGATTGGAAACTTTGAGGTCGGTACAATGAACTTAATCTGTACTCGTGTAATTTCTGATAATCTTTCGACTCAATTTATAAGCTTTATTATTATAGGCTGCAGCTGCTATTCAGAGACGATTGGACCCGGATGTTGCTATGTAAAGATGGATGGACTATGTTAATTTGGACAATCATCCCGATGCATCTCATGTTCTTTGCAAATATAAAGGTTCAGAGGGATTCCCACTCATGGAGCTGACAAATCCTTCTCAAGTTTCCCGTGTGGAGGGAGAGCTACCTATATTCATAACATGTTGGTGATTGGAAAATTTTGTGCTTAGTTCTCCTTTTTCCGCTTTTTAATGCTTGTGGACTTATTATGAGGTAGCTCCTAAAACTTCTACCTCACCAACATCATTGGTGAGTCAAAACGGGCCGTAGGTGTGGTGACTGCAACTGTGATGAAATGTAAACTTAAAATAGCCAAGACTACAGGGATGAGTTATCTATCCCCTCTCCTTTTCTCTGAATCACACTATATGATGCAGCCCGATGTAAGGCTTGAGTTTTGTTCTCTTAGAAACTCGACAATACGCAAGTCAATGTTTATTTCATTAGTTGATATCTAGTCTTGTGTGTAAAATTGGATTGTTCTTAGCCTAAATTGAACGAGTGTTACAAGATTCTAAGCTAAACTGTGTCTGACTTCCCATTAGGAAAGTACTACTACAGTCCAAATTTCAAATACTCAGGACCAAAAAAGATTGTCAACTTTTAAATTGATGTTCTCAACCTCTAATCCTATTTCTTTTAAAATATGCCAGCAGCCAAAAAGAAAGCATTAAATGCAAGGAAGCGTGGGTGGGTCTGGTTTAGAGAAAGTAGTAGTCTTTCGATATGCTAATTACAAAACGTTTAAAACTTTCAAGTATTACGGCTATTGCTGATTTTGCGAAATTTAATTCAGTACATGATTACAGCACAAGGCTTCAGCGCACACAGCATGTACATGATTTTCAGAACTAAAAGTTTGTATAGAAAAATGGACTCTCAAAACTAAGAAAAGACAATTATATAATGAGAAGTTCCCATAAAATTTAGAGCAACTAAAAATATTCTTGGTTTTTCCCAGTCAATAACTTGGATTAGATGTCAAACTCGTGCGCATAGTGTTTTTTTTTTTTATAAATATAATCTTTATTGAATAGGAAGAAACTAGGCAATGCTCAAATACACAAGAAGTATATAAAGTGAGACACCTAGTTACATTCTAGTAAGCTGTAAAGAAAATAAAACTAATGAACATTCCCGCCCTTCAGAACAATAGCAGGAAACTATTGAAAAAGGGAGTACAAAAAAATTCCAGATTTCTCCCATTACACGCTCCTTATCGTTAAAGCACAGTGTGCATAGTGTTTGATTTGCGCGGTCCTATATATATATATATCTTCACAATTTGGGACGTCCCTATTTCATATGTTCTAGATGTCATTATGTACGCTTGAGGAAACAAATACCAACACTATGTATGAATTGAACGATATTTTCAGAGTACATATAAGCTTTTGTTCAGAAATTAAAATTCACCATGGGAATACATTTTTCTCGCTTGAACACTAATACTTCATACTCTTCTCACATAAATTACACTTCAACCTCGAATGCCTAAATTTTATAGTTAGTTTCAATCAGTACAGAGTGGGTTTCATGGACCAAATCCCAATAATTTAAACAAATATTGAAAGGGGGTGAAAAAAAAAATGATAAGATCATTGATCCGAGTTCTACTTGTTTGAGTCAAACAGACAAACTCAAGTGGATTCTCCTTGGTTCCATAAAGCAAAGCAAGAGGTAAGCCACATGGATTATTTTAATATTTAACCTTAATTTCTTTGGGCTCTTTGAACCTTCCTTTGTTCTGCTCACAATAAAATTCAGGATCAGAAGCATTACCATACGGATTACGCAATGAGGTTCTGGATCACAACATCCATTTTGAACAAAAAAAAAACGCATCAAAACGAACTGTAACTAATCTACATCAAGTACTCAAGAGTCCTCAATTTATGAATTCACATCACTCTTAACAAGGAGCTTAACATAGGATTACATAAATTTTTGCATGGGCACAAGAGGTTCTATGATGCATTTATGGCAGGGGATGGGGTATACCAGCCATGGTGGATCTCCACAGCCTTCTTCCTCCGGGCAAGCCGAGACTTCCTGCGCGCTCCAGTGTTCCTGTGCAGCGTTCCCACTTTCACTGCCTTGTCTATAACTGAATATGCCTCCGCAATTAGGTTCTCAATCGGAAGGACTTCTTCAGCTTGTGCCTCAGGTTTCTTCTTGAGCACATCCAGAGCTTCCAAAACCTGGAAAAATTGAAATAAATTTCACAATAACCATCAGGAACTTCTAAGAAACAATTCACTGCCTTTATCACAGGTTTTTGATAGATCTTTATCAGGAAATCACTCAGCTTCTGTTTTTTTCTATAACAAAATAATTATAACCTTAAGATATGGAAAACAAAAGTTGTCTTCCTTTTCTTAGCAGTTTTTTTATTTTATTCAAAGGACCAGTGATTAAATGATACGGATACTTAACAAACAAAGATTGAACTAAGAGGGCAAGGAGGATGAGATATCCCTTCATGGTCAATACCAAACTGAAAAAGGGGGAAGGGAAACATTGAGCACATTCCATCAAACACCAGAATGACACATATGTAGATACCTAAATTTGTTGTGAATTAAGTAGGCAAGAAGAAGAAAAACATAAACGATTTGAAGATAAGAGAGTTTCAGACTCCAAAATTGTGGTAATGTTCCAACATGCCAATGTTGATTGAAAGAAATGTTCCTCCACATTACAGCAGCACGCTAGTATCCAGATAAGATTCACCGACTTTTATGAAAAATCAGTCTTTTTCTAACGGTACCTTGTAATGATTATACACGACAGAAAAGTTCCAATTCTACTAACTTTCATTGAGAGCTTCGTAGTCTCGAAGGTAAAGTTGGGTTTAGAATAAATAAAATATATCATTTTTATCACACATGATGACCACAAACTTTACTGAAAGACAACAACAATCAATCCTAAAACCAGAAAACTGGAAAATCTTAGAACAAAAAGGGAACCAGATTTGATCTTCCTCACAAAGTTTCACACCCTAAAACATCTGGATAGCATTCAACACAAAAACAATGAAAAAATAGACTTCCAGAAGAGTCCAGCCACAATCCTACCAATTTATAAACAAATTTTAATAATTTATACCTTCTTCATCCGGGTCTTGATTTCAGATTTCCGAGATTTGTTGTAGATGCGCCTTTTCTCCGCTTGGCGAGCCCTCTTAGCAGCCGAATCCGGTTTTTTCATCGGAGCCGCCTCGCACACAACAAAAAGACGTGTTGGCATTTGTGTCATGCTCATAGACAGATACCCTGAAGTTCACAGAACCCAGAATTCAAGATCCCCTAAAATTTCAATTCCAACAAGTTGGTGCTTTGAGAAAAGGCATGAACAAGGAATTACAATGGGTTCCAACTCCAGAGAGACAAAAGTCAGGAATATAAACAGAAAAAATTGCTTCAATATGCTCGGTTCAGCTGGGGTTCTTTTTTTCTTCTTCAATTTTTGAAAGTAACGACATGAAACTTAAAAATCCCAGCCTTTTTTCTGTCCTTGCTAATTTCTTATTATTTCTCTCAGTAAACAAACAGAAAATTGACCCTGCAAATACCTTTAGAGAAGACATTGTGCGAGAGGTTTGTGGAGAAACTGAGTGACCTGAATGTACCAGTCAAACTCGACTGATTTGACGAAGAAGAAGAAGAAGAAGAAGATGGGCCACTAATTGAAAGAGAATTTTTCATTTTTAAGGGGAGGGCCAAACAAGCCAATGATAGAGTTGCCATCTCTCTGTCTCAGTGTCTCTTCAGAAACCTCAGCTCTCTCTCTATTTTGCTCGCCCTTTATCCACAGGAGGAAGCAGGAAGTAGACGGGTGAAAGTGGACGATGTGGGCTCTCTGTATTTTAGATAGGCCCAGTCATGTGTTTTCCATGTTGCCCTTTCTCTTCTTGGGCCGAAACTGGGATTTCAATCTCAGACTATATCACTTCGCCTATAGCCCAACCCATTCCAAATTTTCTGTGAAAATAAAAAAGGAAAAATCCACAATTTATTACCCAGAGAGCTTATGAAGATTGAGATTAGATTTGAATAATGAGTTGAGATAAAATGAATTTAAATAAAATATTATTAGAATATTATTTTTTAATATTATTATTATTTTAAAAATTAAAAAATTTAAATTATTTATTATATTTTGTATAGAAATTTAAAAAATCTATAATGATTAGTTGAGATAAGTTAAAATCACCTTTGTATCTAAATCTAGCCCGGCTCCACAAAATGAGACGGCAAAGATGCTTGATAAAATGCCCGAGAGAGATTGGACTTGCTCTACAAACTCGTATAATGGATTCGGAGTATGGACAGAGTGGGCATGCTTTTATAATACACATGGCAATTGGTTTGATATATATTTTTTTAATTATTTTTCATATTAGCAATGCAGCGATGAACTTTTTTCAGGATTATTTTGTGTCAAACGCAACGTTAAAGATATGATTACATGGCAAAAGGTGTGAACAATTAGCACCCCTGGGATTAAGATGATCCACCTGTCTCACTCCCCCGGTATTTGATGCCTTGTGAGGCATCATATAAGACATGATTACTCATTTCCTTTTAATTCCAGAAGTTTACCTTCATCTAAAGCAGATAGATCTATGAAGCTACACAGCTCCCTTTATTTGGTCAAGTATGAAACAAACTATAGCCCCATGATTGACAACCAAGAGCCACAAAAGTCTCGGGTCTCAGGTATATTTACAAGTTCCTATAATAATAATAATTGTCCAAGCCAATTAACTGTTTGATCAGTTTCACATTAGCTGTTCGGGGAAAAAAAGGATAAGTTCCATAGTATTTGATACAAATCTAAAATCTATCAGCAGTCCTAACCAGAGGTTGAGCTTCATGATGCTTTCTACTCAGATATGGACCACTTCTAACCGTTTCCTGCAACTGAAAAAAAAAAAGGGGAAAATCTACATGTCAACAAGGAGGCAAAGCCCAATTTCCTTAAAGATAGAGATGTTGTTGCCCTCCTTCACTTGCTTTTTTAATGTTAGCTTGTTGCTTGTTGGTGTGAGTAACTATGTTACTACTAATCCCAGAGGGTTAGGGAATCCAACCAAAACATGCACGATTTATGAATTTAATATTGGCCCACAATTTAAAAAGAATAGCTCTTACCTTGGCCACAATTCCAGCAAGAGCAGGATCGTTGATAAGTTTACTAGAGGACATAAAGGCCTTGTGGATTGACTGGCAGCATTTATATCTAACTTCCATATCTGAGAAAGTGCCATTAATTAGATTTATAAAAACTGGAAAAAACGTAGCTGGAACAAAGATTCTAAAATGAATGATGATTTTTTCCGCATAAGTTGAAAAGAAACCAGAAATCAACCGAGTATAATTACACTTGAAGATATTGGAAAATATAGATGAACTTCAAACAATGAAAGGGGACTTTATAGCCTTCAATAATTAAATGTCTACACTTACGCATCCCAAACTACTAAGGCTGAAGCTGACACATTGCACTCTCAAACTACCAAATGCCGTCACGAACTAACATAATCTTGATGATTAACTAGCGAATGATGCACAATTTTTTTCACAAAGTGTATTTTTCCCTAATTTATAAGTAGGAGAACTGATTTATGTATTTATGCAGGCAAGATTCAAATAAATACTTGATCTCATTCTCTGGATGGATCTGAGTAATGGAACAACTGAGATTACTAGTGTTAGTTACATATCACAATTCCATACCTGAACAAACTATTACAGAACAGATTTTAGTTATGCCTTTTCTTGTCTTCTTTTCTTTCTTTTTTACTCTCACGTGAGAGTTAGAAAACAAAATCGCATGAAGGAAAAGATATAAAAAAATATAAATCCAGAAAAACACACCCAGTTGAGGTAGTCCAAACAGAAAAGCCTTTAAAATCCAACAAAACAATTTAAACAAAACCTTTTTTTTTTATAAGTAAAAATATTATATATATCAAAAGGAGTAACCAAATATGCTGAACGTATACAAGAAAACACCTAGCCCATATTAGAGAGCCCTAGATGGCCCGAAAAAGCTAGTGAAAAACAACCAAAATACACTAATCCCAAAACAACCCAAAATACCCATAAAAGTACACTGATCCTCAACCCCTTGTTTCCCGTAGAACTAATACCCAAGCCAAACCCCAACCCCAACCCCAACCCCTTGTGTTTCCCGTCTTCACACAAAACCTTAAATCCACAACTAATCCTAAGACAACTCTTCCAGAAAATAGGAATAACTAACATGAAACTCGGATTGTTGCTCTCATTTTTTGCATACAATTAGGCTGTTGGTGGTAACATCCAGAATCATAATTTCATGGAAAAACTTATCATGTTGGTCACAAGATCTTGATATGAAAACTCATAAGGGTTGGCTCAAGTGGTAAAGGCCTTGGTCTTGGTAGTATGCTTCCTCCAAGGTCTAAGATTCGAATTCTCTTGGGTGCAAACAATCTAGGGGCCCATTGGACTGGGGGATTTTGGGATTTCCCCCTTGAATTACACGAGGTGCACTTTCAGGAAACTCCTTGCACTTTCAGGAAACTCCTTGCTGAGGGCCTGTGCACCTCCGGGATTAGTCGGGATGTGTTCTAGGCACCCGGTGCCAAAAAAAAAATCTTGAAATGAGTTTTCTTACAAAAAAGTGTTCTCATGGTCGCACCCAGTGCCAAAAAAAAATCTTGAAATGAGTTTTCTTACAAAAAAGTGTTCTCATGGTCTCACCCAAAAGTCATACATCTTGACATAAATCAATCATTCTCATCTCATTTTCAAAAACTAGTTCTGTGCTTATTAATACCTTAGTAATTATATCTAGATCAATAATTATTTTAAATGTAAAATGCATTCTATCTAATTTATGTTTCTCAATGTAATTTAGAGATATGTTTTTTTTTTTTTTGATAATCAAATGTAATTAAGAGATATGTGATCAATGTAATCCTTATAAACATGGAAATGTGATCATTTAACAAAGATAATAAACATAGAGACCAGGAACCCAACCTATTTTTGTGGCTACAGTATTTGCGTCAGTCACTATATTTATTATCTCTTGCTTTGAGCAAACTTCCATCAGGAACCATGGCCGAGACACCATTCCAGTTATCACTCTATATCCCTGAAAATATTCATATATAAAAGCTTATATCATATTTCTTTTTAAGGGTCACAAGCAACTGCAAACAACAAATACAGGAGTTCAAATGTAAGGGTCAGTCAATTGGAATAAAGTTTAACATCAATTCTCTTCTGGGTTACTTTCTGTCTTTTTGGCAGCAAATGGTGCATCAATCATAATTCATGGAATTGTTCTGTATTTAGTTCGCCTAATGTCATTACCTTCCATCCTCATCCACAATACAAAAGAGAGCATGAGGAATGTAAGCACCACAGATATAACAACACGAGGAGACTGACTGTTATAATTAAATAGGTATAAACCCTCGTTCATTCAAATAGACCGAATGACACATAAATCAGAATGATTTAAGAAAGGAAAGGTCTGATAAGTTGCTTTGCCCTGATACTTGAATGTCACCAGAACAAACTAGGTGAAAAGAAAACCTCATTATACATCAACTCTGTAAAAGTTCAAATCTATGGCTACCAAAAGAAAAAAAAGAAAACATTACAATGCTCATGACTATGAAATTCTCACCGCCAAACGAATTTCTGAATCCTGTTGAAGAACTGACAACAAAAGGCCCTGGAAATTGCACAGCCAACTTGGTAAGACTTCTGGACGTTTTAAAGAGCAGACAAGTGAAATGAAAAGGAACTCAAATGAAGGTGGTCCCCAACAAAAAAACATAAGAATCTGTACTCAGACATAAAAGGATAATATTTTGTTAAATTCTTGGAAAAGATCTTGAAACACCCAAACTGCAGGCACGTCATTAGCACCCTTGCCATAATGAGTTTGATTGCCAAATGCTTTGACTTGGTATACTTATTTTAAGAGTTTTTTTTTTTTTTTTTTTTCCTATAATATTTCAAGGCTAAAAACCAACCAGTGCTCTTCCAATAAAACATAACAAAAAAACATATCATTGATATGAGCAGACCAAAAAATTAAAAGATGAAAAAAAGAAGAAGCAATTACTTACAGATGGTGCCAACTTGGAACTTTTGGATGCTGTTTCATAGATTAAACGTCTCAAACTTTCTTCTGCATCCCCATTCAGTATAATTTCATTATCTGGTCTTGATTCTCCTACTATGTTTCCAAGAGCATGCAGTGCAGACTGTGTTTGCCAATTAATAATATTTCAGACATATACAAGATGCCCAGGATACGGCAAGTACAGGATTCTTTCCCAAAAATTTTAAAGATAGGATTTCTTACAACACAAATTGAGAGCATTTGAAATCACGATGCAGGGGATAGATGTTATATCCCATTTTATGCTCCATGACCAAACTTCAACTAGATAATTCGATAGCTACGTATTAACTACAGTGTCAAAACTTTCTTTTTCTTCACCTTTTTTTCTCTAATATATCCTTCTTTTCTGGTAAGTAAGAATATATAAATATGGTTATTCCCAGAAGTGGATTGCCTAACCATTTAACACACATGTTGAAGAAAATCATTTTTGAGAATTTGGGTTTCCTTAAACCCCATCAGATTTGGTTATTACCACGTCTAGGGGACTCATAAAGTTGGCATATGTTTCTGAGTTGACACAGACAGAAAAAAAAAATGACATTCTACATCCATTGTCTTTTTTTCAGCTCTTTACTACTTGTCAGGAGGAGGTAAACCTCAAGATCAGACCATATAACTCACAATTTTACATTGGTGTGCAAAAAAGAAGTTTCAAAAAGAGAGCAACCTCATGGATTTTAAGGAGAGACAATGTTCATGGGGAAGGGGCAAAAAAATCTTTTATGTACCAAGTAAAACATGGCAGCTATGACTAACGTACTGACAAAGTGGTCAATGTTAAATATTATTCAGTGTTGAGTTGGGAAGGTCCACCAAAATTCCAAATACCACAAGATTAGTTGAGCTAGATACATATCATATCTGCCTAAGAGCCTCACAACCTAAATTTAGATTCAACGATTGAAAATCATATAACCTTCATGTCTTGCCATTATCTTGCAACCAAAACAAACTTTTTTTAAATTCACCCATTTCCCTTTTATGTTTTATTGGCCTTGCTCTTGTCTCGCCAAGATACAGGAGCCAATCTTTTTTCGGTAACTCCTCTCAACTCCTACTTCTACAGATTTACATGAATCTTTGTAATTTTCCATAGCCCATTTATCTTAGGATTTTCAATTGCCAGAACCCCGAAATCAATGCAACATAAGTAACATAAAAAAGGGTGGAAAAAACTAACCAACAAACACAAAGATAACATGAAAGGATCTACATGCTCACCAGCTGTTTTCCATGTCCTTGCCGATCAAAAGCAGCATCAATAACATGTCTTGCAGCAGGTGGTGAACTTGAGAGTATTAATGCAGCTCCTTGGATCACTAAAGGGTTACAAAGAAGTAGCTATTAGTTAGAATATTAAAAAAAGTGGAAGAATGAAGTGTTAGGAAAAATACACATGAACAGGAACCAACAGAAGTTGCTAAAAATTCTCGCATATCATAAGAAGCAAGAAGGACGAGATGTCCTTCCTTCCCAACATTGAAAATAAAACTTCAGGTATTTAACCAACACATCACCCGACAAGCAGGCCTAAAAATGCTAGTCAAAATGGAAGACGTAAGAAAATAAAACTGAAACAAATTAGGGTTCCCATGATTCTCAACCTTTAGGCACAAAAATATGATACCACACCTTAGCAAGCATCTGTCCAAAAGTTTAGATTTTCAGGAAATAGATCAACAATGCACATCATACAGCATACATAACATACAAACCTCCTTTCTTTCAACTAGAAAAGGTCAGAACTGCAGCCTTTATTAGCAAATAGGAGCCATCTATAAATTATTCAACGCACATGTTTTTACCATGCTTGATTTGGAGAAACCCAACCAGTCTGAGAAAGGATTAAAGATTTCAGCAATCAAATGGATGGGAAAGATGCAGTCTCAGCCGCACCATCTTCTACCAAGATGGTGGTGTCAACTGGATAGGATTAATAAATTTATAGTTCCATGATCTATATGCATGGATGCAAGTATTGCACCCTAACCACATTCTGACGCTACAATTCTTCTTCGAATAATTATACATTTATGTTAGTTAACATTGAACAGTGAAAATCATGTTTTTTGTTAGATGTGTCCATGAGAGAAAAAAAAATATGGTCTTCTTTTATAGATATATACATGTAGTGATATGAGATTGAACTCGTGACTTGATGCTCCATGCGTTATTTTTTTCTACAGGTGATGCTCCACCTGTAATTTAGCTCCGCTCTTATAATTGGGCCAAGATTACAGGTTGGACATCTATTGTGGAAGCGATAATGATAGTATCTTAAGTAATGAGAAATTTGGTCCAAAGACCATCAGCAGGAACAACCGATATGGTCAATAATAAATGATGAATTCAATAAAAATAATAATAATAATAATTATTATTATTATTTGAAAATAAAAAAAAGGATAGAAAAGAAAATGACATAACATCTGCTACATGGAGTTTGTGGCATTTGAGAAATGGATACGGTACCTAATATACACAGAATTATACCATCAGAGATATAAATCATTGTACACTTCTGCAAAACATTTTTTACTAAAAAGGGGGATGTTCAGTGAAAAGAAAAAGATTAAATAAGATCGTACATGAATGACACAGAAACCTTAGCCTACAGCAGTTTTAGTGGCATACTTACATGAACCTATGTGACCCAATGCTTCAAGTGCAGATTCAGTTTCATCTGTATCTCGACTTTCTGATGGCTCAAGTATTTTATCAATGGTTGATATCACAGTTTTAACACCTGAATTCAGAAGAAGACTCAGCACAATAGCAAGCCACTTCGGAATCAGTTTCTAGATAGTGAAGTATTTCAATGTAACAAATATTTTTTTTTGTTAAGTTTTCAATGTAACAAATATAAAACCAATCTTCTAGTCAATAAGCCCACGCCAGGTCAACAAAGAGAAGTATTTGCATGCAGTGAAATTCCCTAAATAGGAATGCTTGCTATAGTTCAATCCATACTTTAAAAACTAGTGTAGTAATGTTAATAAATCCACACCATCATACCACTCTTGTATTGTGGTCACATTAACAATATGAAAGTTGCTGGTATCAGTATATGCTATCTCAAAACTAAGTATAGCAATCATTGGACCCAAGGGAGGGGAAAAATGATCAAACAATAAACATTATACCAGTGTCCAGACCAAAGGAAAAACAATACGCTGCACCAGTCTGGAGGTTCTAATATTTCAAGTCTAAAGGAGCCTTATGTGATTTGACTGTTCTAATATTTAAATTCACCAGAATCGCAACTGGAAGTAAGTTACAGATCAAAGTTGCAAAATCCTTCACAATTTTATGTTTAGCAGTGAAATGAACATTATGTGTATGATGCCTTATCCACATATAAGCCCAGAAGGCACCAAAAAGTCCATATAACGCTGAATCATAGAAGTTGAACCAAGAAACAGTTTCACAGTTGCCAGGGCCCAGAGCCCATGCACCTGGATTAAATAAATCACACTGCCTGAATAATGTCATTATAAGCAACCAACATGCATATAAACTAGATGGCAAAATCTACATCATGCAAAATCATCAATGTTGTTTGAGTTAAAAGCAAACGCCCTCACTGTGATTGGCATTGCAGTTGGAATGTGGGTGAAGCATTCATACATGTGAAACATAGGCATAGATTGGTTGAGTATCAAAGGCAAAAGAAAATGGTAGGCTGTGTAAGGCCAGTGCTCAAGTAGGTTTGATACTCTCCCATATGGCAAGTTATTATGTTCTATTCAAGGGGCAGACTTATGTTGAATTAGAAACTACAATGGCGAGTTATGGCACCACGCTAAAACATGGTAGGGAGACTTAGAGGCAGGCCCAGAATGCTTAAAGAAGTGCTCCTAGTTACTGAAGATAGAATGCCTATCAACTTTTTTTTCACTGTTTTACTGTTTTAGAAGCTGCAGCACACAGAGAATGCATATATCATAGGAAACAGTGACAATCTAGAGCAACCATGCTGCATTATATTTAATATTAGGAGACAAGAAAGAAATAATAGTTTTTCCACAGCTATTCACGCATACAGAAAGGTTGGATCTTTCAGGGAAAATACACACACACACAGACATATTTCAATATTGCCAAGAAGTCTTACTGGATTCATCAACGGACATATAGATATTCTCCTTGGAGAGAAGCCTTCCACTTATCATCATTGCTCTGGATCTTAAAATTGATTCCGTTGATGCATTGCTACCATGAAATTTTTTTTCAAGTGTAAGCATGTAATGGTGTAAAAATTATTGCAATAAATTACCAATCTCTTAATCGTGTACCTGATGATAGAACTGAGTGAGTGAAGAAGGGCAGTCTTTGACAGGAACTCTGTTCCATGCTGAATGTCTGCCAACTTCATCCATTGGGCACGTATAAAAAGAACACGTCAAAATGCGTAAGGTAACAAATCAAGGACCAGAGATAACCATTAATTCAAGATTAGAGAGAAAATCAGTTAGAGATTAATATTTACAAGGAATGACCACCTTTGTGTTTAATTATGTAATTTTCTTTTAATAAGTGACATCTTATGTAATACATAATAAACATAACATAAAATTCAGTTGTACTGGCACTTGAAACCAAAGAATAACTGATCATTAAAATACCAGAATGAGACTCTTCAAGAAGAACAACTCCAATATAAACGTAATGAAATTTTGACCAAGGGAAATACAAATTTTTTGAGCTATTTGGCAGCAGAAATTTCTTTCACGTGTTGTATGACACAATCAGCGACATGCATGCACGTTAAATTACTAATATTTTCAACCTGATTTCCTATATAATGCATATAGGACGATGGAGCCAAATTTGATAATCTTTGTCAAACTTAAAACATTTTGAGTTCATATTTATCGCAGCTTTGGATGAGAAATTGCATAGAATCATAGTCATTGCAATTCAGTATCAATATTCCTAAAACTAAGGACATGATATTTCCATTCAATAGTCTACAAGAAAATATCCCTGAAAAATTCAACAAGTGCACAGAGAGAGAGAGAGAGAGAGAGAGATTATATGAAATGACAACCAACAGCCAACCTCGTACAACAGCTCCAAAACACTCAATGTGACGAGGGCGTCATTTTTATTGTTGATTTCCACCTCAAATAAACTAAGTAGATTTGAACTGTAAATAACCGAAGCCACAGAATCGGAGACAGAGAATAACTTCACTATTAAAGCCAAAACTCGAACCCGTCCCTGGAAAGTAGTTATAGAGTGAGAGTCAAAAATAAAAAGCATTAAGCAAATAATCATGATTCAGAGACAGTACCCATTACCGTGGACAGCATAATTGACATTTACATATTCAGGAAATGGCACCTGATGTAAACTAAATTTAAGTAGCTGATGTGAGAAGTGCGCAGTTAAATACCAGAACTTAACACACTTCCGTGGCATTTCTTGCCACACATCTAATCTAATATAATATATGATAGCAGACTCAAATCAAAATGTTCCCACTAAACCATCATCTCTCATTGGTTCACAAATCGTAGCCTCAAATTAAGAGAATGTAAATCTGCTTATACTGCAGTCAATAACAAAATAGTCTCAGCAAGATATTATCAAAACCCAAGGGGAGGGGGGGAAGCTCACAACATTTCTAAACTTATATCCAGAAATAAAGGGAATTTATCAAAAGATTCGCTCAACATGAGGAAACTTTATGCCGCCTAAAACCCTATAATAACATCTAAATCACAAATTATAACGAGCATACCAGTGATGAAGATCGGCCTCCTAAATTTCCAAGATGCATAGCTTCATTGTTATTAGATGGGAAGATGATATCCTACATGGAATTTGGATAACAAATGGCAATCAAGAGTATGGAAGATTACAATAGTAATGCAGCATGTGAAGAAATTTGACCTCGTAAAGCAACCAATAATAGCTTTGTTCCTACCATGCCTCCAGACAAGCCAGCTAATTTCTTAATTGCATCCATTGAAGCTGTTGCGACTTGTTCGTTACTACATAACACAAGTAATTCATGTCAACTTTATCTATATCCAACAACAAATTCTAAAAGAAAAACAAAAATTCTAACTTAAGCATGTTTTAGTTACATGCAGACAGCCAATAATAAGACAGAGAAACTGAAGGAGACTTTTGAACAGCTAGTTTACTTTATACGGCACAAAAGTAGCTCTGAGAAGTCCCTATTTACAGAGGAATTATATATGAAGACAGCCAAGAATTTTAGTATTCTTTCATTTCTGTATTCTAGGGGTTTTTGTTGCTTTGTTTCTACTAGTCTTTTCTTTCCCTTAGGAACTATCTCCCTTGATTTGGTCCCTGTACATTAGCAATCCTATCCTTGTGATATCTAAGCTACACAAAACACAAATTAAAAAAGAAAAGAATGAAAGAGTTCTGGGTCAGCAACAAGTGAAAATGTAATAACATGATAAAAATTACCTTGGCAAGGACCAGCACCAAAGATAACAAAGACAGACAGGATAAAATATTCAACATTTAGTGTGCACCTCACTCACAAAAAGCAGTATTTCTTACCCATAAAGAAGGCAATCCAGTAAAAGAGGATATAAATTGTAGTCAATAATTATTCGTGCAGGAGAAGGAATAATTTCATCGGAATGCTCCAAAAAGCAACTAACCTGCAGATTGATTACAATTTAAAATTAAATGACAGTAGAAGTAAAGAGATGTAGAAATTCGTGGAAGCTAAAGCTAGAGAAACATAGGTGGGTCTCATTCAATGGTAAAGTGAAAATAGGAAATAAGAAGGCTGCCCCATATTGGATCCCCCTGCATCAACATTTATTATATTGCTTCAAAACTTCGGTCATTTATTACTCTCCATATCCACCACATCAAACCGATTGTGGTTATTTTCTATGGGGTCTGACTATGACGACCAACAAAGTGCCCTTTACAGCATGCTAACAGATCTACCAGTATATAGGCATCTCCCAGACTGGCCCAAAAAATTAGAGAAAATCTTGCCATAAAGTGCTAGCTACCCATAGTGAAATAAAAGATAATCCACTGATTCCTCATTCCTCTTGCACATCCAAAAACATGCCATCACCATAGCATGTATATTCCTTAATTTATTCGAAGGATCATCCTTAGTGTCCTTAGTGCAGCCATCCAAACAAAGAAAATCACTCTCAAAAGTGCCTTACTTCTCCAAAACAGTCTTCCATGGGAAAATAATATCGTCGTGGGGGACTAACACCTCATAAAATGGTTTAAACTTAAACACCCCTCACTTAAATATTGCTCAATGCATCTTGTCTTTAACACCATATATCAATCTAAGAAAATACAATCAAGCATAAAATGAGGTAAAGGTGTCCACCTCCCAGTCTTGTGCTGCTAGAATAAAATCCACTTCCCATATAAATTTGTAGATTGTCTGCCACCAATGCCTCTTTAAGCCTCGTAATGTTGAATGGTTCTAAAACAACTCCTTTAAGGAAGTAATCTCCGCACCATACATCAAACCAAATCTTTATCTTAATCCATCTCCCACCTTATATCTGGTGCACCGAGTTAACTCTCCCCAACCCCTTTGGAGCTCCATCCACCTCATGTACTACTATATTTCATAGAAACCATATACTGTCAACGGCCTCATAAATGCAATAACACAAAATAAGCATCGACAAGAACTAGCAAGGTGGGTACAAAGATTAAGTGGGCAAGAAAAAAACAATATGGAAAGGGTAAGCACATCTACCCCTGTCTTTGTAGACAAGAGGTACCCGCTCATGCTTCCATCGCCAACCGATGGTCTCTTATCCATCTGGGCCAGAAGTCCATGTGGCACTTTCACTTCAGTATTGCAACTCAACTTTCAAAGTTTCAAGCAACATCACAGCCTTGATTTAAAAGGCTAAAAGTGCAAGCTGATACAATAACAGCCACAAAGGAGGGATAAAGAGATTGCTCTACATAGAATAAACTATAAGGTAGATATGTGATTTAAAACACTCATGAATTGAGTCATTAAAATGTGCATCTGACAAAACAAGAAAATAATTTGCTCCTGCAAACATAAATGGCAAATTTAAAGACATAAATTTACAACATTGCAAGCATTAACTTTTTTCACGCATCATCAAATAAATCCAGTCAAAGATGCATATGAAATGGGCGTACATACCGTCTTACATGCTAAAGACCTCACTAGTTGGGAATCAGCCTTTAGACCAACCTGTACAAAAGGCTGAATAAAGAGAAAAAAGATTGGTTAAATGCTAGTCGAACATAAACCAATCACCCTATATTATTACTATTAAAGAAGAAGCAAGTTTCATTACGCGTGACAAGAATGCAATCAGTCTACTCAAAGAAACAAACGTACCATATAATGTGGGATGAGAGAGGCGCCATATTTTGTTTTGAATATCCTTTCCAGACAAGCAACCAAAGCATTCTCCAAACCAGGCACATCTCCTTTGGTTTGCAATGCACTGCAGATGAAAACACACGAGGTCGGAACCAAAATTAGAGAAAGAAAAAAAATGCGCTTTCTGACAGAGTAGAGAACTACACTTAACAGCTCTTTTGAAACAAAGAAAAACCTAATAGGCGCAACTCAGGTGCTATCATACATCATTGGAGTCGGATTATAGGTTACTATGTTTTGCAAAAGCCAACAAACCGATGGAGCAGGGAAACGTGACTTCGTGACTATGAACAAGAGGCATTCTAAATTGAACAATTACTAAACAAAAATTCATCTGTACATTGGATATATTTGAAAGCTATATCCTAAGAGGAAGTGGTCGAATACAATGAACAGCACATTCTTTTTCAGGAGCACATGTACATATAAATGAAAATATTTTAAGGAGGCTCTTACTTTATTAATACTGGAAGAGGGAAGCGGTCCAGGAATTCCTTCGCTGAAGCTTCGGTCTGAGGGCCTGATATTAGCAGAAATGTAATGGACTGTTAATTGGAAGAAAAATAGAACAGGAAAAAAAAACAAAACAAAACAAAACAAAAAGAAAGAAGAAAAAAAAACGATGGATAAAGAAGACTAGGAGGTACCGGGGTAAAGTACAAAATCTGAAGCTGCTTCGAGTAGCTGAGTTGGATCGTCAAGCGAGAACTCTTCCGCCATAGCTGCTTGAAAATGGGAACTTGGACTGGAAGAAAGAGAGTAGAGACAGGAAACGAGGACTTGGGCAGGAAGAGAGAGAATAAAGATAGCGTGGGTCGTGGCAATGCATTTGGTAAACGTGTCGATTAAGCCCAATGACACCAACACATTTTGGGTGAGGCGAATCGGATTCGGATCCAAATCAATTCGTACTTTTTTTACTTTTTTGCCCTTTAATCTTTATCATCGTTATCTCATTATTTGATAATACGTCATTAAATAATAGATTTATATATAAAATATAATAAATAATTTATAATTATTTAATAACACATCATAAGATGATGATGAGTAACATTATTTATTAAAATATTATTATTAATGAAATAACACGATTATATTAATTAATCATAAGATATATAATGAAATAATTGTAAAAGAGTTTTGGCTATATTATTATATTTTTGGATAAAAATCTATATTAATTTCAAACTCGGAAAATTGGAGAGTTTTGTTTTTTGAAGAATTTTCAACTGTTTTACTAAATTGAATGACTTGAGTTTGATAAATCTAATTATATAAGAGAGGCTTGAAATTATTCATTTCTATATATTAAACGTGGATTGATGAGAATTTCAAAATTCAAAACAAAGATCATCACGTGCTCTTTCGGCTTTCCATCTAGATAATACTTTGTCAAATAACAAGGTCATAATTCAAAATTAGAGACCATCAAAAATCCCAAAAAATACTCGCAAAAAATTTTTTACAGCAGTTTAAAAAAAATGGAAAAATAAAGAATAGAGCAAATAAGCTTGTTCTATCTCACTGTCTATGGCCAGGAAAATGGCAGCCATGAAGGTGGTTTTGGTAACGATCAGAGAGAGAGAGGGAGAGAGTGGTGTGAGTCATAGAAGGCCAGGAAGGATGCACTGAATGAGATTGGATTGAAACAGTCGTTAAAGTTTTTCATTCCCACTTTCTTTGTTGGAGGAGTATGCAAGCACGCATGGTAAATGAATTCTAATCGGAGTTTGGCAGTGTACAATAGCATATGAAGCTCGGTGAGCTTGCAACAGCAAGCCAGAGTCTTTAGAAAAATGATACTTAGAAACACAGCCCAAATGTTTCAAACTCCAAGCCCCGGTCAGCTTTTGGAGTGTTTGGATCATGTTTTCCTGATCTCAACCTTACTTGAGAGTTTGAGAGTCATAATTATATGCCTGCAAGTGCAGATGAAGATCAGACACTATCTCTGTTCAGCATGGAGTCATTAGGACCATTTTCACCTTTAGGTTAAGTCCAAAAACTTGCACCGATAAGGCACACCCGCGTGCTGTGCCAAATCCATGCACTAACTGGACCCTTCCCTATTGGTCTCTATGTACATAGATGCATACCTCAAACCCGAAAATGGCGACAGAATGATGGGAATAGCTGGTCATGGGGTAAAACGACGGGGCATGTTAATCATCATGATATGCCCACTTTATTCTCTAAACCTTGATGTACCAAGATCATGTCATTTGACTATCTCCTCCCCGCAATCATTGGCGACCTCTACCAGCATATGCTTCATTCCTAGTTTGCGAAATCGAAATATGAATACATGTATCCTGATCATGATCTGTTTGTCTTTCGAATGTTTGGATATGTGCGTGTCCTTAGAATAGAATCACTGACAACGGTCAGTGATTGTATATTTATGATATTCTTGAGCTACGAGTCTGTATTAATGCGGACTATATAGAAGTAGATGGGTGGCAGCAATCCAATTATGATTATATACAAACGTACACTCCCATTCTCTGCACTCTGAAGAACGCTCAAGTACAGGAGGTACTCGACAGTTCAGCCAAGCCTGTGGCCATGAACACAGGCGCCACAGCATCAGCATGCATGCCAGCGCCTCCTAATTAATTTCTTCGCTACTCTTTGCAGGTCTCGTTTGTGATGTACACATAATGTTGCAGCATGGACCATTTAACTATAAATGGTCCATGTTTTGGGTTTTTCTTGTCCATCAGTTTAAGAAAAGTCATAATAATTATGGGATTGATCAGATCATTTGTCAACTGTTATATTCGACATATACCAATCAGAGTCACTAGCTGGCAAGGCATTTTCATTCACAATCCACCAAAAATTCAGAAAATTATCAGAGATATGTAAGGCTTTCTAGATTATTGAGTATTACAAACAACACGTACGACTGGTGAACATGCTTTATTGAGCACAAATATCCGAGTGCGTGCTTTTTCTAGTTTTTCTTTTCTTTTCCACCGTCTGTAGGGGCACGAGACGGTACAACATTGTGACCATGATAATTTCTTGGAGCAAGCTGGTACTGGTAGGCCATGTTCTTGCATTATGCATATAGACTGGTCAATCGCCTACTTTCTTTTATGTTGTGTTACCCTCACACCAAAGAAAATATATATGGTCTCAGTGAAGAACAATAAACCTGTCCCATTCCAAGAGCCACGTAGGTTACAGTCCTCTCAGAGGCTGGTCTCTTTGCACCTGCAAAATCCATGTGGGCAGTGAACCCTGCTGAGGACCCTCTGTGAATCTAACTTCAACAACCTATTAAATGCCGTTGAAAAAATGTATGGTAGCTGGGTTGAGGGATATTGAAAATCCACAAGAGCACATCAGCACGATCATGACCCTAACATTCCAATATATACTCTCTTCACTAATATAGCATACGGAAGAAGAAAAATACACTACGATTCACAATAAATGGCCGATCAGGACCCTTATTTTTTATTTTCCTTATTACCTTTAAAATTCTTCATGTTACCATTATATAGACCTTTGGAACAATCCAATAATTGGATTGCTCCGATTCTCCAACTATATTCACTGGGAGACTAGCCGTTAGCATGGGGAGTGTGTCTGCTGTTGATGACTCGATCAAAGTGCTCATTAAGGCTTCTTCCCACATTGGTTAACACCGTGCAAAAGAGGCCGTACATAATCAATCGTTCCAAGTAATTCCATTAGGGTGGCTGTGAGCCACCGCTCCCAGCTACCGCTGGGGGGGAGCAACCAAGGACAAATTTACATTTTTGTTTCTTACTTTTTTTTAAATGTATTTTTTTAATACTTCTAAATATTTTTTAAAAAAAATCACAATATCAATAAAAAAATACATTCTTAATTACAAAGTTAAAAATAAATGAATTAAAAAAAAAAAAATTGGAAGCGGTTGCTGGCCTTACCATTTTCCATTCCATTATACTACACCAATTGAAAAGGAATTCCATGCACGAATCAGGCCTTGGACCGTTCATGATCTCGAATCAATCTAGATTTTCGCGAACGGGTAATAAGATCTTTAAATTATATAATTTACAATATTATATATCATGTACCTTATTTATTTCACGTAAACTTGCACATTCTTCCCATATAGTTGAGCTCGAGCAGTCCAATTGAACCTTTAATTCGTGCACGTATCATTTGGTTCAAAAGCTACCCAACAGTTCAACGCGATACGCTACCAAAACAAGGAAGCATGCAGCATCCCTAGAAGCCCTAATCAACGCCACCACAACATTTGAAAGCTCTTTTACATCCATTCAACCACAATAATGGAAAACAAGAAGCATCCGACCACTGAGCGAAGGGATCAGTTATAATTCGCTACTATTACACCAAATAAAAGCTTTGCCAAGTAGTCATAGAACTACAAAAGACTGCAAATACTTCACCAGAGATAGGAACCTCAAATTAGTTAACCACTACATACATAGGTTGTGGTTCATAACTTAACGTGCACAAACAATATTGAACCAGTCACCTTTCTGGGCAGTGAATCATGATCCACCATATTCGCAGTGGATATTCCCCGAGTCTTTCTTCTTCTACCCTCTTTTTTTATAAGCTGGATTTGGCAGAGACTCGATACAGACGTTTCACCATTAGAACGAGAGGCGAATCGGCACAACCACTCGGAGTTAAAGGAAAATGCTTACCTAAATTTAAAACCCTAATAATAGTACTACTAAATCCTAATAAGCGTCCTTATCGAATTGTTCAGGCCGAAGAAACGTAACCTGAAGCTTTTTAGTAGTTCCACATGCAGTCAAGCTCGGTGGTACCCATTCCCATTCTACCGCCATCAGGCCCACGATCGCTACTGTCGACCTTCCGGTCCTCCTGCATTGGCCATGCACCAGCTGAGCTGCAGAGACCAAGCTCGGCTGAGCCACTATGGAGCGGCAACGTCGAGCCCGGAGACAAGAAGAAAGGAACTTGAAGATTCTCCTGCAACGACCTCAGGCTCGGGAACGCTGATACCCCGACATTTCTTGGGAACAGGGCGAAATGGTCGACTGAGGCAATCGAAGGCCGCGGTAGAACGAGGTCCGAGCTGGGATTGAAGTTAGAGGCAGCAGCGGAGGCAGCTGCCGCGGCGATGGTGGAGAAACAGGACACGTGCTCCCTGGAAATTGAGCTGTCGTACGAGCAGCCTTCACGGTCGTTAAGGGTGCCAGTGGAAGCGGCGGTGGAGGATGGGTAGGGAGAGGAATCAAGGAGCGGGGGGAGTGAGACCGAAGAAGGTGAGCTAGGTTCTTGAAACAGATTTATAGCAGAGTTGAAGCGGGGGGTCTTCCTCGATCTAATACAACCGCCGCCGCTGGTGGTGGCTGCGCCGACGCCGGGTCCGCTCTTCTGGAACACCCGGGATATGACCCACTCGTCCTATATGAACAAAATTACTTCAGTATATTGCATGCAGCGAAAAATAAACACGAAAATTAATTTTAAGGGCACGAAACAAAAAGCATGAGTTGGGAATAAGATTTATACAATTAAATTGCAAGTAGAGTGTACGTCAACGTTAAAGCCAATATCTATTTCAAATTCTGCTAGTCCCGATGCACCCGTTATTACAAGTGTTACAGCGTAACCGGATAAAATTGCATGGACCATCATTTCGAAGGTCTGACCTTAAATACAATCACATACGACCGAGGATGGCAAACCAATTCTTTCCAAACATGAGTGACCCAAACGAGTTTAGGATGCGATGCCATCCACTAGTCATCCACCGATTGATGGAGAGAGAGAGAGAGAGAGAGAGAGAGAGAGAGATCTGACTATCTGAGAGAAAGCTGAAGGGCTTCCTGTAAGTAGGTGATCATAAATGAATGCTCTACTAATGAGGTACAACCAAACAGAACGCTGCGTACAAAACTTGCATATGCATTAAAAATGTCTGAAGAGGCCGAAGAATGTACTAGTTTTCAGAATGCGAAGCGTTATGATTCGAACATCAATGTATGCAGCAATGCTTTTAACATTATCTGCAATGGGAAACGATGCAATAAATCTCGCTTTCCAATATGCCGACAATAGAGAACGAGACAGTTCTCGGTGACATATATCCGTGATAGCACCAGCAATATTACTCCATTAACTTAAGACCTAAAGTGCCCGAGTGCTACCATTCAGCTTCTAAATTAAGCCGATGGAACAGTTTTACCAACCGCTACTGACTACACAACAGGATCAACATCGATCAATAGCACAACCAAGTTAAAGAGCCAACCTCACATTACAGCAAGAACGCTAGTCATAGATACAGTGCGCATTAACTAAAGCCTATGATCAACTACTTCAACTCAGTACGTTACCGCTAGGACTGGTGACACCTTTACTCTAGAAAGTGCAAATCAATCTTAACACCGAGAGAGAGACAGAGAGAGAGAGAACCTTAGAGCTCCTGGAGAGGTAATGGTAAGCAAATTTGCCTTCAAGCCGGTACTCGTGCATGACCCAGTTACTCTTCTCTCCCTTTGGTGCTCTTCCTCTGTAGAACACCAACGTCTTCTTCATTCCCACAAGAGAACCAGTCTTGGAGCTGTAAATCTCCCTATCTTTCCCAGTAGCCTTCCAGTACCCAGCCTCAGTAGCCCTGTTTGTTCTGAGTCCAGTTGGGTACTTGCGGTCGCGTAGGCTGAAGAAGTACCACTCTTTCTCTCCCATCTTCGCTTTCTCTGACAAAAACAAAAGATTTGAGATTTTTACAAACTTTTTAAACACGGGAGTCTTGTTTGTGAGTTGAATTGAGCTGGTTATGAGAAGAAAAAATTACCAGGTAGCTCCCATGGTTCGCACTTGTTAAGGTCAACTTCAGTAATGGCTCTGCCGGTGAAATTACTGTCTAAGACTTTCTTGAGAAGGTAGTATGTGATCAGTTCTTCATCAGTTGGGTGAAAACGAAATCCAGGGGGCAAGTGGGCGTCACCGTTATCAATATAGCAATAGGACTCCATGGAAAGAAAGTTAAAAATAGCAAACGAAAGAAGCTTAGAGAGCAACAAAAAAAAAAACCCTAAAAGTTTGATGAGCTTTGCGAGAGTTATAAAGAACCCAGACGAGAATATTGCTTCCGAATCTTCACGAATCGGTGAAAATCAAATGAGAGGACGACAGGGGTTTACGAACTCAAAAGGAGAACTCAGGAATTGGGGAGAGGAGATGGGTTTGCCCTGGCTAGTTGTTGGGTTAGGTTTGGTTTGGCTGAGGCACAGATTATTATATCGGCTTTTCACAGATATTTGATGAATCGGGTGGCAGAGCGGAAAATGCGAAATAATAGGTATGGTATGGCTGCAAAAAATTTCTCTGATTTCTCTGCCCTGTCCTCTTCTGTTCCTCTTTACCACTCTCTCTCTCTGCGCTACTGACAAGGCCCTTATCATATCCACATAGCTGGAGAGGGGAAGAGAGAGAAACGGAGTGATGTATGTGTCCGACGGAGTGGGCTCTGGGGTTCTGCTTTGAGTATGCGTGCGTGCGTGAGAAAATGTGCAGGTATTCCTGTGTCAGTGAAGAAAATAGAGGAAAGGGAACAAAAAGTAGTTTAATGGGAGAGAAAGAGAGGGAAGATAAAAACGAAAGAAATAGACTTTCACCATGTATATATATCAATAAAGCTGTTTCACATCTCCTCTGTCAGCACAGTACATGTATTAAATAATCAAAGAGACACAGCCAAACCATTCTTATCACACGCCATCTTATTTCTTCTCCACAATCTTGCTTTTTGTACGTACTTCTCTCTCTCTCCTCGATACTGTTTCTCTCTGAGATACACTGATTATCGTCTCTGTTTTCGGGCATTTGTCCGTTTGTTTGGATATTGGTGTCCAGGAGACGAAGTTCGAAGAGCATATATAGTTGCTGCAACCAATCAGATGATATGATTTCCCTTCCATTTTTATTTTTAATCACTGCTCCAATACTTAATTTTTCTATCAAGTTATACAAAGGACATTTTTATGATGCAGCAGGTACAGCAACACAAGACAAATGAAAGTTTCCCCAGGAGGTAGCTAAAACAAGGGGGGAAAATGAAAGTTTACTCTCACTGCCTGGTGGCTGGGATACCCACACATAATTTTACACGCATTATTTTCTTTCTTTTACGTTCTCTGCATGCCTTGATGCAAGATTATGTACGTGAACTTTTGAGGATGTTGTTATCTATCTAATTTGTATGTACTTTTTAATCTTCTACTTCCTTTGTGATCGTTCTTGTAGCAAAAGATACACAGGGTGGGACTGTGGCTGTAATTGTGCTGCATGTTGATGTTCCTTATCACAATAAGGCTGGGTTTGGATTCGTACAGTGTTTTAACTTATTTCATTTTTTTCTTTTATTATAATTTTTTAAATTTTTATATAAAATATAATAAATAATTTAATTTTTTTAAATCTCAATTTAATTTTTTTAAAATTTTTAAATAATAATAATATTAAAAAATAATATTCTAACAATATTTTATTTAATTTTTATTTTTTCATCTAAAACTATCTCACCTCATCTCTAAATTCAAATCAACTTATAACTATAATAAATATTGTGTAGAAAAGCGAGTGAGATATTTACATTACCAATCTCGCTCATTCCATTGATCTATTAAATTATGTTTAGATATTAAAGTGATTTTAAATAGTTTTAACTAAATAATGATAAAAAAAATTAATAAAAAGTAGAAAAATAATTTGAAATTCCCATCTCAGCTAACTTTAAAAGTTAAACTATCTAGGTTTTACTATTCTCATCTTCACACACTATATATTATATTTATTTTATTTTTTATTTTTTAATTCTTGTTTGTTTCATTATTTTTAAATTAATTGAATTATTCTGTTGATTATGTATATATTATATATTTAATAAAAATAAATATTATATATAATATATAGAGATGATAATAAAGTCTGTCTAATAACAAATACAATATATTCTGTATTATAAATGTAGACAATTTATTATTCAATTTTACACGAATTCTGAAGCTACGTGAGTTCAAATCATTATAAATGATTTCTCTGTTTTTTTTTTAAATAATCAGTATCAGGATTTCAACAGAGGAAATGATTAAATTAAGCATGCATATGTTTGCATTGAGCAATCCCATCCACCCATCACAATCAATGGGGTTGGGAGGGATTGATGCAATGGGATTTTGACACATCATGCTCTGATTTTGATTGCACAGCTCCACTTTCAGGCTTTACATCAAATCATCCCTCCAATCCCCCCTTGTGTATTTCTTTGTCGCCACCCATTTTCATGCATTTCCCTGCAATATTTGCACCAGTATTTACCTAACAAAATCTTTAAAAAATAAAAAATAAAAAACCACAATCCGTCGTACTTCATGTACTTATGGGACATAACTCGCTTGGAAAATCAATTGAACCGCACAGACCCTCGTTTAACCCGGCCGGTTCATTACGAATCCAACTAAGTAAAGTGCTCTCTCTGGTTTCAGACTTGCAGTAGAGCACACAACCTCGACTGAGTTGACTTTTTCACGTAAAAGACTTCCCTTTTTCAGTTTTTTCTCATTTTATAGCTTTTTATTTTCCCAAAAAATCAGTTTTTTTATTTAATTTATAATATTGTTATCTTTATAATACTATTTTCACGTGGATCGAGAGAGATCTCTTCGGCCTTGCGGATCACGCGTGACGACAGTCGTATGTCATCCCCCGCCGCCTCCACATACGGCGCGTTGTAGTGCGGGTCACTGACTTATGGCCACCACGGCTGGCCCATTGCTTAAAGCTTGATGAGCAGTACGCCCACCTATGGCAGCCGCTGTTCGCAACAATCTTGCGGTCCACACCAATAAGTTATGATCTGCCACCGTCCAGTTCGTCCTTGATCTTGACACGTCATACTCTCATTCTCTTCTTTTGGAGAGCCGCAACTTGTTCGGTTTATGGGCTTTTTCTATATCTGTTGAGAAGGCCCATATTTTTAGGATCCAAGGGCCGAAACTCCCTTTTCTTAATTATTAAACTTTGCAAGTGAAACAGGTTACCAGCTGTCTGACTTGCATGCATGAATCACCGTGCATAAAAAACAGAAAATGTTGTTAAGAGTATGGCATTACGATGAATGATATGAGATTAAAAAAATATTAAAAATAGTAATAAAATTATTTAAGTTATGATAATTTATGAAGTTTAGGAAAATGAGTAAAATAAATTAAATAAAAATATTATAAAGTTAAAATATTATTAAAATATTATTTTTTTAATATTATTTTTGTTTTCAGATTTAAAAATATTGAATTATTTTTTATGTTTTATTTGAAAGTTTAGAAAAATAGAAATATTAAGTAATGATTAGTTTAAAATTTTAAAAATTTAAAATTAAAAAATATTTGTATTTGAGAAAAAAATTAAAAGGGATGCTTACCTCCTTATCGGGTTGGACCTGACTTATCTCGAGGAACTAATTAAGTTGTGATTGGTGCACAAACCAATGAAAGGAGAAACCCATGGCCATGCGGAAAGAAAGTAGGCATGGAACGATGAGACGTCAACATTTTTTACATCACCCTGTATGCACGTATTAAAAGAGTCATGTCATTCTTAATCTACAGAAGACAGATAGGGATCTCAGAATTTTGTCTCTGAAGGAGCGCATAGAAAGTGATTATACTTGTTAACTTGCCATGAGGACGTGGTTCGAGGAGACCACACCAATGACCATATTAAAGATAATAACATTGTACCACATATAGAAGACAAGCACTTCTAACATAGGATATGGAGGATCACCTTGATAGCCAATATAAAAGCTGAACATTCAGTTAGAATTATAGACTTACAATCTCTTATACACTTAAATTCTCTTTTAAGATCTAAAAACTGAATTAGGCATCACAAGTATTTCATCACTCCTAAGTCTCAACTTTTCTTGTGTTGCAAGTGTGGAAGATCGGTAATAGATATGCAAAACATGTCGTCAAAATTAATTTAAGAATTTTTTAAATAGTATGAAATGACATGAGCTCTGTTTTCCAAACAATCCTCACAAACCTGAGTTCTTTTTTTTTTTATTTTTTTTTAACGGCCACGACGAGTACCGGGAAAATACAACTACTGAGTCTGACTGGATGATAACCTGGAATGGAGCATCATCTTATTGCACTGACCTCGTGGCTGTGGGAGATTCTTATCATTTCCGTGCTTCCAAACAGATACTTTTAATAAAGTACCAGCAATTATACTACTAGGATTCCAATGGTGTGACGCCCCAGGTCTCCTAGCAAATCAATCTTAGCTCCGATAGAGTGATTGAAAAGGGTATTATCGATAGAGTTTTGTTACGTATAAGTACGATCGCGCATTAATATGTATATCAATACTGATTTATCTATATTTAAAATTTAAATTAATATTATTTTTAATCAAATTTATTTTTTAATCAATCACATCATATTGATGTACAGACTAATATATAATTATGCTTACAATTATATTTTTCTTCATCGATATAGACTTTCCATAATTAATTCCTTCAGAGTTTACACGTATGACATACTACGAATGTTAACACACTGAGCATGCATGCATATTACTACTGATTGATTGGTGTTTGTTTGTAGATTTTTCAACAAAAGATATTGAAAGCCAAAAGTAAAATAATAATAATGAAAACAAATAATGTGATTGGGATTGTTGGATTAAAAAATAAATTTAAATTCAACATTACTATCGATTGATTGGATTTGTTTGTAGATTTTTCAACAACAGATATTAAAAGTCAAAACTAAGACAATAATAATAATGAAAAAAAACAATGTGATTGGGATTGCTGGATAAAAAAATAAATTTAAATACAACATTACCATCGATGATGTCATTTGGGATTTTGGTCGATCTGTTGGAGCAAGAAAAATCAACACCGTATGTCACAATCTCGTACTACATGAAATCTTAACCTAAAAATATGGATTTAAAAAAGAGAGACGACTCAGACAGATTAGGAGAAAATATTATAAACAGTCGCTATTTATTATTATATATTACATATCTTATAAAAAATATTTATATATCTTATAAAAAATATCTCTATATTTTATTAAAACTTATAAGTATGTGGTGTGCAATATAACATAAATAATGACCCTATCAAACCTCACATATCAGAGACAGCGTATGGTATTTGCCACGTGCACTGATAAGGACGAGGGTGGGATCGCATGCTTCTCACCATACTCGTTTGCAGATGACGTTGGAAGTTGGAACGGGTAGTACTCATTTTTGCACATGCTATATTTATTATTGTCTTCTCACTTTGAAGCCATATCAATTTATAACAGGGAGATCTCCACTTAACTTCCCCTGAGCTCCACTTCATCTGATTGCTTCTCGTGTAAATTATTAAGCAAGTCAAGTTGGATAGACGTTTAAAAATAGTCCTCTTTGTTTAAATATAATTATATGTATAAAAACTTATCTTTCTGATGAATCATCCCAACTTATCCAAATGGCATGCGTATCCGCAGCTGTGGGGGGAACTTTAAACGTACGTACGTACGACGTTACTTCTAACCTAAAACGTAGCTATTCTCTATAATTGATCAGTCGTTGTTCAGGGCTGTATCGATCGATGGAGGCCTAGCTAGCTAGCATTTCGCCGTTTTGTCTGGGCAGGAAGCTTGAGTACTACCTCATACTTGGACTCGCAGGTTATAAGTTACTGGTTTATATATACGTTAATTTATTGATGATTTCCCTCAAACGTTATCTCGAGTAGCAAGCATGTCTTTTAAGCAGCTTTAACCACTTAGTTAATATAGCAGCTAGCTAAACTTGCATGATTAATATTCATGGCTCAATTTGCAATTGATTTTACACAACAGTACTAGTCCTGCATGGTTCTAAACATGTTCTTCAGTCGATGATGATCATGAGTTGGTGATCTTCGTTCGGGTATCATGATTAATGTGTTTAATTTAGGATGTCTTAATTACTTTGTTGGGGGCCGGGTACCATGATTGATGTTGTTTAATTTAGGATGTTAATTAGATTGCTTGAGGCTGACGTTTGAAGTAAATTAAGGTATTGTTTGTTTTCATATATAATTTGAGATAAAAGTTAAAAGTTGAATAAAATATTATTAAAATATATATTTTTAATATTATTTTTATTTTATAATTTAAAAAAATTAAATTATGTATTTTATTTTATATAAAATTTAAAAAATTATAATAATTAAATGAGATAAAATATTTATTGAAAAGTCGTAGCTAACTAGGTGGGTAGAGGTTGAAAGGATGTTGCTCAATTGGTTGTGTAATGTCGTGTTATGGGTCGCTGTCTGCGTATGAATGCATGCAATTGAAAAATGTATCTGTCAGTTTTGAGCTGCAGTACTCAGCTTGTTTTCTTCTTCTTTGTATTTTCGTACGTATAATAAAAATATAAAATTTTTATATATAATTAATTTTATGTATTATATTAATATGATTAATTATATTATTTTTTTAATATAAAATAATTAATTTAATCAATCATATTAATAAATTATATAAAAAATATATAAAAATAATTTTATATAAATTAAATAAATTCTTCAATCGTCTATACACCACCACTACAAAGGATACGCCCTGTTGCAGCTCTTGAATCCTTCGGAAATCACCCTATATTTCGCAGCTGATGGACTGTACCAACAATCGTTGCTTCGTCGCATGTTGGACGCCATATAATCGTTGCTTATGCTGGAACTCAGCTAATGTCTATAATCGTTGGCTTTACAGATGTTTTCCATCGTTTTTTACTGATGGAAAAAACAGAGGAAAGCCGTTGCAACTGCTTTGGAGGACCGATTGTAATCGCTGCACTTAATTGTTTGGGTCGATTTACAACGTCGCAGTCCCAGAAAATTCCCGCTGCAATTATCGATTGCATCCTCAACGATCTACATTTTCAATATTTCGCAAACCGCGTCCATTACAAATTCAAATTTTTACTCTGTTCTGGCCGGGTTCGTTTACGGCATTGAAGGAGATGAGGTGGAGCCCGATCCGTGTGGGGGAGAGCAGATCGACGGTGAGAGAGACGGTGAGCTTGTGGAGGGGCTGTGGAGCATGGGAGCGGCCGTGTAGAGGGCTGACTGAGCGGTGGTGCTGCGCCGTGGAGGAAGGCAGCGCAGGGCCGGAGTTGAGAACAGGGGGCCGATCCGTGTGGGGGAGAGCAGAAGAGACACGGCCGAGAGACGGAGAGCTTGGGGGGGTCGACGGACCTCATTTGCAGGAGGTGGTGCGTCGGCTGAGGAGGCGGCGGCTGGGAACCCATGCCAACTTGTTGGACTTCGACGGCGGCTGGGAACCCATGCGAGAGAGGGCCGGGCTTGGGGGGGTCGACGGCGGAAGATCTGTAGACGGCGAGAGAGGGCCGGAGCTTGGTTGGGTTGCCAGCGCGGTGGGTCGACGGCGGAAGAGCTTCAGAACAGGGGGCCGGAGAACAGGGGGAAGATGTGAAGATCGATCGGCCAAGTGAAGATCTGTAGGGGGGGAAGTGAAAAACAGTGGGTATAAATAATTAAGGCGCACGGTTTTGTTGACTAATATCCAAATCGTTGCAAAAGTTTTTTTTTTTTTTTTAGATGTTGCAGCGACTTTTTTGTTGCAACAAGTTCAAAAATCGCCATAAAAATTAATTTGAATATTGCAGCAATTTATAGTCGACGTAAAAAGCCAAAAAGTGCTGCAAAAGACCAATTTCGAATTTTGATGTAAAAAATTTTGCAACCATATAAAAATTGTTGCAAATAAAGATTTTTTGCAACAATTTTTGTTCCATCAAACATAAAATTGCTGGAACAAGACCTTATTCTTGTAGTGCACGTTGATGTATAGACGATAGAAGAATTATCAAACTTTATGGTTGCGAAGATATAAAATTAACGGCCATGAAATAATTGAGATAGAGATGGCTGATCTAATGGCGACCCATACTTCATGGCAGTGATGGCACAAATTGGATCGACATACAGGCCTATAGATAGCTACTAGGTAGTACTTGGGTTTCGGCGTTTTCTTAATCTCCACGATCATCAGTACTACCTCATCAATTAGTTATCAGTTACCAGTAATTCTACGTATCAGTTATTGTAGACAGTTCATACTCCACATTTCTTACAAAATAATCCATCATTTCATTTTCCCTATCCAACTTTCTTTAATTTCCCCCTCTCTCGTAAAACACCCCCGTCTCTCTCTTCAAGTTCTCTCTGTTCAAACTTTCTCTCAACTCATTGGATCTCTTTCTTTCTTCAAATTCCTCTTTCTCCCTCATCGACCCCTTTCTCTCTCATCGTTTCACTCTCTATTTCAACTCTCTTCAATCTCTCTCTTATCTCTCTTTCATCAAACTCTCTCTCATCTCATCGGATCCCTTCTTTCTCTCTTTAAATTCTTGAAGCCTGAGTTTCGGAAGGAGGATTATAAGGTACGAACCGGTTCAAAACTTAAAATAAAATAGAAAAATTACTTTTTAGTGTGCTACGGATAATGTGAAACAGTGGCCATGAGAAGCTTTTTTCATTAGTTATTACTTAGGACAACCATCAATCCTACAAGTCTAATTATAATCTAGCTTAGGTTCTGTCCAATGACCTGACTTTAATATGACAATGAATTCCTAACTAAAATCCTGGCCTTCTTAGATAGTGAAAACGATGGAGGAAAAAGAAAAACAATAGAAAGATGCCATGACCACTATCTTTAAATTAATATCCAACCCTCACCCCACTTCCATCACCACCTTAATTAATTCTGACATACACATGGTGACATGCATAATGAACTTCCCAATCAACTCAAAATATCGATATCCCATCGACTGTTTTTAATATGTTATAAAAAGTTGGATGAAAGTTGTCGGTGCATATCTAGAATAATTAATTATTATAATTATAAAGAGCATTTCGTCGACTATAACTTTTTATTAGAAATAGAATTATTACGTTTAAATTCGATAATAAAATTTTTTCTAAAGAAAAATTAGATACACTATATTATCATTTTATTTTCATCATACTATATAAAATGTGGCATATTCAAGAATTATCTAGATGAAAATAAGATGGTAATATAGTGTATAACGTTAATTATAAATATATAATATGAGTAATGTTATACACAGTCTTAGAGGATATGCAAGTTTCACGTATTTATTTTTAAAAAAATTAAATCTATTGTTAAAAATAGTTTTTCCTGTAAATATCATATGAAAAATGAAAATTCTATATATCATATTACTATTCTACTTGCATCCTACTAATATATGATGTGGCACATTTATCATTATTAAATGATCATATATAGTGGGATGTAAGTAAGATAATAGTGTAGTGTATAGTATTACTCTATGAAAAATTCTATATATTGTACTATTATCATACTTGCATTCTACTAAATAAGATGCAATACATTTATGATTATTGAATGATTATTTATTACATACTTATTTATTATCAAATATTGATAAATATATTATTTTATATATAATAAAATATAAATAAAATAATAATGTATTGTATACAATTACTTCTTGTACCCTAATTACTTCATCCTTAAAATCTGTCGCTCTGGCGGCACTTTAGTTTACGTGAATATGTTGGCTGAACACGTGGCCTATATGTACGTTACCAACCCATGATGGATGGATGGATGAGAAAAGACAAATTGATGAACGTCTTGGGTCTATGATATTTAATCGGGCATGATTAATCTAAATTAAGGTTTTGGGCCCATCTAGAAATATTAATTTTAATAATAATTATAGTTAAAAAGTGCCCATCAACCATGTATACATACTAAGCTATTACAAATTGTATTAATTCAATTAACATGTTCGGTAAACGGGGCTCCTGTTTATAGTGGGATCTGGATCCATCCAAAGAATAATTATCCTTAAATTATTAATTTAAATTTTTTTTCATCTGATATGTCTAGGATTTTACCACGAATTCTACTTTCACTGAGCCCGGATGCAATGGAATGGGCTTGGGCCTACTGGATAGTTTATCTCAGGTTAAAAATAAAAAGTAACAAAAAATTTAAGTTTTAAATAGTAAAAATTTGATCTATAATTATTTTTATGTATTTTTTATATGATTGATTATGTATTAAACATAATTAATACAGTCAAATATATTAATAGAATATATAAAAAATATGTAAAAATAACTTGACTTTATATTACTCTTCAAATAGATACATTATACATAAATCTTTTGTAATAAAATAGATTTTATTAAAAAGATATTTTTTATATTTATTTAATATAAAATAGAAAGAAAGAGATTGCACGCAATTTGAATCTACGATAAAAGAAAACAAAAAGAGGAAATTGTCATCTACTCTGACAATTTTTTATTTTCGAGCCTTCAAGTTTGGGTAAATACAATTAGTGCCCCCGTACTATTATTTTGGTTAGAAACACCTTAGAATCTGAGTTTGCGTTCATAAAAAAAATTTCGTTGGTGTTTGTGGTAAAGGACTGAAACCCACTCGTCCACGTAACTCCTCAGAGTCCTTGTTTTGTTTCCATGCAAAGCCGTCCCACTTCAACGTGTGGATTTCGTGCTGTTTGTACATATGTTCACCATTCTACAAATAATTCTGACTCTGTCTCTCTCGGTCTGTCTCGCACTTCAACCCAGAAATCCGAAGCCGCAGCCCCCCCAAATCAAGAGTCACAGGCCAAAAACACCAGAAAATACGGGGAAAACCCATGGAAAATGGAATTCTCAATCATGGAGTGGACACGGCTTCAACCATCACAATCAAAGGTATCCTTAGCCTTTTAATGCAGAGCATCGATGAGAACGGCAACAAGAGGGTGATTTCCTTGGGCATGGGTGACCCTTCTGCTTATTCATGCTTTCACACCACCCATGTTGCCGAAGAAGCTGTCGTTGATGCTATTCAATCTGAGAAGTTCAATGGTTATGCACCGACTGTTGGTCTTCCTCAAACAAGAATGTAAGATTTTAGTCTCTGGGGATATTACTGATGCAATTTTGTTGATTATGTTCTGTGTTTTCGAGGGTTTTGTCAGCGGTTTTTGAATTTCTTGATTTTATCGAGCACGAGTCCTAGTTATCTCGGAATGCTGGCTTCGGCTTGTTGGATTCTTTGTGCGGCAGCTTCGTAGGGATTTGGTTTTAATTTGGGATGTAATGGAGTTGAATAGTTGAGTTATTTTGTCGGCACAGGACCTTTCAAAATATAATATTTTGTTTGAATATTTTAAATTAGCTTTGTCTTATTTGAAACGAATGATACTTTGGAAGGTTAAATAAAATTCTGATTAAAGTCATGAAATGAAAGTAGTATTATTTGTACAAGAGCTATATTTTTAGAGAAATGCTATTCATCTTCTTCACACCACACACCAATATGTGATTTATTATTTTTATCATTCTATTTAAATACACATATATTACATATCAATATGTCTATATTTAAATAGAAGTGTAAAAATAATAAATTATATGTTAGTATGTGGTGTAGGAGATGAAAAGCAAAAATTTTCATATGGTTAACAATACACGTTTTTAAATTTTTTTTTTCTAGAAAGCCAAAATGAGAAACATTTTAAAAATGTATTTTTATGAATAGAAACCAAAGTATTATGTGAATCACCCTTTCTATAAAGAAAAATTATACTCAGCATCTTATACATCACACGTCACACCTTTTTTTAATTTTTTTTTTTTAATAACAAGCATGAAGTGTATGGATGATGAATATAACAACTCAATTAGTTTAGCAAGAATAAAATAAAATAAAAAATATAAATATGTGGTTTAGAATCGGTGAACTATAAAGAAAATTATTCGCTCAGCACAGCTTAATTAGTTTTTCCAACTTTTTATTCTCCCTTTTCCTCTAAATAATTTGCTAGCTTATATATTCAGTAATATGGCTCTCTTTTCTTAGGTTTTATTTATTTATTTATTTTTAGTGTGTATAGGCGAAGTTCTTTTCTAATAAAACTTCTTCTTACTTGTAAAAAAAAAAAAATTTGGCTCTTTTTTTAATTCAACAGAGCAATCGCTGAGTATTTGTCTCGTGATCTTCCATACAAGTTATCTGCTGATGATGTTTTTATCACATCTGGTTGCACACAAGCGATTGATGTTGCGCTGGCTATGCTTGCCTGCCCTGGTGCAAATATCTTGCTTCCAAGGCCAGGCTTCCCAATTTATGAACTTTGTGCTGGTTTTAGAAACCTTGAAGTTCGGTATTTTGATCTTCTACCTGAGAAAGGCTGGGAGGTTGATCTTAATGCCATTGAGGCTCTTGCAGATCAGAACACAGTTGCCTTGGTAGTTATCAACCCGGGGAATCCTTGTGGGAATGTTTATAGTTACCAACATCTAAAGGAGGTTAGTAGTTCAGGGTATGGCTTCAAGTGCCAGAAACATGCTTTCATTCACTGTAAATTGTAGGCATTGTATGATAAAGATTGGTGTTACTGGCTAATTGTTTGTATACTGTACCTAGATTGCAGAAACTGCAAATAGGCTCAGAATTCTTGTAATTGCTGATGAAGTATATGGACACCTTGCTTTTGGGAAAAATCCGTTTGTGCCAATGGGAGTTTTCGGGTCAGAAGTTCCTGTTCTCACTCTTGGGTCTCTGTCTAAGAGATGGATAGTGCCTGGTTGGAGACTTGGCTGGTTTGTGACAACTGATCCCGCTGGCATGTTTCGGGAACCCAAGGTCTCTCTTTCTCTCTGATTTGCATGAAGTTGTTATAGTACACCTTTGGTAGGGCTTCATACATGTGAACTTCATAATTTTCAACTATTTGACAATAATTCCATCGTCTACAAGTGGTATGGAGACGAGGTGGAACAGTCATACATTGCATTAAAAGAATCTATGTTCGGTAGGAATGACCTTCCTTCCACAACATTTGACTGAACTTCATCATTGTTACGTGTTAAATGTTTCGTTTCCGAACTATAAACGACATATAGTCTTGAAGTTTTTATAATTCTCACTGCCCACAGCCAAGATTTAGTAGATTTTCGAATCTTGTGGATCTAAATGCTGTCAGTGATACCCATCACATATTTCCCCCCCTCCATTCACTTTGAAACTGTTGGTAATCCATACTACTATTTTTTGTTTCCTCAGATTATCGAGCGTATTAAGAAGTATTTTGATATTCTAGGGGGCCCTGCAACCTTCATTCAGGTTTGTATTTTATATGCTTGTTTTCAAATGCTAGAATACAACATAGTTTTTTCCTCTTTGTAAAATTGCTTGCGTTCAGATAATGCAACTCATAATTTCTGCCACCGACCTTGCTAATTCATACATGGGTGGAAACTGGGTTTTTGAAATATGTCAACAATTTATGAGCTTGAGCTAGACAAAGCTTGAACACAGTGTGCAGTGATGGGACAATTCGGAATACTGTTTCTTCTGCTTTGAAATATCTAAACTAATTTGAATTGAAAGTGCAAATTTTGGAATCAAGTATTGTCATGTCTGTAGTCCATCCGCTTGTTCTAATTTATCTTTCTTAATTGTATGTTTGGCGTGTTAGGCAGCAGTTCCTCGCATCCTTGAGCAAACTGAAGAGTTCTTCTTCAAGAAAACTATTAAATTACTGAAGCAGGCATCAGATACTTGTTATTATAAGATAAAGAAGATCCCTTGCATTACCTGTCCACACAAGCCAGAGGGATCTATGGCTGTAATGGTGAGAAGAGACTTTGCATTCCTCTTTTCATTTAGATTAATGGATTTTTTTAGAGCTAGTGTTGCTTATTTTGTTTTTCACATCTTTCAGGTGAAGCTGAATCTTTCACTGCTGGAAGACATCTGTGATGATATTGATTTCTGTTTCAAGCTGACCAAGGAGGAATCTGTTATCATTCTTCCAGGCAAGAATTGAACCATTAAACAAATTTCCATGTGTTTGCTGCATTCTTTAGTATTTATGATTGCTACTGTTGTTGTCTAGGAGATCCTCAATATCCCCCCTTTCAATTAAAATCAAATTCCATTACTTGTGATCCAAAGGGTAATGAACTTGCGACTATGAGATTTTGTAAATCTCTAAACTCTTCAGCATTTCCAATTTTGTTGTCTTCTATCCTAGTAAGGACATACACACACATACTCTGAAAGTCAAGGATATATAATCTTTTCTTCTATATTCTGATTGAAAAAGGCTTAAAATGCCACAATATTTCACTCGCAAGATGGTCCTAATGCTGAAGGTTAGAACCAGCTATACTTCATACTTCATAGATTCTGAAGGCATAGGATAGGATAGAAATGCTATTAAAATCTTTGATCACCTTTATGATAATGTTCAAAACATATGAAAATGGCTAAAACTTTCTGTATCCTACAAAAACGAAAGACACCTCTCAATTAATTAAATTGGCTGTATGCATGCATGACTGTGGTGTTAGATCCCGTATTCAAATTATTATTATTATCACGCCTTTTATAACTCATTATGTTCTTTATAAAGTTGATACAACAAACAATCCTTTCCAAATAACTTAGTTTCTTGGGAAAAAACTTGTTTGCTTGGGAAGGTTGTATCATACACCCACACACACGGATGGAGTGGTTTTACCCTGTCCTGTCGGTTAATTTATTTTGTTTCCACTAAATGTAAGTTGATCATCTTTTGAGCAACTTATAGCTGGTCAGGGGACAGTCTTCAGAGAAACAGGGCATTCAAGTCTGGGAAGATTGCATACCATTGATTTCTATTTTTTGTTTATCCTGGAGGAAAACATCATTAAGAACTTGAAATATACTGGTCAAAATACCTTGAAAGTCAAGGTCTAGCATTTAATTTTTTTTTTTTTCTCTTTGGGGGCAGGGGAAATCATTACATTTTTCAGAATAGTGGTTCTGAGTTGGTGAATGGTAACTAGCAGCTCTGTAATTACTAACTTTAGCATGACATCTTTTGTTTGCAGGAACTGCTGTGGGGCTAAAGAATTGGCTCCGTATTACTTTTGCTGTTGATCCTTCATTTCTTGAAGAAGGTTTAAGGAGGACGCAATCTTTTTGTCAAAGACATGCAAAACAGTTATGAAAATACAAACTACCAAAGGTTATGGCTTTTGTCAATTGTCATACAAACTTCCAAGTCATCCTTGTATTGATTTGCATTCATGCAAGGGAGACTTGGAAGAAACTTTCTTACAGTGCAAAATCTATGGAAGAAAGGGGTAATGTATACACATATTGTGGAGAATTATACAAACTGTCTCCCTCAAATTATACATCAGCTGTATGCAAACTTATTGATTCTGATATCTGATCATGTTCTAACTCTTGCTTACTTCTTATTTGATTAATATGTTCTTCAAGCCAAAATCAAAAACGATTTTTTTTTTTTTTCAAATGCTTGATGAACTAGAACCCCTAATTACGGTTTCTCCATCTATATATATATATATATATATATTGTATTTTCGTAGATCGCATATGTATTTTGCCGCCCAGTATATTCGACTTATAAGATAATAAAATCATCTGCAGTTTCGTAAATATAGGCATGTTTTCGAATCACGTAAATCTTGTATTTGTGTCATTACTTTCGTTTTTCACTTCTTCTCTTATCATTTTTAACACACGACTTCCACTCCAAACTGTAATGATGCAAATGACCCGCTGTGTAAACCATGGGCGTAGTTATGTTTTTGTCTTTATTTCTTTCGAATTAAACCCATGATTTCCTCTCTGTGGTGGATACAAATTTATAACTAGGCCAAGACAGATTTCCCAGCTCCAGTCTCTTCAAAGATTATGCATTCCAAACATGGAGAACAGACAAAACAAGGAAAGTACCAAAACGATTCTAATAAGCATACTAAAGGATGAGTGGGAACAAATTGTCTTCTTTTGATAATGCCAATCAGCTTGTCTCAGCTTCTGGCCATACTTAGTCGGGAGACGTAAGAAGTAAGAAGTCCAAAGAAGAAGGAAAAATTTAATTGTAAATATAATTATGCATTAATGTGTATCGATTTAATGTAATTAATTAAAAAATAGATTTTATTAAAAATAATATTAATTTAAATTTTAAATATAAAGAAATATATTAATATGCAGATTAGTAAGCAATTTTACCGCACACCCCGATGCTTCAGAGTTATCAAACAAACTAAAAATATAGTTTCTTTGACAAATGATCTAAAACGTTCTAAGCAGAACTACCAAGCGTTGCTGATCATCCGTGATCACCATCCCCAGAAATAAAAGTTGGAGTGGGGGAACTTTCGGTGAGGAAGCTAAAATCCACTGGGCTTAGCTACAATAAAGAAGGAAAGAAAAGCAGACAGAACAAAAGTCGGCCCCAAATACATTAGTCGTTTGCTTTGGTTTATTGTTTTGTTTCACACCGCCCTGTCCCAAGCACTTCAAGACAAACTTGCAGGCTTGCAGCTGTTATTTTATTACCCAAATGATCATTAAGCGCTGTTCTCATTCATCCTTCCTCTTTTATCTCCACCCTCTTTGTTCCTCACCGAATCATTGACCCCTTGGAAGCCATGGAAAAGAGCAGTTCTTCTTGTGATCAGAAATTAGGTATTTTTTATTTTTTTTTAATTTTCTTCTTGTTTCTCTTTTTGTGGGTGATTTCTGATTTGTGTGATTGTGATGATCATTAAAGTTGATGGGCTGCTCTGTGTTGCTTTTATCCCATTCTGTTTTGAAGATACGTTGGAGGTTGGAAATGGCAGTGACTTTAAAGTTCATATTTTTTCATCATCGTCTGAGGTGAGAGCTCACAATCCGCTTAATGCTTGCGTTATGAGTATTTTTTAGTGTTCTATTTGTTTGTTTACCTATCAATCTTTTTACTTCCAGGGAAAAAAAAAAATTTTCCATGATCCTGGGGTAATGATCAACTGACTAAACAGGTTTAGGCTTTTGGGATTTGTGGCTAAAAGAAATTTATCTGCTGTTAAAAATGCTTATGAAATACTGGGGGGAACATTCTAATTTATAAAGAATGAGAGGCTAGAATTTCACATGGTCATGGTCTGGAATTATAAATCTAACTCAATCCAAGTTAGAATACAAACTAAAGCCAAGCTGTTGTTAGATAATGATCCTTGGGCAAAGGGTGAGTGCATTTTAAGGAAGTTCCCTGTATCCAACTAGTCTGATTCACTCTAGAAATTGTCAATATCATTTTGAGCTGGGAGGGCTTTTTTTTCTTCATACAAAGTATTTAGGGCACTAGCAACAGATGAGGCTTCCTTCTCAGCAATTTATGGTCAATTATATCTAACTTTTTAATTGCCAAATTTTCACTTTCCTAATCCATCTTGTTTTGCAATATCGCCTAAATATTCATTTGTCATTTATATCAGTTGCTTGAAAACCTGCACAAGAAGTGGAGTTCAGTGAAAAAGCAACCATATCCAGCAATGTATTCCAGTGTATTTGGTGGAATTATTCTTGATCCGGCCATGATGGTACTTCCAATAGATGATCACATGGTTCATCGGGGGCATGGTGTGTTTGACACAGCTATTATATTAGATGGGTAAGTTTGACATAGACATCCTTGAAATTTATATTAATGCATCTCTGTTAAGCAAAACTTGACTTCTAATGCAATCCTAAGCTTCTCTTAAACTTCCCTTTGCTCTTACTTGCATTTAGTTATTTTGGAGCTAAAGCTCGTTTGTTTTTTGAGCTATAATTGTTGATCTGTTTTAATTCTGCAGATACCTCTATGAGCTGGATGTTCACTTGGAACGTTTCCTCAGATCAGCTTCAGAAGCAAAGATCTCCTCTCCATTTCCTCGATCGGTCCTTCGAAGCATTCTTGTGCAACTGAGTGCAGCATCTCAATGTAAGAAAGGAACTCTAAGATATTGGTTAAGTGCGGGGCCTGGGGATTTCTTGCTTTCTCCTGCAGGATGCACAACGTCGGCATTCTATGCTGTAGTCATAGATGATGACATCTCTCAGCACAAAGACGGAGTTAAAGTGATAACATCCACTGTACCCATGAAGTCGCCCCAATTTGCAACAATGAAGAATGTGAACTACCTTCCAAATGTCCTTTCACAGATGGAAGCTGAGGAGAAGGGATCATTTGCTTCTATTTGGGTTGATGATGAAGGTTATATTGCTGAAGGTCCAAATGTGAATGTTGCTTTTATAAACCATGATAAGGAGCTTCTCATACCTTCGTTTGATAAGATCCTTAGTGGGTGCACTGTGAAGAGGCTTCTTGCACTAGCCCCCAAGTTGGTTGAGCAGGGTCATCTAAAAGCTGTGAGAACTACAAATATAACAGTGGAGGAAGCCAAAGGTGCAGCTGAAATGATGTTTGTAGGAAGCACGCTGCCTATATTGCCCATCATCACTTGGGATGAACAACCCATTGGAGATGGTAAGAATTGTCCCCTCTCTACCTTAGAGAACAGATGTCATTCCGATGCTGGCTATCAGTGACTCAAGGAATACATCCCCATACCTCTTCCCTTTAAATTTAATATTCAACACTGTTACTGTTGAATGCCATTTTGTCTAAATAATTTTATATATTTGATTTTTCCTAACAGGGAAGGTAGGAGAATTGACAATGGCACTCTCGGATCTGCTTTGGGATGATATGTTAGCAGGCCCTGAGACGCAGAGGTTACCTGTTCCCCATGTGTAGTCAAACCGAGTATAAAGTTGACAGAGTGGTTTCATCTTGCTTTTAGGTGCCTCATTCCTGTTATTCTTCTTGTTGCTTGTTTAAGCAAAGGCCTTCTCTGTCATTGTCTTCTTTTTTACCTTGAGTTGGTGAAAAAGTTTTTAATAAAACATCCACGGTTTGGTCACAGGGAATTTATTTATATAGCAGATGCATAACCTGGCAGCCACTTGTAAAATAAAAAAAAAAGTATATCCTGGTAGCCAAAAGAAGGAGAAACTGAACTGCTTGCTTTGCTGTATTTGAAACGCTAAGTTCCTGGCAGACCCTTTATTCGTATATGTGAAAAGCATTTGATGAAAACAGCTTATGTTTACTGAATTATGTTCGTGCATCTTTTTCTCTTCTAATAAATTTAGTCAGTCTAGGCACTTAAATGAGGGGAAGAAAAAACCACACAAAGAAAGATGTATAGCCATGAGCTTATTTTGTGGATGAATAGAATACAAGATACAGAGCATAGATTGTTCAATAAAAGAGAAACTACTAAAGATCACACTTCGAAATTTTCAATATATAGAGACATGACTTTTCACATCTAAGATATTATCTTACTCTAATCTGTGTTGAACTTCATCAGTTTCTCAACTCTAGGGATTTATTCTCACTTCAACCCTTTTTTCTCATGAAATCATGAAGGGTAACTAGAAGAATTTCTGTTCCCTGCCTGGATCAAAACTGCTTTGAAAATTATAGACAAGGAGTTGTACTTGTATAACAAGCACTGGGATACAATAAAATTACTCACTTTTTTTAAAAGGAGTGTGCGGTAGTTGCACAATTCATGATTGTATTTAGCATTACTCATAAAATAATAAAACTTAACTAATATTACAAACTGACACCTCAAATCTAATTAAGAACAAGCACTCAAACTTTGATAAGTCATGATTTTTTATTTTTTTGACAAAAGCACGTTCCATAATCTCATGGAAGAGAGTTACCATACATTGCAGCTGCCCGCATAGAATACAGCAGTTTTTCAAACACAATTAAGCAAGCAACTGTATACCAACATTCCAAGACTAAATAACCACCAAAGGTACTACTTTCCATTTAACTTTTACAAGTCATATTTCAAACAACCTTCTTAAACTCAATAAGCTTGACACCAAATCTTCTGATCAAACTCCAAGTATATGACCATTGCAAAGATAATCTTCCCAAAACCTTTCTTTCCCATGACTGCAATAGTATGTTAGCATTCCAAGACTAAATAAACACTTAAGGTAACACTTTCCATTTCATTTAGCTTGTGTAAGTCATATTTCAAACAACTTCTTAAACTCCATAAGCTTGAACCTCTAAAAAATCTTCTGATCAAACTCTTAAGTATATGACATTTCCTAGTATCTTCCCAAAACCATTCTTTTTTGTGACTGTAACCTTTCTCATCTTCGGTAGGTTTTATCTTAAAGGATGACAATGTAATCTTATAGCGTACTTCTAATAATACCACAGCTTGGTAGGTCTTAGTCTTGCCACCATCAGCAAGATCTCTAGCCTCAAGGGTATAAAACCTTCATAAACTCAACTCTACATTTGCATCATTGAAGCGATGGTTGTATTCGTCGATTGCAAGCTGTGAGTACATTAATGTCAAAACCTTCACTCTTCAAAACTTGTTCCCTGTAGGAGTAGGATTCCTCTATTGTCATGTCCTCACGGCCATCAACCTGTGAACCATAATAATGCGATGATGTTATTGGGGGGAGGAATTAAACTTTATTCTTTGTCGTAGCTGAATAATTTTCCAAGAGCAAGTTCTCTTGTTTTCATTGATCGATTTACAACCAATCTAAGGAGCCAACAATTAAAGAAAGAAAAACCCTGACATGATCGTCATAGACATTGATAAACCATGATTGATAATAGGATATGATACATAATACAAACATTCAAAAGAATCTGACTTGAACACCTCACTCACTTAAACAAAACTGCACACACCCTGAACTATTTCTCATTACATCAATAAGATCAAAGAATCAGCTGGTAGCCAACTCTTCCATGAATGTCAGTCATTGAGATGGCAAGAAGAAGTATATGATACGCATTTAAAAAATTCTTACCAAGAAGAAGTACTTAGAAATTAATGAAAACTGGATATATTAATATTTACTTATGCATCCTATTGTTAACCAGCAGATGAACAGTGTTCTAACTGATCTCCAAATACTGTATCCATATCAGAGATTCAGGTGTTATAAACACCCAAATATCTACAAAATAAAGGTCTGTATCCAAACGGATACAGGAATTTATTAAATCTCCATTCACTGCGGCACCTTGACAGGTTGTCGAATCTGGTTTCTACTAGTGGCACCACCACAAGATCTGATAGTGTGCTCAAACAATCATATATTAGGGGAAAGTAAGGGAGTGAATTTTGTAACAAACTTGGTGAGCAGGAAAACTTATAATTAGTTTGTGAGAAGTGTAAGAAGTATTAGATTTAATGTCACTCAGCAAACAAGTGGAGAAAGATGGATAAGAATAGAAGAATTAATAGTGACCTCCAGGGATTTTGTCGTTGCAGAACAACTCCCAGCTCTGTTCTGCATCCAACTAAATAACAAAAACTTTTCCCAAAACCATCCATTCCAAAGACCATCAATTCCAAAAGTCCAAAAGTTTGGGATTGAGCTGCCGATGTTATACGCCATACTTTCAGTGATTTTCCAGCATCCATCACTTCCATTTCTCCACCAAACTGGCGCTAGCGATACTGCCATTCAATGGATCCGGGCAGAAGAGATCGGAAGGAGAAATCTTCAAGAGTTGAAAAAGTTCTCAAATGAGGAATTGATATATCATGGGAAGGGAATCCTGCAGGAGGTGGGAGGAGTTTCTTGAGATTGGAGTGAGACTTGATTTATTTAAATAAATGCACTTTCTTTCAGACCGTTCAAAAAGAATCTGTCAGTAGTTTTCAACCCCTCGTTGTGGCCACTTAGAACGTGTTTAGTCGGCATCATGGTGTCTTTTTCTGTGTGGAGTAAATGAGAGTAATGACATGTGTGGCCAACTTGTGCGACTTTTGTGCAAAACATGAATAGAGAATATGCTGCAGCCTGCATGTTTCTCGTTTATTTTTATGGATCATATACTGTAGCAGGAAGCGTTCGGCCATAGAATCTATGGCTAACAAGCATATTTTACTACTTTCGGCTCACAGATGATCCAAAAGCCCATTCCCAACTACGAGTTTCTGAACAACCATTCTCGATTAGTATGTATGCACAAGTCCATGTTCGCTCGAGAGGAAAGAACAGAGAACTGAAAAAATAGGTTACCAACAGTCCGGACCTCTTCGGCTTAAAAGAAAAGAAAGGTTAAAACACAAACACACCCTTCCCGTTCTATCTATAGCCTTCACTGCTGCTCCTTTTAATTTTGTTTCTTGCACTGGTCCTCCTGCTTCAAGCCCACGATTACAATTGAAATTACTCAAGCACAAAATTGTTACTTCTAATATATCAGATGTCTACCCAGCTGGCCCAAATTGAACAGCCCCATGATATGGGCCAATGGATCAAGCCCAAACATGAGCCCATACCAAGTCAAAGGGATACACGCCCACAAGTCAATGGTACAAGAAACAGTTTGAATAGGGTAAGCTACTCTCGTGATCTCATCCCCAAGGCCTCATTATTCTCTGTAGATTACTTGACAATGCCTTCGGCTGCTAATGCTTCAATGGAATGAATGACAAGCAGGACATAGGTTCTCTTCCGAGCCTTCTTGGCTCCCTGACCACTCCTATGACGTTTCCTAAACAGCTGCTTCAGTTACCTGGCTTGTAAAGACAAATCCAACTCTTAAAGACTTTCCAGCGATACCAAGTAAGATAGTGTGCACAAAGAAACTAACTGCCAATATTACAAAGCCAATTCCTGATAAGTTAAAGTGCTTAAGGTGTCTATTTCCTATTATTCCCCTTCGTTCTCTCCTTTCTCAGCTATGCTTTTCTTTTTAATCATATTTTTTTCTCTTCTTCTGGTTTTATATCCTTGATCTGCGACTTTGGCTCTACTCTGCCCACCACGCCAATCTATGCTATAACATCCTTTTCATCATCCATCGCTATCTGAGTTTCCCTATGCCTGCTATCACATACATCCGCTAAGGTGAGGGCTACCAGAGCAGAGGAGCTATATGCATCATCACATTACGTGATTGAAGTGCCTCATGCGCCCCATGATCTTACAACCATTTCCTTGTTAATCGGTGGCTAATTGGTTAGCTATTGCTTTTTGTGACTAGCAGTAGCTTCCTCACTTTTGCCCTTTCCTCTTTTTCTTTTTGGGTTTTGGGAGCACGTCTCTACATGTTTTGGTTCTTCTCGATTGTACACATGCCAATCTGCACATACCATACCCCATTGCCCAATTTGCCATACCCACCGGTATAAGACCCACACTGTTACCTCTCATGTGATAGTTTTAGCATAGTTATTGTTCAGACTAGGGTGAATGTCCCAATTTTAAAATCCTATTTTGATTGTTGTACCTTGTTGTTTGGGATTGGATTCCCCCAAATATTGTTTAAGAGGCAATGCGTTGAATATATAGGATCCACAAAAATATTTCAAAAATAAAAGAAAGAGAAGTTTCATTATTCCCAATACAAATTAGTACGTAAAATTTCCCCACTAGTCACGTACCTCAAGAAAGCATTCAAAAGGGACTCTCACGGTCACCCCCCACCAAAAGAAAAGAAAGAAGGAAATTCGAGAGGGAGAGAGCAGAAGGCGCAAGCCGGGGACATTCCCCACATATTACGTACGATTAGCACACGAAGCGTCTCACAACAACGTTTTAAAGAGACCCAAACGCAAGAGGCAGCGGGACAGCCACGCAAACACAGCACAGCTTCCTTTCAAAATTTGTTCCTTTTTTTGAACTAGGGTTAGCTTTTACGAATTCGCACCCATGGCTACACCGATACCAAATCCACCGCCAGAGACGCTATCGGAGCAAAGCGATCCCAAGCCAGCGTTGAGGAAGCCCGAATTCAAGAAGGTCGATCAGTTGAAGCCCGGTACTGGCGGACACACTCTCACCGTCAAGGTCCTCGCCTCCAACACCGTCTTGGCGAAGGGCCGGTCCGTCTCTCAGCATCTTCGCCAGACCCGTATCGCCGAGTGCCTCGTTGGAGACGAGACGGGCGCGATCATCTTCACCGCCCGCAACGAGCAAGGTATCTCATTTTGTAGTTTCTATGTTTCATTTTTCGTTCCTTTTTTTTTTCAAGTTTCTGTTTGGTTGACAAGAAATGTGAGGGTACACAGAGGAAGGTATTGTGCATTATGTGTTTTCTTCTTTGGATTTTAGATTTGCACACGCATGCGTGTGTATCGAGTATATGCTTCTGTTGTTTGGTTTTTGCGAAAATGGAATTATTATGGGCAGAAACCCGAAAGAGTTCTAAGTGGGCATTGATGAATGTATTGCTTACCTATTATTTACGTCATTTTGGGTAAGTTCGGACCTCACTAGTTGTCTATTTTAGTTTTTGCATTGTTTAGCCGTCTTTGCTATCACTATGCGTTTGTTTTTTTTTTCTTGTGTCTTTTTGCTTGCTAGAAAATTGTGGAAGAGGGAGGAAAATATACTGGTTTTGTCTTTTGTTTTTTGTCTTATATGCTTTCTTTAGAAGTGCATTTATTTTTTCAGTTTTTACTATGACAAAAGTAATGGGGTAGAGTTTTAGTTGTGCATTGATGAAGGTATTATAGGATTTATGATCAATTATTTGGATCATTGAGATATAAAAAGGGAGTACTGGGCTTATGTTTTTCGCTTCTTGGGTTGTCAGCCAATTGAGATGAAAGTTCTTGTGAGACTCTGTCTTCAATGCATGTAATGATGGAGGTATAGCAATGTCTGTAATTGATTGTTTGCAATACATCTGATTTTTTTGAAATTCGTCCTATATTTTGGTTTACACTACCAGTAATGGTGGAAAAAAACTTTCTATACCCTAAACTTTTATAGTGGTACAACAGAAATTATATCTTTTAATTGATCTTTGGAGGCCCAATTGCATAGATTCAATACTAACAAGTATTTTGTTTTTCCCCAAACCTATCTATATTTAATCGAATTAATTCATCAATAAACTCATTCGTTAGACAAAAGATAAGTTTGCATCCGCAATTAACAGTGTCTCAGCTTGCAGCAAGCATGATAAGGAGTGCAACAATGCTATCAATTAGCTTTGTCAGTTCCACAGTTTAACATGATTGCTTGCCTAGATCTCAATCGATAGATGTGAAGAGACCATGTAACTCAAAGTTGTCTAAAAACACCTATGACTATAATTAGTCTATGTACTAGATACTCCATATATTTGTAAAATGGTACTGAAGCATTCTAGCTAGACATATATGGGAAAATCAATTGGCAGAGTTAGGATTGCTTGTTCTGCAGTGGGATTTTGTGCTGTCCAGTCAAATTATATTACTTTTTGGTTGAATGGTTTCACACTCTCAAGTTGCGGTCTAATTTCAATGCTTTTCCTTTTTGGTTTTGAAGATTTCTGTTAAGGATTTCTAGTTTCCCCCCAAATATAATGTGAGCTACAAAATGTGGGTATCTCTTCTTTATTCGTTAATCCTGCATCCCCCAAACCTACACAATGTATCTCCAATATTTTATTACTATGACATAACCACCTTTACAGTCACTGCATTAATTTTCTTGGGCCATGTATCACAAAGAAAGCTGATCCCAACTACCATTGGTGTTTCTGCAATCACATATTAAATCCACCTGATGATTCTTATAAGAAAAAATCTTCCTGATTATTAAAACTTCATATTATTGCAGTGTATTTTCAGTCCTCACTCAGGAATTTCCTCATGTTATGAACTACTTTGGGGAATCATCTGTGATGGTCAATGAGGTCTAGGTCAATGAAATCTCTTTCCTTGCAAGCACAGGGTGGAAGTGACATAAAATGACTTCTTCTTATTATTCTTGTCATTATTGTTGTTATTATTATTATTATTTTAATAATATTAAAATCATTAGTTTTTTTATTTTTAGCATACTCTACGAGGCTTATTTTTTGGTGGCTGTATTGTTTCCCCAGTGGATCTGATGCAGCCTGGCGCAACAATTATTATCCGTAATGCAAAGATTGACATGTTTAAGGGATCTATGAGGCTAGCAGTAGACAAATGGGGTCGGGTTGAGGTCACCGAGCCTGCAAATTTCACTGTCAAGGAGGATAACAATCTATCTCTAATTGAATATGAGCTGGTGAATGTTGTGGAGGAATGACTGGGATCTTTTGGCAGATAATATATTGAGATAAGAGTAGGGGCAGAGTTTTCAAGGTTGTGATTATCTGTTCTAATTTCTGGTAAATGTGGTTGGAACTGGTGTTCTTGTTTTCTAAAATATGACTACCATGACAAGGCTTTGTTAGGTATTGGCAGGGACAGCTCAGTCCTTGCCTAATCTAGAAATATGAACAACTTCAACGCTTTTGGTCAGGCTTTTAACGCTTTTGTTTAGGCTTCAATCATTTTGCATGCATGTGTTGACATGACTCTACACATTTCTGAGGATCCTTTTTGTGGAGCATTATTATACAATTAACATGACCATGGATGGTAAAATCCAAACTGTGTTCTTTTGAAATCCTATTGGGGAATTTGGTTAACTTTGTTTTTTCTTAGTGTTGGAGACTACTGGACCTGATTGGGAAGCATAAACTAGATGTTGTTATATCTAGGACAAGAAATCGTACGGAGGTTCAATGCCATTCTACACTTTTTGAGTACTTGAGATGAAATATAACGGTCTAGCTTAATTAAACAAGAATTCACATTCTTTGACAATGCTCGTGTGTTGCTTCAATGTGATTTGTTCACAATTTTAGAGCCATGGGAGCCAAACAAAACAAAATAGAAAAACTTCATAGTGATAATTAAGTAACTAATTCAATGCATATATATATTCTGTTTCCAGAAACCTACCTTTAATTACGTTCGTGATCACTTGGCGTGCGCCGTCCTTCCTCCAAATTCCACTGACAATCTTGCAGTCATGCTTCACAGCTTCCGTCCCAGCCAAGACGACTGGCGACACCGGAAGCTCAGGATGTTTCTCAAACTCATGTTCTAAGCACCAATTCACCGAAGGCTGGAATTGGTCACCAACATTAATAGCATTAGCAATAGTATAGCCTGGCCATTGCTTCGGCGTTACGAAGCCCCCCAGTAAAATCGTCCCCTGCCCGGCCACCAGGGTTTGCACTGAACAACCGTCAAGGACCTTCTTCAATAATGGAGTCCCGACGTGGGAAGCGTTCTCGTAGTATAGAATGATCGAACACCCCTTCATGCAGCTGCGTTGCATCATATTCCGTGCAACGTATATGTAGTTAAGAGTGCTAGTGCATGGGCAGTCATGGCAACCTTACCATTAAGGCTGGTTCTTCTGTTTTTCTGCATAAGTTTCTGATCAAATTTCCGTCGGCTTTTGCAAGAGGAAAGGGTTGGTAAGGCAATTAACATGATGAAGATGCAAAGAACCCTAAGAAAAACAGTAGTACTAGGGAAAGCTGCCATATGTTGCAACAGATATTGATTCGTGAAATGAAATGTACAGGTCATTTTAATTTGTGTAAGCCAGGTTGCAGTGCATTGATAACATCTACATATCCAAAGTCTTAAAGATTTACATGATTTTGTGTGTTTTTGGTATGCACCATGCAGTCTAGATTTTGCTGTACTTTACAGAAGAAAGCCATTTCATAAAAGATTTATAAATATCCACAAAAATGGAATTGCGTACGAGGTTGTATATCTGTCTTCTTCTTCGTTACCATGTCCATCCAGTCTTAAATATTGCCATAAATATTTATTTATTTCTAGGTCTTTTCTTATACTTGACGACTTACGTAAAGTACATGTTTACTACTTTTATATATATGCATGCACTGCGCGCAGATCGATGCAGTTTTCTAATCAATTCAGCTGTGACATTAGTCCAGCTAGCTGTTTTGGAATGATTCTTTAATTTAAAAATTGATTTTATTAAAAATCTTTCTCTAAAGTATTAGTTGAAAAGTTATATTTATTATTATTTAATTAAAAGTTAAAAAAAATTATTATTTTTAATATTTTATTATTTTAAAATTTATAATAATAAGATAAAATGAAATAAAACATATCCATCCATTTAATAACTTTAATTATTTCATATAAATATTTTATTAAAATGTAGTCTGCATTTAAGAGATCAAATCAACCTTTCACATCTATTTTATCGTTTATTTTCAATTACTCGATCTCAACTGCTTGTTTTGATTTATTTTTTTAAATGGGAAAATGCTAGAACATATCAGGAGAAGCTAGCTAGCCTTCCTGCATTGCATCTTCCTTTCCTTGTACAGTAACATTTGAGGGTTGGCCGGCCAGTACTCCGGGCTGGATGGATTTTGCCACCCCGCAGTTGGGGTAGTACTGGTCGGCCACCAGTCCTTGAATATTTTTTTTAATTATTTTTGCTTTTATTTTCGAATAGATTTGATTATGTACTATATATATAACGTAACTGCTATATATAATAGTTTATAGATCATGAGTAATATATATCTTGCTTTCACTGGAATTATAATTTTGCACATGGCCTGCTTATCCCATCCGGGGCTATTGCACGCCACGTCCTCATTTCGAAGGATATTCGCTTTTTCAGGAAACATCCTATCTGCAATTATTTTTTGCAATAGTAGGAAAAAATGTATATAAAATTCTACTTACCATACTATATTATATAAAATATGATATATTTTGAGATGAGATACATTTATCATTGAGATGAAATTTGCATGCAGACTGTATAAACTTACCGCAAAAGTAGTGAACGATTACAACCTCTATTTAGGTCTCTACTACCCTAAAAAAGGGGCTTCCGTCAAGTTCGTGAAAGGCCCGGCTGATCTGGGTTTCATATAGAAATATATATTAGGAAGTTGCAGAAAATTAGAAAAAGATCAGAAGGCAAGAATTATGGGAGATTGCAGGCCCTTGGGTTTTTTGATAGGGTTACCCTTTGCTTTTGTTTCTTTGATCTTATCTCTTGTCGGAGCTGTTGTTTGGACAATTGGGTGAGTTTTTTTTCTCTTGCATTTTTCCTGATATGATGTTTCTTCTCTACGTACATATGTTGAAAAATTAATATTAATCTGTCATTACGAAATAAATTATCTTCTTCATTTTCGTAATTTAATTTGGAGAATCATTTTAAATTTGTTTGATGTTTTTGTGTCCATGATCACGTACCTTTTACTTTCGTACATATTTTTCACTTTTATGAAGTCTTAACGAAATAACGATGATGACAATATTGTTATATGCAAGCATACATGCTCGTCGATCATGATCATCGCTACTTCTGCAATTAATATACAGTGCCGGCGGCGTATCATGTGCAGGTCGGTGTTGACTTGTTTGTGTCCCTGTTGTATATGTTGTGCCGGAATCGCAAATTTGGCGGTGAGCCTCGTGAAGCTCCCAATAAAAATAATTCAGTGGTTTATTGATTTGATTCCTTGCTGATGATAATTATTTATATATAATGAATATTGATTTTGTACGAATGTTGTGATTAATTCATTATTATTTGTTGAATTTTTGGATCTTGATTTTCAGTTGTTGTCCTGGATGCTGCATGCAAAAGGATTTAAAAAAGGAAGTGCATGCATGCAAAACCTCATTAATTGAGTACTTAATTTAGGTGAGTTTCTTACTAGATCATGATCAGTTGATCAGGCACATTAAATCAAGCTAGATTGAATTAATCTGATCACTTGAGTCTTGCATGCATGTATGATCGTGAAGGGTCAAGGGAGTACTGCACGTATTCAAGAAATTAATTAAAAAAAAAAAATTGAGTTTTTTTAATTTATTAGCACCGAAAGGAACGTCCCAATCAAACCTAAGATGGTCCACATGCATGCATGCAATCGCGTTAAACCTTGCATTTGGAGATCATCAAAGAGATCATGGGAAAGGAAAAACAAATTAAATAAATAAGAACTGCCAATATTACAAGACAAATTCTTGGCTGAAATATGAAATGGAATTAGCCTGCATTCGATCGGAGTTTTGGACATTGAGTACGTAGTGGTACTTGATCCCAGTCGTTCGTGTTTTTTTAACTCTCTGATGGATCGAATTGCATGCGAGAGTACCATCGTATGCAGTACTCATGATGATGTTCTAGTTCCTTCATTAATTAAATAATTTTGTGTTTATTTCGGTAGGTGCAACCAGAAAAATATCAATTAATTCTTTATCAAACATTCGAACGTCTAATCCCAAAGTACTGGGGACGATATGTTCCGTCTCCGACTGTGCACAGGTCCTGTTGGATTTAGACGGGCGCCCCAATCATTTGGCAATGTGCATGCATATATCATATATGCCAGGCAACCACCGCTGTTCGATCCATCCGGCCGGCCATCTTGAGGCTGTGTCTCGGATTTGTGTTGATCGATCATGACCAATTCTACAGATCAGCCATGTAGACAGCCACACTGCACTTCATACAAAATAATCCATCATATCACTCTCTCCTCGACTCTCTTCAATCTCATCAGACCCCCTCTTTCATCAGACTCTCTCTCTGCTCACCTCAGACTCCGATCTTATCAAGCTCTCTCTCTCTCCCTCCTCAAACCCTCCCTTAACTCATAGGTCCGCCTTTCTCTTCAAATTCTTTTCAATGTCTTCGTTTTTATCTCATCCGACCCCCTCTCTCCTCAACTCCCTTCAATCTCATCAAGCTCTCTCAATCTCATCAGGCCCTCTTCTCTCTCTCATCTCAGCGGTCCCATTTTTCTCTCTTCAAATTCTTTTCAATTTTTTCTTTTCTTCTCAGCCGACCCCCTATCTCTCTCATCATTTCACTCTCTCTCCTAAACTCTCTTCAATGTCATCAAACTCTGTCTCTCCTCACCTCAATCTCCAGTCTCCACCGTACACGGCTTAGATGAACTGTGGGGCTGGGTTTTGGGAGGGGGGACATAACTCAACTGAGAGAGAGGGGTGGGGTTGTAAGGCAGTATCCGGTTCAAAACTCAAAAAAAAAAAAAAAAAAAAAAAACTACTTTTCAGTAAGCTGTGCAACGGATGATGCGAAATAGTTGCTGATAAGAAGTTTTTTTTCTAGATGAGAAGAGCATCCAAACCTTTTTTTTATGATGATCAGTAACTGCATCCATCTTTATATTGCTTGATCAGAAAAACTAAAGTGCGCGCATGATCACATGGTGCATGGCAAGCGAATGCAGATTTATTGAGAATTTGAGTTATTCCATGCATGCATGGTACTAATTAATAACCAATAACAGCAATATTTTTCCTAAATAAAGGAGAACTAAAAGATTCATACTATTGTTTAAGGTATGTGTTCTGATATAATTTTCAAGTTTTTAAAATGGAAATCTTGAGTTTGAAAGCCCGCTCTTCTGAATATATCTAAAAAAAAAAAATGCATACTATTACTATATATAGTACTAATCTGGTGATTATCTTATTAATTTGGTATTAATACTGTTTTAATTTAATGTTGTCCATCAACCATTAAATCATTTCATAAAATAATGCTATTTTAGGATTTATAAACTATACATATTCATTTATTACTATAATTTGATTTATAAGAGTTAAATTAAATTATCATATTACGTGTAAAATAATTTTAAAAATAAAATTATTAATTCATGCGGTACATGATGAACTCAATGATCATTAATTAACTGCCGATTAATTAATGCAAATCACCCAATGAGCTGGGCACCTGTATTTGGAAAGCCCACATCATAATTACCTGCTATCTTGTCAACATATTGCCAAGTTGAGAGGGCCGGCCGGCCGGGCAGCACGTTGACTGGCTTAATTTATATATCAGCTTTGTTACGTACAGTTGTTTCATGTAGTTGACATACAGTCGGCAGGACGAAATGAATAAAAAAAAATTATAAATTTTTTTTTATATTTAAGGAAACCTACATGAATTATAAAAAATTATAAAAATAATTTTTTTTTTCATGTAGGTCCCGTATTAATTTTTTTTTATAACCGATTACACATCGATTATATCTCCTAACTGCAAAAAGTATTTCTCTTTATATATATAAGGTCGTCATCATCATGTATTTAGACAGGGAGGAGCTTGTCACGATCTAAAACTTTGAAAGAGCTATCACTGTGAAGGCATTGAAATCTTCGCACAAATCCAACGATACATCCTAGCCCTAGCTAGTGTTTGATTGATCTCCAAAAAGACTGGGGCCAACAATATATCACAATCCAAAAGTGGTGCATGAACAGAGAGGTTCAAGTTTCCAACCACCAAAATTATAACGTCAGCGTGGGGAAGAGTGTGCCCCTCCCAACGACACAATATCATCGATGTAACGTATGCAATATGGGTTTTGGGTGCTTCTAAAGCCAATGCAAATATTTCAACATGAAAGACTATAGCTAGTACTACTGCGTATACTGCGCTTAATTTCCATGAATGCAAGTGGATCGATGATAAGGTACCATATATATTATATCCCAAGGCGGTTGTCTTGGGATCTGAATAGCATGGCTCTCAAAAGTAAAAGCAAAACAAGAAATAACGATCATGTTGAAAGTTGGATCTTATTATTTTATTTAGTTGCCATCTCCGAATGGTGCATCTTTGACACTGAATTCAAATATTTCATTCCCGTTTGATCTTCAACGTACTCTTAAACACTTGTCAATGGTCACAGGTTAAATTGCGTCACTCATGATCACAAATACAAGTCATATGTATAAATATGTGTGTGTATATATTATATAGGCAAGCTGCTAGCTTGGTAGGTCAAATTCTAACTTGCCTGCCGATGAGACCTTAAGATGCCAGTATACATCCATATCGATCTCATGTACGTATTAATTAAATTCATCCGTCTTATTGATCTGATTTTTTTATATATAAAATTTTTATAGATATTTACTTTTACATATGTTTTATAGCCTCGATTAATGTGATTGGACACGTAGACACGAAGCACCTCTAGATCTCCTCCTATTTTCTTCATAAACGGTTCGCGAGTTGACACAAGATGATCAGCATTGGTGTACGTAATTCCAGCTTACAATTATGAACAAGTGCTTTTAAAATATTTTTGACGTAAATCATGACGATCACAAATATATATTATAAAATAAATTAAAAATACTTATAAAAGAAAATAACTCATGATCTCAAACTCCGATAATGTTTTATACTTTGATGAGTAGGGCCGCCCCACATGAACCCCATGTGCATGCATGCATAAGAAGAAAAACCACTTTGCTATCAATTAGACCCGATAGACTCTCTCTCTCTCTCTCTCTCTCTCTCTCTCTCTCTCTCTCTCTCTCTCTCTCATAATCTGCAGTGATTTTTGGCCTCCATTTTCTTGGTAGGGTCTCCGAGCCTTTACACCCATCTATATATAGATACATATACACACAGCCTTGAAAAGGATGAAACCCCACTAATTTCCTAACCGAAAAGCGCCACCTAATTCACAATCATAATCCTCTGCAAAATCTCCCACAAGTACTCGCCATAGAAATATCCCAACAGGTGATGGACTTCTTTCGCAACCAAAACCAGAAACACCCACCCAAACACAGCATGAAAAAGAGGCTAAACCCCGACCAAGTGAAGCTCCTAGAGAGAAGCTTCACCTCCAGTAACAAGCTGGAGCCTGAGCGCAAGCTTCAGCTTGCAAACCAACTCGGTGTCCCCCCGAGACAGGTTGCTATCTGGTACCAGAACAAGCGAGCCAGGTGGAAGACCCAAAGCCTTGAGCTTGACTTCAACATGCTTCAACAAAAGCTAGAAAACGCATTATTTGAAAAGAGTCTGCTCGAGAAAGACGTGGAGCGGCTTAGAGGAGAGTTGGAGAAAGCACAAGAAATGGTTATTGCTCTGAAGCAAACAGGAGGCACTGATCAGGTTTGTTCTAATTCTGTTTCGTTTGAGGAGGCTGCAAGAAGCTCAAGTTTGCAGCAGGGTGTGAATTGTTCGGCAGAGAATTCGAAAGGCAAGGAGGAGGCCGAGGTTTTCCCAGTACTTGAGGACCTCTATGCATGTTTGATTGGTGTAGATGCAGGCTCAAGCTGGGATTAATAATTAAGTGGCCGGGCTGGGGTACTCATGATGAGCAAGAAATGTTTTTGGATATTTTGGTTAGAAAAGCAATTTAGCGTCGACGTTCCTTAATTTTGGGCGCACCGTTTGAACCCCAAGATAACAGATCTCCGCGCGTCCTCGGGCGGTAAGATCCAAAAGTAGACTAGGAATATGGCATGTTTGAGTGAGAATGATCATCAATGCTGATGTATTCAGGCGTACTGATCATAAACGATACCTGATGCGCGCATTGTATTAATTATTATTAACTATCTACTTAATTATAATGTGATCGATCTTGATCGATCCATCAATATATATTTTCAATTTTCTCTCAGGATGTTCTGATCCTTTCCACCCTTTGACGATCTGAAATCCAATAATTATGTCCTATTCCTTTTCACTTTTCACATTGCAAGAACTTCTAGCTAGCTACGAACTTCGCTATTATATACATGAGAGAGAGAGAGAGAGAGAGAGAGAGGAGCCATGCATCTTATTATATATATATATTCACTACAAAAAAAAAGGGTAGATTAGGCTATTTTTATTTCTACACTAAAATTGCCGGAAATAATCATATTTTTATTTTAGTTGAAATTTTGTGGCTAAATAATAAAGCAGCCGGAATTAAAGACCTTTTTTCGCGAGTTTTGGTCGCCGGAAATAGTAATGTCGTATTAATAACTTATTACAGCGACATGAATTCGCCACAATTTCTTTCTCCTCTTCATTTGACTTATTACCATGACTATAAGTCGCGGTAATAAGCCAATTTAAATCCCCCCTCCCCTGACTTCCTCACTTTCCCCCTCTGTATCTCTCTGTTTCTCTCTACCAATACGATTTAGCATTCTCAGTTCTCACACATTTTGGACCGTTGCAGCTACCGTCTTCTCACCGCCATTTTCTCTTCGACGCCGGTGAGCTTCTCTCTCTCTCTCTCTCTCTCTCTCTCTCTCTCTCTCTCTCTCTCTCTCTCTCTCGGATTCGGTAGCTACATTTCTCTCTCACTGTCTGTCATGGGGTCCACCATTTCTCTCCTTTTCTCTTTGATTTTCTTTCCGTTAGCTACATTTCCTTCGCACGAAAGCAAGCCACTCCAGATTTGTGATAGATTTGTTTTATTGTTATTTTAATCAAGGAATTTTCGATTTTAAGGTTTGTAATCAAGGGATTTTAAGGGTGAACCTATAGATATACAACAATATTAGTTTGTATTCTCTCAAATGAATTTTAAGAGAGTTGTTTGTTGATGTTTGGGGTCATTTTCATATCAGTTGTATTTTTTTAACTATTGTATCAAACTTACGGAGACCTGTCCATGGCCACTGAGACATGACTGCAACAAACGGGTGAGTTTTGAATCTCGATAGGAAATATGAGTTGCTTTTCCATCTGTTAGTTTAGATTAAGTTTATTGAGCTTCTGTCAGAACAAGTCTTGAATGTTTGGTTATAGATTTGCTTGTAGTTTCTTTAAGTTGTTCTTGCAGTAGGCCTTTCAGGCTGACAAAATGCCTTGCTGATTCTAAATCGCCCAGAAAAGCATATTAGTGTTGTAGGGTCTGTATCCATCTGGAAAATGATTTATTACTTATTTTGGATTTTTTTTAGCTCAAGCTGTGATGGAAAAAACAGTGTCATGAGGCTGATGTTACATTGCCCAGAAAAGCATATTAGTGATTGTTTATTCAAATGAGGCTGATGTTTCATGAAATTCTAAAAAAATATAAATATGATCACTATTAATGTCAAATGTTGGATGAAGTTGATTAACCAACATGCTTTTGCATGTGTGAGTACTTGGATTTCAAGTTTAATGTAAGAAAAAGGAAGAGGATGTATCTAAACAAGTAATGGCAATAGTTTAGTTAAAGGTAAAGATAAAATTTATCTAAACAACATGCTTTAGCTATATCATGCCTATACTATCATTAATACTTCTCCCTGTCTTGTGTTTCTAGGTCACAGCACATTTGTATTCTGTGTGCAAGTACTAGAATTATTTTTATGGAGTACCCTGTCACTCTCTGTCATGTGAATTTAATTGGGACTGATATTGTAACTGATATTTTAGGTTTCTGTGTTTTTGTACAGCCTTGGTTCGTATGATGAGACTAATAAAATAATTGGGAAGACGAAGTAGATTTCTCTTGTTCCTATCCACAGTATCTATTCTCCAAATGGTGTGTTACTAATTTTAGTTTTGTTGTCAATTTTTTTGCCTTCTTGTTATTTGGGTTGGTTTGTTATGATGTCCATGGAGTGCTACTATCAAACTCCATCTTTATATTTTGTATGTGCTTTGTGGGAAGTTATGTTATTATGTTGTAATAATGACCAACCAAACAACTGAAATATATTATGTATATGCAAGTTTGTTGGTAATTTTCATTCAGAAAAAATCAAATAAAAAAAGATAATTATAACAAAAAAAAACCCTAATCATTGGCAGCATCCAAGAGACATGTACGTGCCTATGGGATGAGGTAGTAAACTTTGAAGATTTGAGGCCAACAAACCTATTGGTACCATGTGTATGGGCATGTTGTGGCACTCACAGTCGCACAGATAGGGTGGCATGCATTGAGCACCACATACAGGGACAAAGCTAGGATGTTTATCTGATTGGGGCCAGCTCCAATATATATATATATATATATATATATATATATATGATGCTATCATAATTTCCTGATTCATTACGGAATTGTCGAAAAAATATACTAACTGCATGTAATTAATTAAGAAAAATATTTGGTGGAGTGGGTTTAGATTTTGAAAAGCTTTTCAAATGAGTTTCTACGATGTTAGCAAAATGAAGCGATCAGATTTTTATTTTTATTCTTTTTTTCTAGATTCTGATTTTGATATATGGGATTGCTTAGATATTTATATCTGTCTATTAAATATTGCTCTAATCTATTAAATATTTGGGTGGGTGGATTCTACAGTCACAAGTCAATGTACGTGACTAGCTAGCTCTTTTTATGCGTTTTCTCCTTCACTTATTTTAGGTTTTCATTACTTTTTGGTTTGTGAACTCAATTAATTGGGGGTTTATTTTTAGAAAAGTAGCAAACTGCAAGTCTCAAATCGATCATGATATGTATAGTAGTTAAAAACTTGAAATCTCTTACGGTACTATTAAAAAAACTTGAAATCTCATATTCATTGTACCCTTTCAAATAGCATCAAGTTTTGTCAACATTTTTATCGCATGGGAGCAAAGCCACGTGAGCAAGTCTCTAAGAAAGAGATAGAAACTTTTAAATTTGGTATACAGATCCACAAGTAATATGTAATAATAATCTCAGAACATTTAATAACACATGAGAAAATAATAATAAAAAGGATACAAAAATCTGGATACGAGTTATATTAAATAATATTATCTTGTGTTGTGTTGTTTTATTATTGTCACAATTACATCCTTGAACATTAGGCCCACTAGTGGCCCATGTCAGGGTTTATGCTTTCCATTATTTCTTTTAAATATTGATTGGTTAGGACATAGGTGAGTCCATGTGTGGAATCCTATTACAGAATTTATTTATTTATTTAATGATGTTTCTTGTTAAAAAGGGTACTGTAGCAACATCTATGAAAATTAAGCTAGGCTTACGTCCTCCTACATGGGAGTATCTAATCATGCTTGTTTGGAGTAATTTTTTCTAATGACCTATCCATACTTGTTTCTAGATGGATAAGAGTTAGATGCAAATCACTGATAGATTTGGATTTAGAGAATATGTTAAAGGAGTTAAAGAGTTTCTTACCTTCTCCCGGTCTCATGCTACAAGTAAGGCAATCCGTTGTCCATCTGTCCGATGTTCAAATAATCACTTTCGATCAATAAGTCAGGTAGAGAGACACTTGTTCATTAAAGGTATTGACAAGAATTATCCGGTGTGGATTTTTAATGGTGAGGAAGAAGATTTAATCATAAGTGATGATGATGATGATCTACATGATCCCGAACAAGAGGATGACTTCATTGATGACGTTGATGTTATGTTATGAGATATTCGGGCTAGGAAATTTCCTGATATTCCCATAACTGAGTCATTCCATGCTGAGGATTCGTCATCAGTTGATATTAATTCATCTCGCACTTTTAATCAATTGTTGGTTGATTCTCGACGTCCTCTTTATGAAGGTTGTACAAAGTATTCTAAACTATCATGCTTTTGCACTTGCTAAAGTCAGCTTTTCCTAATGCTCTTTTGCCAAACTCATATCAAGAGTCACGTAACTTGGAAAAAGGCTTGGGCTTTACTTACAACAAGATACATGTTTGTCTAAATGACTGCATACTTTATTGGAGAGAAAATGCCGATAAAGATGAATGTCCTAAATGTAAACTCTCTAGGTGGAAATTCAGCGGAAGTAAGAAGAGACGAATTCCTCAAAAGGTTCTACGACATTTCCCGTTGAAATCCAGGTTGCAGAGATTATTTATGTCACAAAAAACAGTAGCTACTAGTCTGCTACATGGGTTGGCGTCGTGTTTACTTATTCAAGTGTGAATGGTTCGACATCTCTGATTCCAAACGAGGGATACGTGTGGAACAACATCTTACTAGTGTGAATATGTCTCGTATGGCTTATAAAGACGACCCTTTTGTTTTGCGTGCCAAGCTTCACAAGTGTTTTATTTAAAAAATCGTAGCATCCGTGGTGATTGATATGTAGTGCAAAAGGTCATAAATAGAAATGTTTATAACCTTCCACGAGAACCCCTTATTGAAAATGACGCATCTGATTCTAGTGATGATGCATACCAAGAGGATAATTCTAGCGATGCTTATGTGAGTGTCCATGCTAATGACATTCCACTGCAAATAGACATGCACAGGCCTAATGTAGAGCTAGAGCAGATTGATATTGAAATGTTGGTAATGCAAAGGTCAAATTGGGATCACTTTGAGCAAGGTTTTATCAAGAATGATACTAGTGAAGACAGTTCTAATGACAGAGCTGAATTGGAGGGTAGCATAGAAGAAGATAGTCTCTCGACGGAGGATGAGATGAACTAACCATTTATTTCTCTTGAATATAAGTATTTTTTTCAATTTAGTATCATTTTGTGTAAGTTGCTTATTAAGTTTGTTATTTTTAAAAAAAAAATTTAACAAAGTTTATTGGTATATTAACTGTGTGATTACAAGAATATGTTGACAACTGAAAGAGGCAAAGGTAGAGGTAGAGGCCAAGCATGTGGCGTGAACTATAATGGAGGAAGATCTCAAAGAAATGAAGTTCGAAATAGAGTACCTATTGTTGCTCTTAGAGATGATGCATTCTCAAGCTCAGATGACTCAGCGGAGCAACCCAATGTCGTCCCGAATGACATGCTAGCAGTCGATGTGCCACTAAGTACAAACCCGTCTGGTATTAATCTAATTTTTACTGGTATTAGTGTTACAAATTGTTTAACATTATATGCTTAACATGTTGGTTATTTTGATTTTTGAAACTTAGTACCACCTTGTCGGAAGCGTGGGCGAAGAGAAACAAAATGCACAGAATTTGAGAATGTGCGAAAACATGGAAAGATACTCTTGAGAATAAAGGACTGTGAAACTGTACCTTGTTGTGAAAATGCACTCATTTTTACTACAAGAATTACATAGTTGGTTAAGCATTATATGGATTTGAGTCATGCAAGCTGGCACGACATACTAGCTAATGAAAAGGAAGAATTAATTTCAAGAATTTAGGTAAAAGTATTGAATTTCATACATATTCAAATAGAGTATTGAATTAATTTGTTTGATGTTTGTCTCTAGAATGACTTCATTCTTGATTGGACCAAGAAGAATCATCGTGATGCAGTTACAAAGACACTACGCAAGCGGTTTAATCATATTTGCTATGATTTACATAGAACCTATAAGCTATATGATAGTAATGAAGAAGCACTTGCGAATGTGCCATCATGGGTAACACCAGCCACTTGGGTGAAGTTATGCGCTCGATATTCAAGCGAGAACTTCAACGTAATTTATCGATCAATACTTAATTAACAGTATGTGGCATTTTTTTAATTAAAATAGTGACACTTCTATTTTTTTCATTTATATCATGTCTCGTGTGAGTGCAGCAAAGGTATGAACGAAATAAATTTAATAGGGAGAAGCAACAAAACAATCATACAGCTGGACGAAGGTCATTTGTGCGGCTAATGGAGATAAGGGTAAGTCTCCATTTTGGTTGAAATATACCTTAAGATTTCCTCTAGATATATATTCAGTCTAAATTGAATATAATTTGCTTGTATTTGAAGTCGGGGAATGATGAAACTGTAACAGCCTGCTAGAAATTCAATTGTGAAATTTCTATTAAGTTAGGAACCTCGTGAAAACCCCATAAGTTTTCACGAATCCATTAATCGTATAGGTTTTTGTCTAACTACATAGTTAGTATTATTATTTACTATAGTATCAGAAGTTGTTTTTGATTATTGGAGATAGTTAGAAGTGTCAAAATGTATTATGGTTTGTGCCATTAGACTCAGAGGGTTATTTAAAGTCTTATGGCGCAATAACATTTTTTCATATTTTCGGACAAAACGTCTGTTCAAAACTGTAGATATTATTGGATAAAAAGAAATATCTTGAGGTAATTTTCATGAATATTATTGGGTAAAAATATTTTGAGTTGATTTTATAGATATTATTAAATAAAAATATCTTAAGTTGATTTTTTGTAGATACTATTGGATAGAATATTATGAGATAATCTTTTATAGATATTTTGGATAAAAGAAAACTACACTCAACTCTCAACTCCAGCCTCATCTCTTCCATATCTCATCCATAAGTATCTCCAGCCACCTCTCCCCATGAAATTATCTTCATTTACACTTTCCATTGAAAGATTATCAAACACTCTCTCTCAGACAGCTTTTAGGAGGTATTTTGTACGCCAATTTCGAAGCTGTTGTAAGTATTTTATCATAAAGTCTTCTTCATATAAGTTGTTCCTTTTTTAGTCTAGTTTACATTGATATCTTATTTGCCCCATTTGAAGATCATTTGGTTAGTCAAATATTGTATAAACTATAGAAAGGTCATTCTGGGAGGTAAACTGGAGAATATGTTATAGTTTGGAGTTTTTGACCAAGCTAATGGATAGATATTGGTTTGAAATTTTTATGGAGTATTGTTAACATGTATATATGACTATTGGTTGAGGATTTTTGCATGATTAAAGGTTTTGATGAAAGATTTTCTTAGATTTAGAAACTTAGAAACTGGAAGAGGAAAAACAGTTTCTGTTTTGAGAAAGTTTAACTCTTTGGTGGTCTAAACCTATTCTAATGACTTTGATAATTTTATTGGAGGATCCTAAACATCTTATATACATGTTATATTATTATTTTGAAGATATTTGATGTTAGTTTCAAAGATATGAAATTTTATGAAAAAAGATATTCAGATAAGCCAAAGTGTGGATATTCTTGGCTAAATTTATGTTTTGGTTAATTTCTAACCATGTGATCTTGAATTAGAAGCTTATATATATTTTAGGACATCTTTTTAAACCATGTAATGGTTTGGTTTGAAGATCATATATTTATAAGTCATAGATCAAGAGATTTATCAAAACTAGTTGAGGAAAAAGTTTCTGTTTTTGGACTAAGTGTAAAACCAAAAACTCCAAATGTTATTTTGTGATTTTGGTGACTTTAGTTTGATTATTTAAAGCATGGTTGATGTTAGGATGATATTATGAATATGTTAGAAGTAAGATTTGATTTTTGAAATTCTTGGAGATGTTTTGATTTAAGGTCAAAACTTGTGATTCAAGTGCTTGGATCTTTTTACAAAAAGGTTTGGTGTTGATTATTAGCTTTTTCTAAATGGATGTTTTAAGTATAGTTTTGAATTTAGGATTAGAAGATGTTTGTTGCAAAATTTTGGTTTAAGCATGAGTTTTGAAGTTGGAATGAATTGCAACAAAAATCAAGGGAAATGGCCTATGGATGTTTCGACCATAGTGTGTTCTTCATAGTTGTGTTTTGTTTTAAATTTTTCTGAGTTGATATTTAAGTTTAGGACAAAATTTACATAAAGAATGTAAATTTTAGAAACTTTTGGAGTTAGTATGCAAAATTCTTGAGTTATGGGTAAAACGGTCATTTTCCCACATGTAGAGAGTAAAATGAAAATTTTACTCTTTAAGTTAGTATTTTCCATATTTCAAATATTTAGTGATTTAGTTCTAACTTTTAGAATCACTAATTACAGTTTCTCGTGGTCGCACTTGAAGTTTTATAAGAAACGCGGAGATCGAGGTAAGTTAGCTTTTAACTTACTAGCAGTCTACTGTGTATGTGTGCTAAGTAAAGGAACTACAGTGTATGTATGTATGTTATCATATATTTCATGCCATGCCAAGTTATCACGTAATTATCTATTATACAGAATTTATTCTGTCATCAATTTTTATCTGTTACATAATATATTCTGTCATGTATTACTGTACATTACAAGTATGTCATGTTAAATATGTTGTCTATTATATGTTATGCCATGTTATGAAATGTTTCTATCTCAAGTTGGTCATGTATTTCAAGTTATGTTCAAATCACGTTATGTTATGTCAGGGCTCCAGTCCTTTCGTTTTCCAGTCACGTCTCATCTTGAGTACATTCAGTTTGTGTAGAATACATGGGGCCATAACAACTGTGGAGTATGTATTTAAGCAGTTAAATAATAAGTTTCCGTAGAATACATGGGGCCACAACAACTGTGGATTATGTATTTACACGTAGAATACATGAGGTCACAACAACTGTGGAGTATGTATTCTTCATGTTAAGTCAAGTTTGTGTAGAATACATGGGGCCACAACAACTGTGGAGTATGTATTTACACGTAGAATACATGATGCCACAACAACTGTGGAGTATGTATTTTTCATGTTAAGTCAAGTTAGTGTAGAATACATGGGGCCACAACAACTGTGGAGTATGTATTTATACGTAGAATACATGGGGCCACAACAACTGTGGAGTATGTATTCTTCATGTTGAGTCAAGTTTGTGTAGAATACATAGGGCCACAACAACTGTGGAGTATGTATTTACACGTAGAATACATGGGGCCACAACAACTGTGGAGTATGTATTTTTCATGTTAAGTCAAGTTTGTGTAGAATACATGGGGCTACAACAACTGTGGAGTATGTATTTTTCATGTTAAGTCAAGTTTCAGATCAAGTTCATGTCAAGTCAAGTTCAGTTCATGTTTCAATTTAAGTTATGTCAATTATGCTATATTGTACGTCAAGTTATGCTTTAATTACTTATGAATTTGATTATGCATTTATGCTTTTACTGTCATGCATGCATCATTAGCTTGTGTGGAAGTTTTTTGTTAACTTACTGAGATTTGTAATCAAATCTCACTTTGGTAGTCTCAATTACCATTTCACCCGAATGGTAGATCTTGTTACAGGACTTGAAGGAGAATCAGGAGCTGATCAACTAGACACAGTTGACTAAGCAACGGTACGACGTCAATGTTAATATAGTAGTTAACGTAAATTACTACTTGTACAATGGAGTTGCATCTTTAGTATTTTTTGGATCATAACCATTTTGGACTAGTGTTGTGATCTACTCAATGGGTCTTTATGTATGAAGTATGTTTTAAGCATTTGGGATATTTTCAATTTGGTGCATAGTATTGCTAAAGAAAAAAATTATCCGCTGCAAATATTGCATAATGTTAGATGCATGTTAGGAACATTGCATCTTATATGTCATGAACGGGGGCATGTAACCTTGTGTTGCATGTCTCGACACTTCAAATGTCTGTCCAATCCCAAACGGAATTTGAGGGCGTCACAGAAACTGTAGTTGATTTCTTTAAAGAGGTGAGGTGGTCAAAAAAGAAAGACAAATTTGTAACTTCCATGATGGAAAAGCAATATGTGAGTATTAAATAAAATCCAGTGATTTAAAAAAAAATCGTCAAATAATTTTTCATTCTATAAGCACATATTATAAGCACTAACATGTGTGATTTTCTCATGGTTGATAGGATAAGATGGTTGCAAATATGTCAAAATTGGAGCCTAAGAAGCGGACTAAGAAGGCTGCAATGACAATTTTCAAAGAAGTTTTGAGTCAAAGATCAGGATATGTAAGGGGGCTCAGTGAGATGGTTATTCTCGAATCATCTAGACAAGCAACTGATGTCCAAATAGCAGAATTAACTGAACGTGCAGAAAGATATGAGAAATAAGCTGCAGATTATAAGGGACAACTTAATGACTTACGAGAGAATGTCATGTTACTACAAGCCAAGTACGACAAGTTTATAAAGAGATATGAGTCAGAGAGACAGACTCAGGGATAGTAGATTTGTAGTTTAACAATAGTACTTATCGTTAAATAAATTTGTAGTTTTGTGGGTTCTTTTAAGCCATTTGCTTTTTTTAATGACATTAATAAACCTTAACAATAGTGCTAATGGTTTATAGATTTAAAGAAATGAAGTGCATAAAGATTTTAGATGAGTAATTTTAAAACTTTATTTTGTTGAGAAATTTATTGTTGGCCCAAAATAATTTTACTTATTTGAAATGAAATTTATAACATTTCAATTAATTTTAGAGTATTTGTGAGAAAAAGAAATATTTTATTTGCATAGAAGAAGGAAAAGAAGTTTATTTGATTTGAGTGGATAAAAATCAATATAATTGAGAGGAGAAAAAAAATAAAAATTGTGACAGAGCCATTTGATTCGAAATAATAGACTTTTTGCCGCGACACTAGTCACCGCAAATGATGAAAGATTGTCTAGGACAATTTTTCCGCCGAAAATGGTTTTTTGTGGCGAAAAGTGGACTTTGCGGCGATTAAATGTCGCCGCAAAACCCTTATTTGTTGTAGTGATTTATGCATTGTTAAGGCTAATTTATAAAGACAGCTTGCTAGCTAGGGTATGTAATACTACTCCTCGTAGTATTAGTACGTACGTTTGGATTAATAAAACACAAATTCTCAATTTTTTTTTTTAAATTTTGAATTAAACAAGAGTTTAAGCCATCATGATCATGTTAATTTTATTACCACAAGTTAATTATATAGCGCACAGATGCCGTACTTATATAATTGTATTTAATTTTATTGATCAAATATATATACGTACCTACCATGCAATATATATATATATATACCAATAATATATATTAATGACTTGCTGTTTCTGAACCTATCAATATTGATGAAGGTTATTATATATAGAACGTCACGGTGATCTACGATGTCGACGATGAATGCACTTCTCGGCCAGTGAATATATTTTTGGTTTATATATATGATCATATTATTAATATGTGACACATGCATGATGCACTTTAGGATATATATTGAAGTGATGATCAGTCGCATCTACTCTGTCATTAATCCTTGAGACATGTTGAACATAATTTGGCTATAAGTCACATCATTTTTTTAAAATTTATATATATAATTCATGTGCGCATTAATGGAGGCTGATTAATTTATCATTTAGAATTCTTTGGCCATCTGAGATATTATTTCTGCAGACTTTTTTTTTTGGGGTGAAAAAAAAAAGATGTATTGTGAAGTGGCAAAGACGCCATTGACAAGTTGCTGCATGCTGCTTAGCTAGGGGTGAGCATCGGCCGGTCCGGACCGGCAAAACCGACCGGACCGGCACTATTTGGACCGGACCGGACCGGACCGAATTGGGTCCGGTCCGGTCCGGTCCCATTTTTAAGGGACCGAAAAGATTCGGTCCGGTCCAGGTCCGGGAGTTTTTCACCCTGGACCGGACCGGACCGGACCGAATAGAAAAAAATATATATATTATTTATATATATTATTTATATAATAGTATTAGCATATTACTAATATATATAATAGTATACTATATGTATATATATTAAATATATTACAATATAATTACATAAATATTAAAAAAAATGTCATTAAATATTAGCATATTATATAAATATATAGTTATCACTATTACTATTATTACATATAGTTATTAGTTATAGTATAGTTATTATTACATATATTTATTAGTTATAGTATTATTACTAATAGACTAATAGTATTAGCATATTACTAATATATATATAATACTATATGTATATATATTAAATATATTACAATATAATTACATAAATATTAAAAAAAATGTCATTAGATAAAAAAAAAAAAAAAAAAAAAAAAATCAACCTTGGACCGAATGGACCGACCGGACCGGACCGGACCGGTCCTGATGGAGTTCGGTCCGGTCCAGGGTTGGAAAACCCTGGACCGAATAGGTTCGGTCCGGTCCACAAAACCTCTCCGAACCGGACCGGACCGGACCGAACTCACCCCTATGCTTAGCAAGTAAAACTTGAAAGTCAATATATTACGGAGACCTCAGATAAATTAATGCATGGGTACCAAATTAAAATTTCAAAAACTTCAGACATCTTGAATGTGCCAATTTGGACAGAATGAACCTGCAGATATGGACAGATCAAATGAATGTAAAGTGGTGTCGCTGTCATGATTTGATCAACTGCATGTCTCTCTCTTGCTGGTAACTGGTCATGATCTAGCTCGATCAACCTTACTCGGCTAGCTGTAACCATGGAATCTCTATCATTGATCAGCTGTTTTTTGGCACCATGGGATCGGTTTGGATTGAGATTGGCTATCAAATCCATCTTATCATTATAATTTTTATATAAAATATAATAAATAATTTAATTTTTTTAAATTTTTTAATAATATTAATATTAAAAAATAATATTCTAATAATATTTTAGTTAACTTTTATCTCATTTCACTATTCAAACCTAACGTGATGATGTTCTTGATTTAGGATACTTGTATACTATAGAGACGTAAAACTTTATTTGTTGGGTTTAAATAAAAAACAAAAACAAAAAATGTGAATTGGTTCTCACAAACCATCTCATTCTATTTAATCATTATAACTTTTACAAATTTATAAAAAATATTTAAAAAAAAATTAAAAAAAAATTCAAATCTCAAAATAAGAATTATATTAAAAATTTATATTGTAACAATATTTTATCTATCTGTGTAACCAAACAAGGCCAAATGTTGATATTCACTATTGGAACATATCTAACGTCGAACAAAATAGAGATTATTTTATAAGTTAGTTTCAACAGATAATTTGTAAGGAAGAAAACAAGATAATTGTCTATAAATACAAAGAAACGCCTATAATAATGTTAAATTCAAAATTATCAAATTACATAATGTCGTAAATCAGCCTACAAGCCGGGTTATATAACTGAAAACCGTCATTATCATAATTTTATAAAAAATAACAAAATCTCAATGATCATGGCAAAATTAAATACGTAATAAAAGAAATAATTTGTCAAAAATCTGGTACAAATTAGATTCAAAATCACTTTCTAAATAATAAATGAAATACTACCATAAAATAAAAAAATAACTAAAAATATAAATTTAGAAGGGAAAACAATGGGTTTTGGCCTTGAAAAATATGCATAATCTAATATGAAAGTTTTTATGGAATAGCAAAGAAAAATCTTCAAAACATGTGATTTTGTAGTTGCATATAGAGAAATCAATGCTAGCGCTTAATAGTGAAATGCCTTTTTCTGATTACATGTCTTGATATTTCATTTAGTTTCCATTTAGTGTCATGATTTATGCATTCTCCTGCCGATGCTCATTTTAAAATGGTGAACTATATCAGTCGTTATGCATAAGGTACTATTGATCTTAGTGTACATTCTATTTCCAACTCTACTTTAGCAAACATTTCCACCTAGCCTTTGTGCCAAGTTGCTCTTCAATCACTCAGGTTCAAATTTGGCCTTCTACCTCAAATAATACAATATTTTTGAATTTTAACTCAAATTATTTTTCTATTATTTACTTACAATTTTGTTACTATTCATAAATATTTTAAAATATTAGTATCCAAACTAACCCTAATTCTCAAATGTCACTTTACATCTCCAATATTACTCTTTAAACTTACGAATTGTTATAAATTGAATCAGCTTTCGACAAAAGAGATGGTATATTTGTAATTTTCTTTTTATCATAAAATAAATTTAACTGTTTTTAATAAATTCTCAGTAAGATATATTTATGAAAATTTGAATTTATCAATATCTTATTAAAGGGTGAAGGCCTTGGTGTGGGGGTGTCACTCCTTTCAATGTCTAAGTCTCAATATTTTATGGATGTAAACAATTTTTTTAGACTATACTCTTTATTGAAAAGTTAGCAATTAACCGGTTTTGCATAGAAAAATTTTGAGAATGCGATACATAGAACCGGTCTTAAAGGCTCTACCTTAAAGAGGTTTTCCAACATTTAAAAAAAATAAAAAATCCTATTAAAGGAGTTGTTTTGAAGTGAATCTATAAATTTATGTGATTTTAAATTATTATTATAACTTTATCTAAACTCACACAACTAAAAATACTAGTAGTGGCCTCAATAAACTTTAGTTAAAATTTATCTACAAAATTCACTTTATAAATTTTAACTAGTCACTTTTTACAATACTAAATAATAGACTCAACAAATTTTTTACTATTTTATTAAAATATTGATTTTTAACTTTTCATTATTTTAATTCTAAAAATTCATTTTCACATAAAACCGAATTATGGAGGGAAAAGCATAATTATGAAATTATGGGAAAGAACATAATCATTTTCACATAACAATAGATTACAACAAAAAAAACTTAAAAATCATTTAAAAACAATTGCATACTTCACCGACAGAAATATAAGAATTATCAATGACTCTTCTGATAGCAAAATTAAATAAAAACAAATTTATATATTGTACAAGAAACTAAAATGAAAGAGATGTTTTTAACAGGAATAAAATTTTGTGATCAGAAGATAGAAAACAGATTTTGAAGGAGCATCCCATGAAAGAACTTAGTGGGAACATCATTTTTTAATCTAAAAGTAATATTTGACCAGCTCATTCAGCTCAACAAATTTGGCCAACTATACGATTTGAAGTTAAAAATACTATTTATTTGTTGAGCCAATTACTACATTTTATTTGACACTTTAATTATTTTTTAGCTACAATTTAATTTTAAATAACTCATTATTAGTGCTTTAATATAATAAATAATTTAATTTTTTAAAAATTTAAAATAAAAATAATATTTCATTAATATTTTATCTAACATCTAACTTTTCATATTATTTCATTATCTCACTCAACTCGTGTCCAAAACTCTCTTAAGAGGGTTCTTGTAAAATATATTTTCCTTTAAAATATAAAAAAATTTTCTTAAAATGCTACTTCATTAGATTTTGTATTTTAAAAATATTATACATTTTGCTACAGTGATATCTGATCCTATTTATCAAATGTAAATATTTTTAATTACTTTCTCTTTCCTCCTCATGTGATTTCTCATTTTTTTTTTATGTGTAGATATTTTTAAAAATATTTGAAATGAATAAAAAAAGTAAAAAATATAATATTTAAATGATATGAAGAAAAAATAGATAAATTGATATATAGTATATTGTAAAAATTAATATATAAAATAGTTTTTTTTTTTAATAATATATTTTAAAGAATAGGATAGAAAACCATTGAAGTGCTCTAATTCTTCTGGGCGGAAACTTTCCCTCTCTCCGTCTGCCTCCAAAATGGTCACAAATCAACCCGGCTTCTCAGATTGAGAAACCCTAGAGAGTAGAGACCACCCATGGCATCCACCTCGGCCTCCCGGTTTGACGGCGCCACCGGAAAAATCAAAACTGCAGCTTCTACTCTGTACTCCGACAATCAGTCCCTCATCGCCGTAATCTTCTCTGATCTTTTCTTTATTTACCGGTTTGGAAGTACTTTTTCTTGCTCTTAAGAATCAAATTCGTTTCCAATTTTCGGTTTCGAAGAGAAAGTTATGTTCTTTGATAATGCTGTCCTAGCGGTGCCTGTACGTATCCCCCCAAAATCCAAAAGGGGCTGTTTGTTCGGCATCGTTGAAGCGTTTATACTGGAAGCGTTTTTATGAAATGAAGTTTAGACCCTAAGGTAGTCTATTATTTGATTGTGAAAGCAGTTTTTCATTTTCTTCTGAAAGTGAACTTGGTAAGCCCTTTTTTTACAAGCAAGAATAAGACTTTTTTGATAGGAACGGTGAGCCCTTGCTTTTAAAAGAAATATAAGTGCTTCCTGGGATTTGAAAAATGGTAATTCTTATTGATCGCTTCTCCTAATTTACTTTATGTTTGATTCCATTGTAAGCTCTATCTTGTTTTTTATTTTTATTTTTATTTTTTAATTTTATTTTTAATGTCGGGGAGCCACTCCAAGGAGGGTCTTTTGGACTCACTCCTGTAAAGTAAACCCCTGTCCTCTACATCGCACCTTCAGAAATTTCTCTATACGGAACTAGTTAAATCGTTAGCTTATCATCAGGGGGTGTGGCTGCAAACTATTGTTTACACCATGAGGTGTTGAACCTTAGATTTTGAAGGGAGTGATACTCCAACACCAAAGCCTTCACCACTTTGACCAACCTTTTGGGGTTCTTGCTTTTAGTATAGGTTGTGATTTTTACTCTTTTTGAAAGAAAGATAAGCGCTTTGAATTCCTAGCCAAGTGATTCCGAATTGCATTGTATTTCATAGTCTAGTACGGAAAGTACTCTAGCCACAAAGGGATTACATAAAAACAATTCCACAAATTGATGTGGCTTGACATGTTTCACCATATTGTAAAGTTACTTTTATTGTAAAGTAAATTCAAATAATCAGATTAGGTCACATCTGTTTGTGAAATTATTTTGTGTAATTCCTTTATAGATGTGTAGCATTACTCTTCCAGTATTACCACAACTCAATTTTGGTTTTTTTTCTCCTCAGGAAATTCGAAAGGCGTTGAATATGATGAAGGAAATTGCGGTTGATTTGGAGAGAGATAATCAGTCTCAGAAGGTATTCTGGAGAACGAGTCTTTTTTTTTTTTTTTTTTTTCTTTTGCAAGTATTTTTGTTTCTGCCGCCTCGTTGGCAAGAGAAAATGTAAAAGTGAAAGGAAATTAACTTTTTGGATTTGAATTTCGTTTTAGCATTTGTTATTCTAGAAGAAAATAGATGCACTCAACTGATGCTTGAAAATTTTTAGCACTAGTTCAATCCTATGATTGTTGGCTGAGAAAATGTTGGGAAAGGTAAGAAGTTGAAATTTGTCTGTCAATTTTTTTTGGGCATTTGGAACCTCAGGTTACAAAATTCTCCACTTGACTAAGCTTGGGATAACTAATGGACTTTCTCTGGGTGAGTTCATTCTTTAGCAGCATAAAGAGCATGACATGTGGTTTGAAAATCTTATGACATATATATATATATTTTTACAATGCTGAGAAACCCTATTAGATCTTATGGATCCTTGTTTTTACCAAGAATTCCTTGATTTGAATTGATGAGGTTCCAAGAATTTGTGTTTGAAAAAAAGAGTGATTAATTTGAATGGTTTGGATATATGAATGATCTTGGCCTCAGAAACTTATATTAAGTCCACTGGAACTGAAGCCACTGTTTCTTTATTTCTTGATGCCTTGGTTGATATGTTCTCTCTCATATGGTTTGATAATTGGACTTATTATATTGCTAGTCTATGGATCCTTGTATTCTAGATACTTAACAATGATGACTGGATGTTGTTGCAGGTGAAGGAGCTTGAAAATACTGTTGTTGAATTGTTGGCTGCTCATGAAGATTGTTCACATTTTTCATCAGCAATTAAATCTGTAGGAGATAGGTACCAGCCTACAGGAGAGGTGATTCAATTCTATATTTCATTCATCATTTTTCTCTTCCAGTGATTTTTTTTTTTTTTTTATAAGAATATTTGTTTTGCATTTTCGCTGGCTTATGTTTCAGTTGGCAACTTGGCATTTGAAATGCAGTTATCATGTTTTAAGAAGTTGCTTGAGGAGGAGATTGTGAAGCTCAAGGCTAGTTCGTCTTCAGCTCCACAAAAAGATCGTATAACACGCCAATTTAGAGAAGCTATCTGGGTATGCTTTCTATCAATTTCTTTCGAAGTTTTCTTGGATGGTGCTGTATTACAAGGATAGGCAAAATGTTCAAAATTTGGTACTAATTTTTTTAGTTTTTGTTAAAAAAAAAAAAAAAACTAACTAAAACTTTTTGCTTATAAAAAAACTAACTATTTTTCTTTGGAGTTTTCTTACTTATCAATTTTTTTTTTTTCCAGTTTTTGTTCTTAATTTTTACGTGTTAAAATTTTCTGTTTAGGTGTTTTATTCTAATCTCTTTACTGAAATATTATCTATTACCTTTTTAAAAGTAGTTCTTCTTCACTGTCATTCTTGTTCACGATCCATGCCTTATAGGCTTCCAAAGAGTTTTAAAAAATTCTACTTCTTAACGCAGTCCTGCTCGAGAATGGAAGTAAGGAAAAGTATCCTTTCTTGTTCATGCCCGAGTCCTAATAAAAATATGCAAACTTATTCTTGATTCCTATAGTTGGGTATTGTCTATTGTATACTTCTCGTGCACTCAACCCCTAGGGGTTGGCTCAATTGGTAAAGGCCTTGGTCTTCGGTGGTTTGCTCCCACTAGGTCTAAGTTTCAAATCATCTTAGGTGCAAACAATTTTTAGGGGCTATCAGATTGGAGGAACTTCCCCTTGAATCACCTGAGGTACACTTGGGAGAAACTCCCTGCTGAGGGCCTGGCTCCTGCGCCCCCCCCCCCAAAAAAAAAAAAACGGTATTAGTTGGAGCTTGGAGCTTTGTTCTCGGACACCCGGTGCCAATTAAAAAAATAAAAAAACTTATGGTGAACTTGGGTTGCACCCTTTTGCACTTTGAATGAAATTGACCTTACTTTAAAAAAGGAAAATTGCAAACTCACAGTAGTGATAGTGACAGTGAATAGCATCAGCTAACAACTAATACCCAATGGCCAATACTAGCAGGTTCTATAGGCAACATTTTATTGATATAATCATTCAAGCTTTTTTTCACTTATACAAAAATTATTCAAGATTTTAGTACTAATTAAGCAATGCTCTCACTATTTTCCTGCAGAATGTTCATCATGCTGGAGAGCCAATGCCAGGTGAAGAGCAGGAGGACATTGTAATGACTAGTACCCAGTGCAACCTTTTGAATATCACTTGCCCATTAAGTGGAAAGCCTGTTACTGAACTGTCAGAACCTGTTCGCAGGTACTTTATGAATCACTTTAAAGTTTTTCTGGCTTTTTGTTCCGAAAATAGTTCTCATCTCACCTGATGTCCTTCTTCCACTCATATCTTACCGCATGAGTGAATATTATAATGCACAAGAAGATAAATTAATAATTATTTCTAATACTTAGCTTTGGGTCCTTGTGAATTTCCTTTCTGGCAAGCTTCTGCTTGAAGAGAAATTGATGGTTTATAAAAACAGTGAGCGGACATAGCATGTTTAGTGTATTTTGGCCATCACTGACTTGTAAAATTTGTAGCATTGCCAAACACACGGGTCATACATTCCAAGTTTTGTGGAGTAAAAGATTCTCCAAGTCATAATTTTCACCTTGTTACTTTTGATTTTAATCACTGGAGCAAGCATGACTCATCAATTTGTCTTACATATTTTCCAACGTTTTCTTTGGCGGATGCAGCTTGGCTTGCAAGCACGTTTATGAAAAGAAGGCTGTCATGCTTTACATGCGGTCCAAGAATCCACGTTCTCAATGCCCTGTAGCAGGTAAATAGCTTTTTAGTGCCCATGAATTTATAATTTTCTGCTTGAACCTTACTACTTACCATTTTTTTCTCGCGTCAGGTTGCCCTAAGTTACTGCAGGCAGAAAAATTGGTGTGTGATCCATTGCTGCTTTTTGAAATTGATGAGATGCGCACAATGAGTAATCAAACTGCTAGAACTGACGTGATAGAAGATTGTACCGAGCTTGATGAAGAAGGAAATGACTGATGAAATTGGCTGCTGCCTGCTGGTGGATGTCTGATTGTAGTTTTGGGATTTAAAGATGTTTACAACTTTTGATCTAACTGAATATATATGTACAGTCCATTGGATATGTGCCATCTCTCTCTCTCTCTCTCTCTCTCTCTCTCTCTCTCTCTCTATATATATATATCTCTACATATATATATATATATATTGTTCTACTCCGTCTCTTCCCTTTTCAGATTTAGAGATCGAGCTTTATTTTTACTTGCAGTGTTGTTTAATTATCTTGCATGTAATTGAAAGCTGTTAGAATGTGACTAACTAGCTTTTGAGACAACTTTCAAGGATGACTTGTCGCTCATTTATGTTGGTTTCTTAGGCAGGAACATGTTCTAATTCTCTCAAAATTGAAGAACAGAACATTCCAAGTTGGGGATGTAAGTTTGACTTTAGTATAGATTATCGTCTCACCTTCACCGACTGGCTCCAATTTTGCGAAGCACCGTTGGGCTACCATTGTATCGTTAGAACTTAGAAGTGCACACGAGCTATGTTATATACAGCGAAGTATAATCGTTTTGAAAAAGGATAAAATTTATTATCAGAAAGATAATTTTTTTACGTGAATTTTTCTTGTAAATTTTCTATTATTTTTCTTTTAAAAATGATTTTACTACTCTTATAAATATTATCTCTTTGTTACGTTAGCCTGTTGAAAGATCGCACGAGTGTTGGTAGTGGTACCCGACTTTTACGATAGATAGCATTTTTGTGTGTTAAAAACCTTAAAACATCCATTAAAAAAAAACCTTAAAACATCAAAATACTCTCCTACAGTAGGAAAGCAGGAATGGCGTATACCTTTCCCAAAGCTTCTCTCTCCTGGGTTTCTACGTTTCGCACGAGCTATCTGTACCCTCTCCTTCCCATTGCTCTTTCTTCCCAAATTCGTTCGCTCCCTCCAATGCGTGCTTTCAATCTCTCTGCATCTCTCTCTACTACTCCCCAAGACAAATCGTCCCCTCCTACACTTCCATCTCAGAAAGGAAGCAGCAGTCGTTGGAAGCCCATGTGTTTGTACTACACGCAAGGCAAGTGCACTAAGGTGAGCTTAACCCACCAACCTCATCATCCTTCTTAAACCTCGATGCTTTCTGCAATTCATGTATCTGTACTAGTAGGTTTTAGTTTTGTGGCAATGTTTATTTGTTTGTCGTGATTGATTGGCCTCTATGCATTGTAATCCATTTGTTTGATGAAATCTTTCAACGAGTAAGAAACTCCTTTTTGTGAATAAATCACGTTCTCTTATCTATTTCTGTGTTCTTTGTTTGTTTTTGGATCGTCAAATGACACATAATCTACCATGTGACTTACAGTTACGTTACGCTATACAAACGTCGACTGTTAAAAGGGAAAATTGAACTTTTGAAGCATGTTTGATAAGACTAGATTAATAGTGATAGAGATTCTTTTATCAAACACTGAAATCATTATAATCGGATGGAACAAAATGAAAAGAGAAAAGGATGGATTTCTACTCATAAATTATTAACTGAAAATACTCAAACTTCTGTCACACTATACGTTTATGTATAATCCAATATCTCTTAATCTTAAACAAAAGACTGGCAACACAAGCTGCGTTGTGTCTCATCAAGTATCAAAACTAAAAGCCTCTAACATACCACTTTAACTCAAATTCAGATATACGCGTAGGATTAAAAAGAAAAGCTTTGTTACAAACTACAGCTTATTTTGACTGTTGAGATGAGCCCCTCAAATAGCTTTTATTTTTTTTTTCTTTGGCAGGCTAATGGCTTGTACAATTCCTTCTAAGCCTCTACAGCCATCGCATGAGCCCTTATAGTGATAATACATTATAACAGTCATGCAGCCTGATAGGCGGAAAGCAATTTGCCTCACTCACTTGGGCAAGTTCAAACACGACTTTTGGATATTAATAAGCTAAGAAGCTATGTACAAGAATTCAAGAACTACCCATCAATGAAAGAAGGAAACACATTTACAGCCCATTATTTTGTTTTTGCCACAACATGCTCTGGGCATTAATTCAAACAATGTCTCCTTGACTACTAAATATATTGCTGGAACCTGCATGCTTATCTTCAAAACCTGAATTCAGCTTCACTTTTTGGTTAGAAGACGATGCTGACAGAAAAAATAGGAATATATAAATTGTTAGTGACAATGTGGTGCTTTATAGGATAACCAAATAAAAAGAATATGGACAGGTTAGTTTTGCAGTCGTTTCAAACTCTATTCATGATCCCTGTCCACTGGTTTCCTGATTCATACTTAGCTGTTGGTGGCAGTTAACCATTAAAATTCATAAGTTATATAACCCAAACTGTTATATGTCACACGTGTATGTTAATTTCAAATGTCTTAAAAGAGTTTTGAATTGTAATTATGGTTACTGTATTGGGCAGATGGATGATGCTATCCACCTTGAGAAGTTCAATCATGATTGCTCTAGGGACCTTGAAGTGAATATTTCTAAGTTGAAATGTATACCCTCCCAGAACTTAGACTTTTTTCTGGTGCTTGATTTGGAGGGCAGAGTTGAGATTCTTGAGTTTCCAGTTCTGATGATAAATGCAAAAACCATGGAGGTCAGGGACTTTTTCCACAGGTTTGTTAGATATAGTTTCACTATGTTTGGTGTGATCGTTGCCCTTGGGACCATTATGAAATAAAAGAAAAGATGGACTTTTTTCTCAATTTTTTATTTTATTTTATTTTTTTCTGGGTACAAGAAAAAGATGATTGCATTTTTGCTGCAAGGAAAAGTGGCCCTGATGAAGCTTGTGCGATTATGAACTTAATTTGGAGTATTTAAATTTTAGAACATGCTTTTTAGAAAATCACCATTTTAGGGCAAAACAGATTCTGCACTTTTCTACATAGCAGACCTATTATGAACGAGGTCACTTTGTTCATTTAGCCTGGGTATATTTGACATATCACTATAGGAAACATTCCTGGCTTAATGTTTCTTCAAGAATCTTACCTATTTCAAATAATTAATTTGCTGTATTTTCTTGTGATGTCTTTGGCAACATATCTTACTTTTCCATTATCTTTTGCAGGTTTGTAAGGCCCTCAGAAATGAGTGAGCAAAGGATAAATGAATATATTGAAGGAAAGTATGGCAAGTTTGGAGTTGACCGGTATGCTATTACTACTACTTGAGTCCTACAAACTCTTTCTATCAATATTAATTGGTAGATTTGTTAACTTTGTGACTAAATCAACTGTTTTTTATTTAGTAATAATCTACTAACGGATGCCCATGCTCTATCTTCACATCCATTCCCCAACCTATACCTTTTATTTCCACTTCAGGTCTGTCTCAAATAATTGAGGTTCCCAATAAATTCTCCAAGAAATTCAAGTTCAATGTTTGAAAGTTTAATTAAGCATTTCACCTTGGTCATATGGTATATTATTCATTAATGACGAATTTAGTTTTATGCATGCTTATGCCTGTATCATAGATAATTTCCACACCATAGTATTCCATCAGTAAATATATAATATCTTCTTTTAAGCACATCACTGGTATTTCGAATTTTGTATATATGCTACAGCTGGCAGATTAACATAACTCACGTAAGTGTGCAGTGTCTGGCATGATACAGCTATACCATTTAAAGAAGTACTTCATCAATTTGAAGTTTGGTTGGCTCAGCATCGCTTGTGGGAAAAGCAGTTGGGTGGCAGTCTTAATCGGGCAGCATTTCTAACTTGGTGAGTCTGACTGCTCTTTTACGTTCTCATACCTTTCCTATGCACTTAGAAAACTTTTTTTTTTAATTTTTTAATTTTTAATTTTGCTCCTCTTCTGACATGGATTGTGAAATATGGTTATTATTCATCGATATTGAAATACATATGATACTGGATACTAGTTTTGAGGGGTGTATCCAGACCTTATAATGTCAACTTCAATGGTATTGTATTAACTGGTATTCAAGTAAAGGCCAAAGAATAAGCAAATTCTACAATTTGGTTTGCTAACATATATTGTTTTACTTTACCAGTGGAAATTGGGATTTGAAAACAAAGGTCCCCCAGCAATGCAAAGTCTCGAAGATGAAGGTTCCCCCATATTTTATGGAGTGGATCAATCTCAAAGATGTCTATTTAAATTTCTATAAAAGGAGGGTACGTTTGGACAATTTCAAACTTCTTTGTTTAACTGAAAGATTATATGTTCTTCTTTTAACAAGTGATGCGGCATTGGGGTGAAAAATAAAGAAACAGACTTGATGTAAGAACAAAAAATGAAAGAAGAGGCGAAGTCAACTGACCCACAAGAACTAAGTTTCTGATTTGACTGTCTGGAAATGCGCCTTATTTTCAATGTTTTTTTATTAAGTTTCTCTACCTTTCTTGATGAATGTTTATTTGATTATGGTTGAAGGCCACAGGAATGATGACCATGATGAAGGAACTTCGAATACCATTGGTGGGAAGTCATCATCTTGGAATTGATGACACAAAGAACATAGCGAGAGTGTTGCTACATATGCTTGCTGATGGTGCAGTCATGCAGATCACCGCTAAGAGGAGTTCCACTTCTCCTGAAAATGTTGAATTCCTATTCAAGAATCGGATAAGATAGCTGCTTCCAGCTAGATTTGTCATTTGTCACTTAACTGCATGTATTCATGCATGTATTCAGGAAAAAATTAAAAAAATGAACGAATTTATTCCATTCATTAATCTCTCTCTCTCTCTCTCTCTCTCTCTCTCACACACACACACACACACACACACACACACACACACACACACACACACACACAGAGCAAACAAACACGTACACAGACATTATACCATTACAGCATGCAGTAAGAACTGGAAGAAAGTTGGGAAGTTTGGCTGGAAAAAGAATATTACAGCCATGCTCTCTTCGGTAGGTGTAATTCCCGCGGCTGGGTTCTCTCCAAGTGGAACCGTTGAAGATGGATTGTGTGAACTCTGTTATTTGCAGGTTATACCTTTTCTCTTCATCCTCAGGGTAATATAGAAATCTATTATTTTTCACATTACAATTCACTTGTTCAATGAAATGAGCATTTTTTGCAATTGAATGAAAACAATAAAAGGCTATCTTTGGTAGATCAATTTAATTTTCAATGAAGTGTTCGCTTTCTTTGGTTAACCTGAAATTGTTTGGGCTTGGCGGAATGAGCTTGGTTAGCCCACTTCGTACAATCCAGAGAGTATTGTCCAATTATTTTATGCCACCTGTTGTAGCCCAATAATGCTTGACCAATCGAAAAGCAAATTTGACAAGGGAGCTGTTATTATTACGCACCTACCACTGCCAACCAAGTATCTTATTTACCTCTTCTTAATATTAAGCACCTACTATAAAAATTATTAAAGGCACAGTAAGAAAATCTTATTAGACCTTCTCTTGTTACTTCCTCCCATAAGTTTAAGCTCCACGGCTTGTGGGGATGTTTAAATCCTCGAAGTCTTCATAATTAGTGTAGAGATATTTATGAAGAAATTGTTAAAAAAAAAAAAAAATCCCTAATAGGGGGTTATAATAGCGTCTTATAAAGTGGTAAGGCTGATTGATAATATGTTTAGATGTATATGTGCTTTATGAATTGTCTCGAATCAAGTGAGCAAGTGAATTCCAATCTTGTCAACAAAAAATGTGGGAATTGTAGCCATTTACCATATTTTTCAGCTTTGTACACAAATATTAATTTTTTTTTTTAATCTTATGAAAACTCCCTAACCCCAAACAAATATATTTATATTTTATACGAGCTTATGAAAAAGTAGCGGGAGAAAATCACTGTTGAGGGAAGGAAAATGTTAGTATATTCCATGAGTTTGTTTCCTCATTTTCATCATTTATATATTTAATTTTATTTAATTATTTAATAGTTAAAAAAGTGACTTTTAATGTAATAACATATTTTTTTTTTATTTTTTAAAAATATTTAAATATGTTAAAAAAATATAAATAAATAAATAAATAAATAAAATTTGTACTAATAGGCACGTTTAACAGTTAAAGCTGGACGGTACACTAGCATCACTTCTGAAAAAATAGCCCCACAAAACTAAAAAAGAAAAAAAGAAAAAAGAAAAAAAGAAAAAAAAACAGAAAAGGGACCTTCCTATCAAATAGATTGAACTCGGGGCACTGAAGGAGCCGTTGCCCTTCCATTCTTCTCAAGCCCTATATAGAGATGCCCCCCCCCCCCCCCCCCCCCCCAAAACAACAATCTCCCTTACCCTTTCCTATATCTATATTTTATATATATATGCAAATTGCAAACACGCATATTTGGCGGCAACGTTCGGCCCTCTAAAATTAGTGAAATGAAAAATTAACGCAAAAATGCAACCCCAATTACTCACTCCCTTCTTACGTGCGTGGTTCTCACACTACCAAAAATACACCCCAAAAGTGTTCCTATGGGTCCCACATAATCGAAATCTCATTGGCTGGTCCGCCTAATTTGTAAAATATGAAGAGCAACACGTGCTTTTAGACGCGCGTGGGATTGAAAAGTTAAAAACAAATATCGTTGTGAATCAAGAACCCCTCCTCTTCTTATTAAGCTCACGCCCTAGTCTTTCTATGAACCAACAGCAAAGACAGACCTTTCACAGCGATACATGGGTTTCTCTCGGAGACACCCCTACCTGAAATCCCCTGCCATTCTTCACGGATTTCTCATACTTTTGTAGGATTCTGAGGCAGAAAGGGGGACAAATCTTTCGTTGTAATTTTTGTATCCTAGGGTTTATTTTTTCTCTCTTTGTTTTCAGCTTCTTCATTTCTATCTCGGACCGATCCGACTCGGCAGTTCCCCGGTGAGTCCCTCACGTATCCTTCGCACAGCGTTTTCCCTCTCAATCTAAGCTTAACTGAACACCCAGTTTGACGAAGAAGTAGATCACTCAATACCCTTTTTTCCACTCGGCAGATTACTATACTATATACGCCTATATAAGCTCGTTTACGCACTGATATTTATACCTTCATATAGAATCGATATAATTGTCGTTTATGTGATGCGATTGCCGTCGACGGCCCCAGCTTCGTCTTTAAAGCGGGGGAATACGAATCCGTCGGGTCCTCGGCTTCGGAAGAAGCACAAGAGGCTCGATGCGATATGTGAAGAGGAGTATAATCGAAACCATGGTGAATCAAATGAGGGCGACGGCGGGGATGACCTTGCGGAGCTTAGACGGAGCTCACGGGTGCGCCGGGCTCCTATTTTGCTCGACGTTTCACCACCTCCGGTGAAGAAGAGAAGGAAGATTGCGAGGAGTGTAATGTTGGGTGGTGAGAAGATTTCAAAGAGTTCTTCACCCTGTGAGAGTGGGGATTTAGGGGGGGAGGAGACGCCGGGTAGTTGGAAATCAAGGTTGAGATCGAGGGGGAAGATTGTAAGTGTTGGGGTTCAGGAGGATAGGGGCTCACCCAGTGGGAAACGCAAGCTTTTATGGGAAACGAGTGGAATTAGGGAAGAGGAGAAGGTGGTAGTGGGTGAATTGGATGAGAACAAAAGGGATTTGGAGGATGGGAAGTCCATGATTGTGAAGTCAAAGAGAACAGGTAGGATTAAAATGACGAGAGATTTGAGGGAAGGAGAGATCGAGAATGTGTTAACTGGGATGGAGGAGAAGAATGAGAGGGAAGAAGTGGAGGTCATCGGGGAGAAGGATGAGGATGGTGACTTACTTTTGGAGTGTGAAATGGGTGGTGAAAATGAAAGGGATAGGGTGGATGTTAATGCCCAAGAGTTAGTCGAGGAAGAGAAGAGAGGAACAGTAAACGTTTCAAGGACAGAGGAGGGTTGTGTTGGCAATGACAATGTGGAAACTGTGGAGCTTGGTGATAAGCAAGTGGAACGATCAGAGTGTGGGGAGGAAGGAGAAAATCCAAATGATGTTGGAATTTCGGCACACCAAGCTGAAGATGGAGGGTCTCATGATGGGAAGGATGTTGATTTGGCTAAGGTTCATGATGGGGAGGATGTTGTTTTGGCTAGGGTTGGTAATAAAACTGTGGAACACGAGAACACCATGAAGGTGGAAAAGTCCAAATGTGCTTCAAGTGATACACTTGGCAAGCCACGCATTAAAGAGGGTAGACGGTGTGGTTTGTGTGGGGGAGGGACTGATGGTAAACCACCGAAGAGGTTAATCCAAGATGCCGGTGACAGTGAAAATGAGGCATATAGTGGCACTTCAGGTTCAGAGGAACCCAACTATGACTTATGGGATGGTTTTGGCGACGAACCTGGCTGGCTTGGCCGGCTCCTGGGTCCTATAAACGATCGCTATGGTATTGCTGGGATATGGGTTCATCAACACTGTGCTGTATGGAGCCCAGAGGTATGGTTCTTTACTCACTTTTAATTATTTGCTTCTTTTCAGGATGGAATTATCTATTTGAAAGTTGCTAATATATTTAGCATTGAGAAGATGTTAATGCTATTTGTTGTTGGTGCCATTTTATATTGGTTTGCGTGCTCATTGTTTTATAGTTACCTTATCTTTCCATTTTAAAGAAATTCCTTAATCTTGGTTGATATAGTTTGCATAAGAATTATAGGAGGTCAGCCTCGCTATCATTGTTGAATAGTTCTAAGTTTTAAAACACCCCTACATCTCTACAAGAAATTATTGTGGTGGTCTCCTTGCTGAAGTGTATTAAAATGATCTCAACCCATTTTATCTTGACATTCAAACACCATTCAAACACAACCACTTTTCAATTTCAAATTTTCAACTTTTTCATCTAATAATTACTTAATCATTACAACTTTCCCAAACTTCCAAACAAAACACAAAAAACAATTAAACATTTTCAAATCACAAAACAAAAATGATATTAAAAAAATATATTCTAACAATATTTTAACTTTATAATATTTTTATTCAAATTTTCTCTCTCATTTCTCAAAACCCCAAAAAACATCTTAAATTAAACAATTTCACTACTATTCACAAACTATCTCATTACTATTAACAGATTTCCCAACTCATATCTTACGTGAAACCAAACGAGGCCTAAATATGGCTTTAATTAAAAGCTTTCTTCTCTTAATCGTCACAACTTACACCCCCTCTGTCCCAAATTTATAATTTCTCTGGAGAGGGCACGCTATTTAAGAAGGGTACTAAAAGCATTTCACTTTTTTATTTGAACTCTTTTGCACTGCATTTTAATTTTCATATATATATATATATATATATATTTTTCATTTTTTAACATGTAATTATTAATATCATGTAACTAAGAACCCCATTGTGTATTTACCTTTTGACATAGGTAATAGTTTAGGGTCATCCAAATTAGAAATGTGGACAAACTTAGGGATGAAGGGAGTGTCTATTAATAGATCCCTTCTTCATCTTCCCTTTTCTTTTCTTTACATTTTCATTGGTTCACTATGTTTGCTACTGGAAGTTGACATCATTTTTCATTCATTCATTTGCAGTTCAGTTTACTGTCAAAAGTGCAGTAAATATTTGTGATCTGTGTTTGCAGGTTTATTTTGCTGGTTTGGGATGCTTGAAGAACGTAAGAGCTGCACTTTGCAGAGGAAGAGCTTTAAAGTGCACCCGCTGTGGGAGGCCAGGAGCAACTATTGGATGCCGTGTTGATCGGTGTCCAAAAACATACCACTTGGTTAGTTATTTGGTATCAATGATGTTTATATTTTTTTTAGGATTTTGTTTCTC